>NC_059142.1:4096166-4397250 GCF_020740605.2 Lemur catta
GCTTCTCTTCATGTCTTTTAATGGAGTTGTTTGATTTTTTCTTGCTGATTTGCTTAAGTTTTTTGTTGATTATGGATATTGGCCCTTAATCGGATATATAGTTTGTGAATATTTTTTCCCATTCTGTAGGTTGTATATTTGCTCTTTTAATTATTTCCTGGGCTGTGCAGAGGCTTTTTAATTTAATCAAGTCCCATTTATCTATTTTTGTTGTTGCTGTGATTGCCACCGGGGTCTTCTTCAAACATTCTTTGTCTAGGCCGATATCTAGAAGAGTTTTTCCAACATTTTCTTCTAGAATTCTATGGTTTCATGCCTTACATTTAAGTCCTTTATCCATCTTGAATTAATTTTTGTGAGTGGTGAGAGATGTGGATCCTGTTTCATTCTTCTTCATGTGGCTGTCCAATTTCCCCAGCACCATTTATTGAATAGGGGTTCTTTTCCCCAGTGTATATTGTTGTCTTCTTTGTCAAAGATCAGTTGGCTGTATGTGGATGGTTTTATATCTGGGTTTTCTGTTCCGTTCCGTTGGTTTATGTTTCTATTTTTGTGCAAATACCATGCTGTTTTGGTTACAATAATCTTGTAGTATAGTTTGAAATCTGGTAATGTGATGCCAATGTCACTAATCGTCAGGGAAATGCAAATCAAAACCACATGAGATATCACCTCACCCCAGTCAGAATGGCTTTTATTAAAAAGGCCAAAAACAATAGATGCTGGTATGGATGAAGAGAGAAAAGAATGCTTATACACTGTTGGTGGGACTGCAAATTAGTACAACCTCTATGGAAAATAGTACGGAGATTCCTCAAAGAACTAAAAGTTGACCTACTATTTGATCCAGCAATCCCACTACTGGGTATCTATGCAAAGAAAAAGACGTCATTTTCTCAAAAAGACACCTGTACTTGAATGTTTATTGCAGCACAATATCCAATTGCAAAGATGTGGAATCAACCCAAATGTTCATCAGTTCATAAGTGGATTAACAACTTGTGGTATATGTATACCATGGAGTACTACTCAGCCATGAGGAACGATGACTTAATGCCTTTTGCAATAATTTAGATGGAACTGGAGACAATTATCCTAAGTGAAGTATCTAAAGAATGGGAAAACAAAGACCACATGTACTCACTATTAAATTGGAACTAACTGATGAGCACACATGTGCATAGAGGGAAGTAAGTCTCAATCCATACCCAGGAGGGAGTAGGAGGGAAATGGGCGAAAACCTACCTAACGGGTACAATGAACATTATCTTGGTGACAGGCACACTTTTAACCCTGACTCAAGCATTACAAAAGTGATCCATGTAACCTAAAACTTTCATACCCCCATAATACTTTGAAATAAAAAAGAGAATATGCAAAATAAAGCAATATATCATCTTAGAAAAGTTAAACCTCACACATTTTTAAATCACTCAATCTAAGTAATTAGCAAAATACATTAAGTTAATAGTACACCTTCTTTATAAATAACACATTATGTTTTACCATGTGTAAAGTATATTTAATTATCAAAAGCTTACATAGTGCTTACTATGTGCCAGACATTGTCTGAACTGCTTTACAAATAAAACCTCATTTAATTCTCACCATAGCCTATAAGGAGGCATTCTTCTTTTCCCCGTTTCATAAGATGAAGAAACTGTGGCACAGAGAAGCTAAGTAAATTGCCAAGGTCCAGGAAGTGGTAGTTCAGGGATTCGAACACTGGCAGTATGAGTCCAGTGTTTGTGCTCTCAGTCACCAGGCTCTCATGCTTGTATATTGACTCCAGTTAAAACAATCTTGTCAATTAAAAACTTGTCTGCATTTTAGACTAACCCAGGAGGGTTGTAAAAAGCCCTAATACCTGGACCTTCCCAACCAATTGGATGAAAATCTATGGGATATAGCCCGGGCATTGGCATGTTTCAAGACTGCCCCAGGTGATTGCAATGTGTTGCCAGGATTGAGCACAACTGTGCTAAAGTGTCAGGAAAATACGTTGACTCTCCAGATTTGTCTTTTCTTTGAAAGCAGCTGAGACGACAGCATCATTAAAGGCTGCACTGTATGCTACAGGGAGGGGAGCACTGAGGACGGATGGGTGCCTGACACCTTTTTTCAGGGACATTGCCCTAAGAAAGACAGGACCAAGAAAGAAGCAGGTGAAATTAAAGCAACACACTGAATTAACTAATGTGTGGTGTCAGGATATTGTTGACAATACCTCTTGGCACTTACAGCTGTACTCCTCCCATGCTTTATTTGGTATTCATTTCTGCTTCATTTGGACAAAACTAATTTTTCATAAACACCTTGATTTTTTACCTTGGAGCTTCTAGGGTCTGACCTATACCCTCTTGCCTCAACTCTGGTACCTTCTTTGTTACCTGGCCAGAGAGGGCTCAGTCTTCTGGCAGCAGATTTCCAGGGAAACTTATGACATCTGGTGGTGCAGCTAGCCAGCCTGCTAAGGATTTGAGACTCAACATCTAGAAAGAATTGTGGTTGACACTGTTATAAGGAAATGACTGGCCGCAGGGTGACATAGTTTCCCTTTGAACAGTTATTCCCGGTTTCCTTTAAGCATCCAGTGGTGCCTGATCATCGTTAAAACAAGAGTTACCAGAGGATTTAATACCAATTACATGAGATTAAACAGGAAATGATTACTAAGAATTAAATAGAAAAAAATATTTAATAGTAGCACTAATAGTGTAGTATTAGCACAAATTAGCACTCAAACGATTGCTGGTAATGGGAGTGGTATCTGCCCGGGTAATGTCAGCAGCTGCTTGTCATCACACGCAGCCTCCCAGCCCAGATCTCAGATCTCGCACATCTCACCTGGCCCCCCCAGCAACGCCGTTAGCCTTCCTTACGATCAGAGGAAGTGGCATGCGGAAGCTAAGGACCTCTCCCCAGCACAGGGCATTTGGGAGGGGCACAGACAAGATCTGAATCGTGCTCTGACTATACACCAGGATTGCATATAATTTGCAGGGCCTAATGCAAAATGCAAATGTGGACTTCCTTACTCTCAAAATTAAAAATTTCAAAATGGCTACAGCAGAGCAATAAACCAAGTACAGGGCCCTTTTTAGTGTGTATGACTGCACAGGTCACAGGCCCATAAAGCCGGCCCTGCTCCGAGCCCTCGCTACTCAAAGTGCAGTTCGGAGT
Source organism: Lemur catta (assembly GCF_020740605.2). NCBI lineage: Eukaryota > Metazoa > Chordata > Mammalia > Primates > Lemuridae > Lemur > Lemur catta. The sequence continues at coordinate 4,099,350 of NC_059142.1, forward strand.
CAGCAGCATCCTCTAGGAACTCATTAGAAATGCAGAGTCTCAGGCCCCACTCCAGACCTACTGAACTGGAGTCTGCATCTTGCCAAGAGTTTCCAGGGGATTCGTGTGCACGTTAAATCTGCAGAGGCCCAGCTCTGAAGCCTGAGTCCTCTTACCCTGGGCTTGCCTTCATCAGGCAGATTTTCAGAGCACTGGTTTCTGGTCTAACATTACCCCTATCGCCATCTTGGGCTGCAAATATGGTCACATCTTGTACTTCTCCACATAGCTGTGCATGTACCTTCTGCATATATTAGCAGGAAGTCCCATGTCTCTCCTTTGTGAGTTCTTTCTTCTTCCCCCAAGGGTCAGTCCCCACCACCACAGATTGGCTGGCTGTCCCCACAGAGCCACTGGGGCAGACAGGCCTACCCTCTGGTAGGTGCAGGTCCATCGCTACAGTGAGGCTTCTGTGGGTGCCGATCCCTAGTAAATTCCCCAAGCTGGGCTCCACTAAGTTGCTCTTTTTGTTCTGCTCATTTCCCAGGATGTTGTTGCCAAAGTATGACTCTGTCCCAGTAAGGTCAGGCCCACAGGTCCCTGATCCAGCCCTCGGCTAAGGGGCACTGCAAGGCAACCCTTGCAGATACCGCTTCCTCTCTGGGACAGTGCTCTGCGGGCTCCTTGGCACGATTTCCTGGCAGTGGAATTATTTGGGATCATCACAATTCATCAGTGAGACTCTGGGAACACAGTCAAAGGGCTTTCGCAAATGTAATTGAGTCAAAGCTCTCGAGACAGGGAGATCATCCCGGATTACCTGGCGAGCCCGGTGTAATGACAAGGGCGCTTACAGGAAGGAAGCAGGAGGGTCAGCATCTGAAAAGGTGATTTCACAACAGAAGCAACGGCGATGCAGCCTCTAGCCAAGGAATGCGGGAAACCTCTGGAAGTTGGGAAAGGCAAGGGAATGAATTCACACCCCCAGCCTCCAGAAGGAATGCAGACCTGACAACCCATTTTAGATCTCTGATTTTCAGGACCGTAAGAAAATAAATTTGCCTTGCTTTAATCTACTAAATTTGTGATAGTTTATTACAGCAGCAATAGGAAACTAATATAGTTCTTGCCAAATTATCTGTTTCCTCCTGAAGCAATCAGTTCAGTGTACTACAAGGTTGTGTGAAGGATGGTTCTCAACAGGCTACCAGGTCCCTTTTCACCTGTCTTCAGGTATGACAGGTGCTTAGTACATGCCCCAAAGAGGCCACTTATATGATTTTTTCTTCCCTTAAAAATGTGTTCCAATAAATGGTGCATGGCCCTACTCCTAGACATATTAATAGAAAAGACTAGCATAATTTTACAATTGCACCTGTCAATCATAAATTTACCCACAACATTGCAAGAGGAGTGGGGATGCCCACTGGGCCACCCCTCCATTGAACCCGGGCCTTCCTCCCCTCTGCTTCCCATCTGTTCTAAACCAGAGCCTTCCTAACTTCACAGATTCTCCCAGGTCTCACAGAGCTTCTGGACTTATCTCATCCACAGGGAAATGGAAACTCTCCACTCCTTTTGCAAATTTCCCAGAACCTCCTTAGTGACCACACCCCAACCCCTTAGTTCTCATTTTTGGTCAAAGGGACAGGTGTAGTCCACAGGTAACAGGAAGGAGAGTACAGTGTGTACCCTCCAACTCGGGGGAGCAGCCCCATCCACCTGAGGAGCACCTAGACCCTGGACGGATATCTGAATCCCTTTAAGGACTTAAAAAGTACCCTACCACAAATCAATTAAACTAGAATCTTCTGTGGTACAGCCTGGAATACAGCCTGTATTCTAAACAAATCTTCCAGGTAATGCTGAAGTGTAAGCAACCCCTAACACAGATGATGATGTACTCAGGAGATGCATCCTTCCGGTGGAGCAATCCTCCATTCAAGGTTAGGAGTTACCTGAAAAATCCTCCATAGACTTTTCACACCAGAGATTGGTCGTAAACTGAGAGTAACCCACGGGGGCTGTAAACTAGCGAGATCACAGAATCCTTGGGCACCTTATGAGATAAGTCATCTCACCTCATTTAGTCCCAATTTCCTCATCTGTAGAGTGGGATAATAGTCCTCGGAGCTTTGGGCTAGTGGGAGAATGGAGTCACACTCTGGGGCCCACTGCACGCACCGGCCCATCACTATTGCCGTGTCTCTGTGCTTCGCATGCAGCCTGGGGTTTGAGGAGCTGTGCAGTGAACCATCTCACATCTCCAGCTGTCGGGCTGCCCCGCCAGGGACGTCTGCTCAGTAGAACAAGAGGCACTTCCCCCGTGTCTGCTCTGGCCCATTCCTGAGACTCTACACCCTGTGATTAGTCTCCGTGGATGGGGCTCCCAAAGGCAGGGCAGTGTGTTTTAACACCAGGGCCTGGGCATCTGTGGCAGATGGCACTTAAGCGCTGTGCAGGGGCAGACATCTGTTGCTTTGGAGTCTACAGGAAGGCGCAGCCCTCATGCCTTCCCTGCAAGAACAATGGGGGATGCACCACATTATACCTGGATTTAACAGTTAGTAAATGAAACTGTTACAGAATTTGGCTTTAGATCTTGTTCCAAATGCAATAAATCGTACCTGGCACATAGGCAGGCTGTTATAAAACAGCTGCTGAGGGAACCTGCCAATGACACCTTCTCTTTGAACACCACTACCTCTCCAGTGGCCAGGGACATTTCTGTGAGCGGGTACTCCCCTGGGGCCCACAAAACAGCAGAACACAGACGACAGGCATTTCTTCCTGGCAGCAAGCTTCCTTTTTCTGGGTCTTGGACCTTGCTCTGTTCTAGAAAAATGAATTGTAGTATCATTGAATGAATGAAGCATCTGAGTTCCACAGCAGCTTAAAACACAGGGCTATGCCAGTGCCAGTCCTGGTGGCCAGTGGTCACCTCTGTATTCAAAAATAACCCTGCAAAGAGGAGACAGCCTTGCACAGGCATGCCTACAGCCCAAGGCGGAGCCTTCCTGCACACATCTGGAGGATGAGTCAGGACCCAGAACACACGGAGGAGCCCCAGATAGAAGATGGATTTGGGAGGGGGATGAAGAAAGACTAGGGGCGAGACTGCAAGGGGAAGGGGAATGCTTTATTGCCTCTGTCCACAAGGCACAAGTCGCCGGGCTCCACTACTTCCTCCCTAAGGCACTATCTGCTGGGGCAGGAAAAGTACCTGGGAAGAAGAGGCCAGTGTGGTCCTATTCCCGCAGGGGAGGGTATCAAAGCTTCAGGGACTGGGGGACTAAGGGAGGAGTAGCCCAAAAGACCTTTTCTGGAAGTCTAGGAATGCAGGATGCTTCCATGGTCCTTGAGTAAACACACCCTTATCTTGGGGCCCAATGTGGGACTCTTGTCACCATGTGGAACTATAGGCCACGTGGGCACAGTGGGAAAACTTAACATTCGAAAAACACTGAGTCCATGAAACATTAGTGAAGGTACTAGAAATTAGCCAACTTGGGGGATTTGTTGTCCATATCTGAAAGTCTTTTTCTTTCTCATTTTTCAGGCTTTTTTTTTTTTTTTTTTTAATTTTTTTCATCTCATGTCTTGACCTGCCATGGAACTCAGATACTTCTTAAATTCACTGGTGTTCATTTTAGGGCTGAAAGAATAACTGCTTATGTGGTGGACCAAAGGAATGTTCCCACTAAGAGTCCTATTTCCTAAGGGAAAATCACTCATTTATTTGTTATAATGAATTTTTTTAATTAAAAAATTATTTATTTATTATAATGAATTTTTTAATTAAAAATTTTTTTATTTATTTTTAAATCTTGCTGAATCCTTTCTACAGGAGAGGTGACCCTTAGCAGAGTGTTGATGACCATGTGATGTCTGCAGCGACAGTGTGAAAGACATCAACCATTTAAAAGGTGGGGTCTTGGGGAGGCGATTAGGTCTTGAGGGTAGAGCCCTCGTGAGTGGGATTAGTGCCCTCATGAAAGAGGCCTGCTGTTGGGGAGATACTGGTCAAAAGATACAACATTTCAGTTAGACAAGGGAAGTAAGTTCAAGAACTCTATTGTATAACACGGTAACTACATTAATAACAATGCATTGTGTTCTTGAAAATGGCTAAGAGAGTAATTCTAAGTCTTCTCACCACAAAAAAAAAAGTTAAGTATGTGAGGCAATGAGTATGTTAATTAGCATAATTTAGCCATTCCACAACATATATATTTTTTAAAGTTTGTCAATTTAAAAGAATTATTTTAAACTGACAGGCCTCAGAGAGATGCCTTCCACCATGGAAGGACGAAGCGGGAAGTTCATAGTCCACAGCCCCAGACAGGGCCTGTACCATCACCCGACCTAGCTGGCATCCCGATCTCAGACTTTGAGATTCCAGGACGATGAGAAATAAATTTCTGTTGCTCATAAGCCGCCCAGTCTACATACGGTATTTTTGTTACAGCAGCCCAACAGACTAGGACAGGAAGGAAGGAGTTCAGACGAAATGGCCAGAGACAGTTACCTAGAGGCAATTTAGAGAGACTGTTTATTCTAGATCACAATTTTTGTTGAACCAATATTTTCGTTCAAGACTCTCACTTCAGTCTGACTTTTCTTACCACGACCTGACGCTACTTCTAAAAGATTGACACATGCCTTGTGGTAAACCTGAGATCTTTCTTCCAATCATAGATGTCCTGGTGTTTAGTCATTTTGTTGAAAAATAATATATCTTAAATTAGTGTTTAAATAGAAATGTTTGCCTCTGTTCTCCAAGGGGTTGGGCTTCCCCTGCTTATCTGGTGTAAACCCAGCTTGTCATCAGAAGTCAGCTGCAAATAGGTACCTAAGGGGACCGCTCCACTCACGTCCAATCCCGTCATTACTAGGTTAGGAAGAGCTAGGGCGAGAGGAGAAATGAGGCTGTTCAGTCCTCTTAGCGTAACAAATTGGGAGAAAAACTTCTGACTAGGGGAAAAGACACGGTGCCTTTCAGCGGCCCTCAGTGGGACATTAATATATAAAGAATGCAAAGTCTGTCTCTTACCCAGTTTCAATGTCCTAATTAGGGTAAACAAGTAATGTATGACTGAGGCTGAGGTATGCTTCTCCACGTTGAGAGAAAACTGCTGAGAGGAACTTTCTTAGAAAGTTTGTTCTGAATTTTATGCTATCCCAGTAGATTGCAGAATACAGACCCAGGGGAAGTCGGAAAGAAACAGCGTTTAGATCAGCTCTAGACCTAAACCTCAGGACTAGATTCAGCAGCGATAAATGCCACACACCTAACTAAACTGCAGCAAAGTGCCTGACTTCCTCCACAGAACAGCCTTGAAATGTCTCTTTAAGTCTAATCGACATACTAACCTATTGCTTTAAAAGATCTGGGTTTATTTTTCTTTTTTCTTCTATTTTTTAACTGACATGATAATTATACATATTTATGGGGTACATGGTGATGTTTTGATATGATACGCATGATGTATAGTGATCAGACCAGGGTAATTAGCATATCCACCTTCTCAAACATTTATCATTTCTTTGTGCTGGGAACATTCAATATCCTGCTTCTAGATATTTCAAACTGTGAAATACAGGCAGTCCCCGCGTTATGGACGACCAGACTTGGGGCAACAGCATTCCATACTTAGAAACAGGCTCCCGTAAGGAGAACTTATAATCAAATAATTTAATTAATAATTCGGGAACTAGCTTCTTCCGTGCATGTAAACAAACCCACATGGCGCAAGCGGTTCCTTGGCACAGCGTCTGTACGCTGGCGGCTGGTCCCATCAGTAGATACAGAAGCAGCTGATAGAATCACAGGAACACGAAGAATCAGAAGATCCAGAGCTGAGAAAGTTTACGACAAAAGCACGAGCTGAGCCTTTCGTCTCACTGAAGCAGGATTTGCTAAGCGTCAGGAGCAAGGACCTAGCACTGAGGGGTTTGCAAAGGTTTACTGTGCAGTTAGTGAGAACATCAGCTGCTACAAGGCCGTTTATGAGGAAAAAAAGGAAAAGGCTGTGCAGACAACCCCAGATACCTTTTTCAAGAAACCCGCTTCCGCGGTCAGCTCCCTCCTCCACAACAGGACCAAACCCTGACTCTGCAGCGCCAGCCCCCTCTCCAGCGCCCCCTCTCCAGCGCCCCCTCTCCAGCGCCCCCTCTCCAGCGCCACCCCATCGTCATTTTCAAGTCGATGTCAGCTCCCTTCTTGCCTCAAAAATGCCCCTGCCAGTAAGCAAGACATTGATGCAACATTAGATGAGTGTTAACCTTTAATACCCTTTTTTGAAATTTCTCCTATCTCCTATCTAAACTTTTTGTTTGAGTTTGTTTTTATGTTCTGTTTGAATTAAAAGAAAGAGCACAATAGTTTCTATAACTTGTTATTACAGTACAGTATTATTATTATTATTATTATAGTATTACATTGTATTATGATTACCACTTATGAGCCATTACAGTATTATTATTGCTGTTGTTACCATACACACTGTTCATCAGGGGTCCAAGTTACACACACATCAGACCTAAAGATGTTCTCAGGAACATATCTCATCTGTAAACCAGGGGCCACCTGTATATTACTGTTAACTATAGTTATCCTACTGTCATCGAGAACACTAGAACTTATTCCTCATAGGTAGCTGTAATTTTGTGTCCTTTAACAAATCTTTCACTACCCCTCCTTTCCCCCTACTCTTCCCAGCCTCCAGCATCCTCTGTTCTGCTTTTTACTTCTATGGTACCAACCTTCCTTAGCTTTCACGTGTGAATGAGAACATGGGATGTTTAACTTTCTCTTCCTGGCTTATTTTGCTCAACATAATATTCTCCAATTCCATTCGTGTTGCCTCACATGGCAGGATTTTGTTCTTCGTTGTGGCTGAGTGGTATTCCATTGTGTACATACACCACATTTTCTTCACCCATTCATCTGTTGTTGGACACCCAGGTTGATTCCATTACAAGCTCTTTTTGTAAGGAACCACATGGAGAAGCACACAGACCTGGTTGTTGAGACTGGCAGGGGTTCACCTGGTGTCCCCAAAGTTCGGGGACATTGCCTAGAAATAAATAAACTCTTGAAGAGGGAACAAACAAGCTTAAATCTACAAAGCAACTGTGTCATCAGATTTTCTTGTGGCTGCACCCATAACCCACGCCATGCTCAGCTTCTCTCACCCACCCCTTGGACTTTTGTCATTGTGTTATCCCCATTCCCTGGTGCTTGCTTGCACATTGTGATTCTCACACTTCAGATGTTCCCAAAGTCTTGTCTTTTACTCACGTCTGTACAGTTTTCCTTGGAAGAGCCCCTCCAGGCCTTAAACCATTCCCTTATTTCTTTGGCTAAGGAATTTCTCCCTTGTAGAAATCTCTTCTGTTTTCTAATCCAGATAGCTTTTAAGATGGCTCTATTTGGATATGGTCAGAATTGCTACAGGGCATTCACCCCAATGAGAACTTGAAAATCCAATTGGTTTAACTGGTATTGTGAAATTGACACACAGCGGGTCCAGGCAAAGAGATGCTAGGAAGGAGAAGCAGAATGACCCCAGGCATTTCATTATACCCGTTTATCTAAAGCAAAATGTGAATGTGTCACCCTAAAAGGGATGTATGGTGGTTCCCCAGTGAAGTTCAGAGAGAGGAGTACCCCCAAATACTCTGGGAACAGTTCAGGGGTGAGAGAGGGCCCAGGTGGTTGGATGTTGTGTAGCGCGTGCCCGTCGGAAGCCCATCTGATCACAGCCACACCTGCATAAGACGCGCTCAACTCGCTCAGTGCAGAGTGACTTCAGCTGCTGCTTTTGATTTCATGCCCAGTAAGATTTGCGATTATGAATTGGCTTCATGTGTAGGTTTGCCTACAAGGAAGGAATGTGCTGGACATGCTGAGAGGCGTATTCCAGGCAGGTGACATCTCGTGTTATAAATGATTAAATTAGAATGTTGGTTTTACAACGCCATGTTTTGAGTTTGATGAATGTATTTTCCCCTCAGTCCCAGTATGTGGAAAGAACAAGTTACTGAAACTTCCAGGCTGGGAACCAAACCCTAAACCATAGTAAATTCACCAAAAAAAGCCCACCTGACAAGGCTGGATGGGTGAGCGGCATTCCTGCGTGCCCCTAACAATACAAACATTTTCTCTTGGCAAACATTTTCTCTTTTGGAACTTGACAGATGCCTTGTGTTTGCTATGTGTCAGATGGTTTTCACTCCAGAAATTCTCAGTAAATTCAAGTTGACTTGAACTTGACTCAACCTGCTAGTAATAGAAGATTTTCCTATGCCAGTTTCTCTTGCCTCTAATGTCGGTTCTCACCCCCTCCATCTGGCATACCTCTTATAACTAACATTGCCACTTAGATCACATACAACCTCCTCATAATAACAGTTATCCATAATTTGGCCAAACACCATTCACATATCTTGTTTTCATTGCTCAAATACATACCCTACACTCACTCTCATGTGGTCTATCAGTTTTCTATTGCTGAGTAGCAGATCATCCCAAATCGTTGTGCTTAAAACAACAAAAATTATTTATTTTGCTCACAAAACTGCAATTTAGGAAGAGCTATGTAGAAACAGACAGTCTACTCTACATGCAACCAGCATCATTGGGGCAGCTTGACTAGAGGCTGGAGGATCCATTGTGAAGAGAGCCCACTCACATAGCTGGCAAAGTCGTGCTCAGCCAGGACTGCGTGATGGGTGCCTCTTCATGTCCACGGCTGCTTGGGCTTCCTCACAGCATGGTAGCTGGGTTCTAAAGTGTCAGCATCCCAAGAAAACCAGGAAGAAGCTGTATCATATTTCAGGACCTAGCTTCAGAAGTCAAATACTGTCAACAAGACCATCCAGATTCTAGGGGAGGGAATATAGATACCATTATTCAATGAAAGGAGTCAAGGTCACATCGTTTTTTTTTTAAAAAAAAAGAAAGAAAGAAAGAAAGAAAAACAAAGGAAAAAAGGAAAAAAGCATGTGGAATAAGAGGGGTTTGGGGGCAGTCTTTTTTTTTTTTTTGAAAATGCAATGTGCTACATGTAACATATGAATGGGTGATTGGTTTAGGAGTAGTCAAGTAACACTTCCTGTCCAGTGGGCAATGCAGCATATAATCACATTCATAGATCTTGGAATTTTTCATCTCATCTTAAACTAAGGAGAAAATGCTAAAGACCATGAGAATTGTGACTTGCCTAGATCATTGTTAGTGGCAGAACTGGGAACAGAACTTAAGTCTATTTAACTACCTTCACAGATTTTTATTCAGTAGGTCCAGATGAAGGGATTGGGAAATATATATTTTCAATAAGTGCACAAAGGGATACTTACAAATTCGGGGAACTCTGTGCTACAGCTTACTGCCTACTGGAGCTACAGTTACAGACCAGCACATGGGCGGCTTGTTACAGAAATTCAGGAGGGTGTGGCTGCATAGCCTGAATATTTAAGGCCCTCTCCAAATGGAAGACATTATTAGTCCATAGCCTAGGTGTACTAACTAATCTCCCTGGATAATTAGGAGAATGACTAGTCGAGTTCCCCATCCTGCCCTCGAGAAACAGGAATCAGGCACCAACTTGTTGGGGATAATTTAATCCATGCTGGTGAGCTGGCATGCTGCCTTTTCCCCTCAAACGATTCAAGAAGAAAGTAACCTGTTGCCACAAGCAGAAGTCGTTCAGGTACCAGCTGCAACCATGAACTGGCAGAAGCAAGAGTGCCCTTCATTATGCAATTATCCATAATTAGGTGCTCATTACTACTTTATCACGGGAGAGCCAGCACCCACCTGTGCAGGACTGTCGTGGGGACTGGCAAACAAGTGGAACAGAGCCTTGCTTGTTCTCTAGGAATGTGACATCTAAAATCGGCAGTTCCAACCTGCACATTGGGTGAGGCCATACCAACATGCAGACAGATGCAGACACAGGGAGGCCAACTATTTAAATTATGCAGATGTCACAATCCTTGCGTTCACTTCAGGTTTTGCTTGTGGTAGATGCACGATATAGAATAAGGACAGGAGGAAAGAGGGAACTGCTACTTTATCCTCAGTTAATTGAGAAATAGCTTATATTCAGAACAAAGCTTCTTTGAACTCGTGAAAAGTCAGACACTCAGAATTGGCTTTACTCTTTCTTTGTAAAAGAAACCATCTTCCATTAAGTACATTCTGGACCCAAATTAAGAACAAGGACTCTTGTTTGTCTTTTTACCTCGTGCCGTATAGCATCTAGCAAACATTGGATATTCAGCACATTTCAGATAAACATAGTGTTAACAATGGAAGGGAAGATGTGTAGGGAGGGTCCAGCTTTAATGCAAAGAGAAAATACATGTGATTATCTTGTTAAATACCAATAAGGCAACAGGAAAACACAAGTCCAAGTACTTATACTAACTATAATATATAAGAAATGGGCCACATTTCACGGTTACATGAGTACAAGGGATACGAATTACTACAGACCTTGGATTAGAATCTGAATCAGTAAGGGTTAACAGGCACAGATTCAAGGTGGTGAATTAAGCACCTTCAAAATCTCAGTTTTCACTAAAGTAAAACTATTGGGGTTACTTGTATCCCAGAAATGACTAATGCTTTGCAGAATAATCCATTCTTCCCTTCCTTCCAGAAAAGAAGCAGAAGAGCAAATTTAATAGATCTATCTATTAAAATGCACTCTACATTGTTAAAATGTCTATACTGATACCCAAACTGATCTACAGATTCAATGCAATCCCTATTAAAATACCAACATCATTTTTCACAGATCTAGAAAAAATAACTCCACGCTTTGTATGGAACCAGAGAAGACCTCATATAGCAAAAGCAATCTTAAGCAAAAACAACAAATTAGGAGGCATCAATTTAGCAGACTTCAAGCTATACTACAAGGCTATAGTAACTAAAACAGCATGGTACTGCCACAAGAACAGACGCATAGACCAATGGCACAGAACTGAGAACCCAGATATAAAACCATCCTCATAGAGCCATCTAATTTTTGACAAAGCAGACAAAAACGTACACTGGGGAAAAGAATCCTTATTCAATAAATGGTGCTGGGAAAATTGGATAGCCACATGTAAAAGGCTAAAACAGGATCTACACCTTTCACCTCTCACAAAAATCAATTCATGGTGGGTAACAGACTTAAACCTAAGGCATAAAACTATAAGAATTCTGAAAGAAAATGTTGGAAAAACTCTTATAGACATTGGCCTAGGCAAAGAATTTATGAAGAAGACCCCAAAGGCAATCACAGCAACAACAAAAATAAATAAATGGGACCTGATCAAATTCAAAAGCTTCTGAACAGCCAAGGAAACTATCACGAGAGCAAACAGACAACCTACAGAATGGGAGAAAATATTTGCATGTTACACATCCAATGAAGGGCTGATAACTAGAATCTACATAGAACTCAGGAAAATCAGCAAGAAAAAAATCAAGCAACTTTATCAAAAATGGGCAAAGAACATGAATAGAAACTTTTCAAAAGAAGACAGACTAGTGGCCAAGAAACATGAAAAAATGCTCAACATCTCTAATCATCAGGGAAATGCAAATCAAAACCACAGTGAGATATCACTTATCTCCAGTGCAAATGCCCTTTATCAAAAAGTCCCAAAACAATAAATGTTGACATGGATGCAAAGAGATTGGAACACTCATACACTGCTGATGGGACTCCAAACTAGTGCAACGTCTGTGGAAGTAATATGGAGATATCTCAAAGAGCTGATAGTAGAACTACCATTTGATTCAGCAATCCCATTACTGGGCATCTACCCAAAGGAAAAAAAGACATTCTATAAAAAAGACATCTGCACTAGAATGTTTATAGCAGCACAATTCACAACTGCAAAGATGTGGAAACAGCCCAAGAGCCCATAGATACATGAGTGGATTAATAAAATGTGGTATATGTATACCATGGAGTTCTGCTCAGCCACAAAAAAACAATGGTGATGTAGCACCTCTTATATTATCCTGGATAGAGCTGGAACCCATTCTACTAAGTTAAGTATCACAAAAATGGAAAAACAAGCAAATCACCACATGTACTCACCATCAAATTGGTATTAACTTATCAACACTTAAGTGCATATATAGTAATAATGTTCATTGGGTGTTGGGCAGCTGGGAGCGGGGAGGAGGGGATGGGTATATTCACACCTAATGGCTGTGGTGCACACCATCTGGGGGATGGACATGCTTGAAACTCTGACTTGGGTGGGGCAAAGGCAATATATGTAACCTAAACATTTGTACTCCTGTAATATGCTGAAATAAAAATTTTTTTTTAATTTTACTTAGAGCTAAATAAAGTAAAATAAAATGCACTCTAAATATCTAGTAATTAAAAGATTCCGGTGCCATAGCACCAATAGATACAGAAACTTTTCATTGAACTGCAAGTTTAGAATTAGCCTCAAAATATATAGGGGTTTGGGAATTACAGTGGTGACGGTTGTACAGCTTTGTGAATATACTAAAAACTGCCTCATTTTACTCATTTTATAGGTAATAGTGGTTCAAGTGGATTGATGTTGAAGGAAAAAATAGAACATTACTTTAAATATCATATCAAATTGATCGAAAATGTACATATTGAAAAAATAACATAAATATTCTAGACAACGGCTCAGGCAAACTATCCTTTGTTACCCTGTTGCGGAAGGGACTTTTAAAGCATTATAGAAATCCTCTAAATCAAAGTTGATAATTTTAATGACATAGTTTAAAACTCATATAATACACAGCAATTTTTTTTTTAAAATACATATACAGGCCAGGGGCAGTGGCTCATGCCTATAATCCTAGCACTCTGGGAGGCTGAGGCAGGAGGATTGCTTGAGCTCAGGAGTTCGGAGACCAGCCTGAGCAAGAGCAAGACCCCGTCTCTACCAAAAAGAGAAAGAAATTAGCCAAACAACTAAAAATAGAAAAAATTAGCTGGGCATGGTGGCGCATGCCTGTAGTCCCAGTGACTCGGGAGGCTGAGGCAGGAGGATCACTTGAGTCCAGGAGTTTGAGGTTGCTGTGAGCTAGGCTGACGGCATGGCACTCTAGCCTGGGAAGAGCGAGACTCTGTCTCAAACAAACAAACAAACAAACAAAAAAACATATACAAAGTCAAGACAAACAATGTAAGGGAAAGAAAAATTTGCAACATGTCATGAAGGGATAATTTCTGTGACATTCAGAATTCATACAGGTCAATTTAAAAATATATAACCCAATAGAAAACCAAAAAGGGTCTGAGGGAGCCATTTACAGAAATAAAATCAATACTGAATGAATGCATAAACTCTCATTCATAATTTAAGAAGTGAATTTATGTCAACTATGCAATGCCAGTTTTTACCTATAGGATTAATAAATATTAAGATTTATAGGAGGTAAAGAACATAGCTCTCAAATCAGACTACCTGAGTTCAAACTTGGTTGCACCACTTACTAGCTATGTGACTTCCTTTGCATTACTTAACTTCTCTGTGCTTGATTCCTCTTCCACAACATGGAAATAATAGTACCTAAGTATATACAAAAAGCACTTAGAAAAGAGCTTGTTTGACACATAGAGTGCACTAAATAAATGATAGACATATATATAGAAAGTAGAGTGGAGAAATAGATACAATTTTAATTTGGAGGAACATAAATCAGAACAATCTTTTTGGAGATCAGTTAACGATATCTACCCATATTTAAAATACACATATCCTAAGCAATAATTCAGCAATGCCACTGAACTATATGGATATATTCATAAAAGTGTACCGAATTATCTGCATAGAATCACTCACTGCCAGATTGTTAGTAATCAGTCACAGCATGAGAAACAACCTTGTCTGACAGCATGAAAGTGGTTATTGGAACGTGATGCAGCTCTCAAAAAGAACGGGGATTGTTACAAATGAAGTGATATAAAAAGAGGTATTTTCAATGAGTCCAAAGAGGGTACAAGATTTTTACAGAGCATGAGGATGAACTTGTATGAAATTTAAAATATATCTATGAATTATTAAGAAAAAAGAACTAAAGGATATTTATCTCCTTTTCCCTTCCTCTCCTAAGTGCAAAGAATTTAGGTTGTTCTTCTGAAGGTATATGCTTTCCTTAAATTCTCTTTCTTAAAAGAAAACAAAACTCACTTGAGTTTCAGGCTTTTGAAGGACACCAATGGAGGGCCCAAGTGTGTGGCAATGGGGTCCAGTGCGTGGAGTCTGAAGGGTACGAGTGGCCAATCCTGGAAGCTCAGGGGCATGCAGAGCCCTCAGGGACTGCAAACCCAGGACAGGGAGGTTTTGCAGCTTCCGTGAGCACAAGGAACGAAAAGCTCCTCCGCCGTAAAGGGGGTCCTTTATCGGATGGCACTGGCTGTTCGAGGAGCTCAGGGAGGCTGGGCAAGGGACAGAGAGGATCTTGCTTGGACACTGCCCTTGAGTCTAAAGCAGAGATCAGTTTCTCTTGTCTTCAAGAAAACACAGAAATATGGACAATGACCACATCAGTGTGACCAGCGTGGACCAAAGACCAGAGGATGCTCCCCCCAAGTATCCTGTATAGCAGAGGACTCTGAAGACTCCAACGCAACATGGGGAGAGGAAAGGGACCCCAAAACGTGACTGAGACTGAATATCCCTGCCACCAAAAAGATGGCTTTGCTTTCCAGGAATTAGAAAATAGGAATTTTATTTTATACTTTTCCCTATTCTTTACAACAGTAATATATAATACTAATAATATAGACATTTATATATTTTCAATATATATAATTTTTAAAGAGAGAAGATTAGTATGGAAGAAAGCATTATAGGGTTTGAAAATAATGTGTCTTTGGGTGGGTGATATCTCCTCTGTGAATCTTGGTTTCTCCACCTGTAATCTGGAGACAGCACCTAATTTACTCCTTGGGTGATTGTGAGATAGAATGAGATCTTTCAGAGGGATGATTAATGCCTCATATGTCTTTCTTCCAAGGTGTGGTCCCTGGGCATCGGGACAAGAACAGTAGGGGCAGACAGCACAGGGGGATTTTAGTAACACTCTGTAGCCCTTTAGGGGGAATTATTATCATGTGAGCATTTGCCCTGGCTATTTCTTCTGCTGAGAAAGCTTGTCCCCTAAATATTCACTCAGGTAACTCCTTCTCCTTTAAGTATTCTCCACATTGCCACTGTAGCCTACCCTGACCATCCTGATTAACACTGTCATGCCCTGGGCACTGCTAATTCCAGTGATCTTGTTCTAATTCAACCCTACTCCTACAGATTTTATCACCTTCTAACAAATTATGTTACATGTTATATATTTTTAAATTGGTTGACTTCTCTACACACACTCATATATAAACACACACACACACACACACACACACACACACACACACACATTAGTCTGCAAACTGCACTCAGGAAGCAATTTTGTTCTGCTCATTGATATATCCCAAGCATTTACAACAGTGTCTAACACATGGCACATGCTCAGAAGTTTACAGAATAAAGAAAATGGTGAATGTTCCTTAATGCTTCTTCATAACACTCTTTAATGTTAGAATCTTCTCATTTTTGCTACCATTACAAGAATAATTAGTGATTTTGATCTTTACGGTGAGAAAAATTCTAGACTCATCATAATGATGGAAAAAATCTGTCCCCTCTGCCACAAGCAGTCTGCGTAACGTTGGTTGTCACTGCACCCTCTGGCGTCGGCATAGGAATCCAAGACCTCCATCTCATATCTCCTTTCAATAACCCCCTACAGGATAGGAGATGCCAAATGCTGGCTGTGTCACTTTTGTGTTATCTAACCAAGCGATATTAATGGAGATCACTAGGGCAGTAATATTCTTTCCTTGGGAAGGGAAGAGATTGGACACCAAATACTCTGATGGGAAGTGATATCGGTAGAGAGGTAGCAACGAAGTGAACTAAGGCAGTGCGATTAGAAAAGAGAAAACAATTTTAAAGCAGTTAGGCTTTAAAACTGCAGGGTGTTCCATTTGCTCTTTGCCATAAAAATGACAGAGTTGGGTTAAGGATTCTGCACCCTTATTAGCCATTAGCATTAACAACAAAGATGAAAGAACTCAAGGGAAATTTTTGTCACTGAGATCTGAATTTATTTCCCTTTGTTGAATCTTAAATTAGTAGTTAACCGATGGCAGGACCTGTACCAAGGAGGTCATGTTTCCAGCCAGCATTTCCTAAAGCCATTAGATACCAGTATCCCTCTCCCTGGCCCCATAAATTTGGAAACTAGAGTCTGACAAGACTAACAGAGGGGGGAAAAGCCCACACTTAATCACACTATCTTAAGTTTATCTTTTAGAAGCAGATGTTAGCCTATCTCTTTTAACTACCCAATGGGATGCAACATAAGAAGAGACCATGTATTGGAGCTTTAGTGGAGAAAATCCTTTTAGTTTTTGATCTTTTCCTTTTCCAGAAATACTGACAGTTGTTGGGAACCAGTATCTACTTACCAAGGTTTAGATGTTACTTAGATGTCCTAGGTTACTTTTAAGCAAAGATTCAATTGAAAAGAAAGAACAAAGAAAGTTTGCTTGTTTGTTCCAAACAAAGAAATTGGGTGGAATAGTCCTAAAAGGCTCTGTTTATTCCATTTTAGTCCAGGGAAGGTCTTTAATTCTACCTCCCACTTCTAAGAGTCTCAGTAAAGATAATAATTTCCTAAGTGGTCTTTTTATTAGGCTGCCTGTTTAAGAGCATAGCACTAGTTTTTGAGAAGCAATAGAAACCAAGGAAGGATACTGACATTTACTGAGTACCAATTGTTTACAGGGCACTGTGCTTCCATACATACTGCAATTTAATTCTCTCAATAACCCTCTTTGACAGAAATTACTGCCATTTCACAGATAAAACTATTGCCTAAGAGCATTAGAACAAGCAGGATCAGCATAAACTGATATGTAGACCTCAATTTAAGAAGAACAGATTTAGACCCTGGTCAAGTTTTTGATACTACTTCTTGGTATACCATTGTATCTTTGCTTAATTTATTGATTCAACAAATATTTGTTGAGTTTCAGCTATATTTCAAGTACTATGCAAGGTCAAGACATAGAAGTTATCAAGAGACCCATTCCTTATTTTTATACAGCATTTAGTCTATTGGGAAAGAAATATTAAACATAATTATGCAAATACATATATGATTTTACAATTGTGATAATAAGTGCTATAAAGGAAAAGTCCAAGATGTAATGAGACTAAATGAGAAAAGAGTTTAATCTGGTCTCCAGAGGTTAAGAAGTGAATGACAGAACAAGAGATCTGGCATAAAAAGTACCCACAGAAATCCCCGAGGTAGCAAGAGCACACGTGAAGAATGAGAAGGCAGAGAAGGCCGGAGTGGCTGGAAATGAGGCTACAGAGATGAGCAGAAACCAAATTATGGGCAGCATAGTCAGTCAAGAAAATGACTTTGGTCATCACCGTTAAATCACTGTGGAGCTGTAGGGGGAGTTTAAGAGGGGCACAGCAAGCAGTTTGCACTCTTTGATGAAGTCAGAGAGAAGCCTGTGTGTATGTCTATGTGCATGCGTGTGCATGTGTGTATTTCCAGGCTTTGTTAGCTGGATAAATGACAATAGAAGGTGCCATCAGTGAATCCAGGTCTGAGCAAATAGATGTGGTGTTATCTACTGAAAGGGGGAAGTTGAGGCAAAAGCAGATTAGGAAGAGATTTGAGGGAGGATGGGGTTCAGAGTTCAGTTCTGAGCATGTTCAGGTAGAGATGGTCCAATGAGGCAGGTGGCACACGGGCACTTGGTTGTGTGATTCTGAAGTTCAGAAGAGGTGTCTGGACAGGAGATATAAATTTGGGATCCTAACAATACAGTGTGATGGTTAAGAACAAGGTTTTGGAGTCAAGTGGCCTGGATTTAAATCCTAGATCTACAACTGATTGTGCAACCTTGGGCAAATTACCTTACCCTTCTGTGCCTGCTTTGTTTTGGTTTGGTTTTTTTTTTAATGTAATGGAGAGATTGCTAGTATAGAGTTTTTGTGATAGGTGATTGATAAGCTAATATGTGTAAAGTACTTGATAAATCTTATTAGCTTTATTGTTACTAGTAGTAATAGCATTTTTTATAGAGAGGCTATTTAAATGCAAAAGACTAATGAACTTGCCTAAGGAGAGTATAAAGCAGGAAGGAAGGCAAGGCCCAATTTCTAAGAACAGAGTAGAACAGGATGACTCAGAAAAGTTAATTGAGAGGTAGATGCCAGAGAACTAGGAGAAAGGAGAGTGTGGTGTCCCAGAAGCCAAGAGAAGAGAATGTTCTAGAAGCATGGAGGAGTCAACTGAAAGCATAAATTAAGATTAAAATATCTCTGATGTAGCCACACGGAGTGCACCGCTGACTTCACCTGCAGCAATTGCAGTGGGGTAGCGGGTGGGGGTTGAATGGCGGAGGCCGTGGAGACGCGTCTGCGACTGTTCAGGAAGGAGTGGGAGGAGGATCGCAGCGAGAGCTCGTTAGGGTGGAGAAGCTGGAGCGCGTCTGAATATCGAAGGCAATGCTCTAGCCGGAGAGAGGACAGCAGAGACGGGGGCAGATGGAAATGCGCGAGCGTGAGAGCGGAATTGCAGAATGGATGGAGTTGGTCTTGGATGGGACGGGAGTCTGGTGTCACCCAAGAGAGACGTGTGCGGAGGCAGGAAGGTGGGCAGTTCTGGTGACAGAAACTGGTCCTTGGTGGAGGCGGAAGTCAAAGGTGTATGGAAGTGGCAAAGCCATGAACATAGTTTTCATAGCGCTACGGAAAGCAGAGCGCACCAAGAGATGCACTGTGGTTCTGGGGAGAATCACTTTCAATCGTTGCTCAGTCCTCGGTGAGGCTCTTTTCTAGCAGGGCTCAGCAGCTCAGGGCTGCCCTGGGAAGGCTTTGGCTCTCCCAGGTTTGCGATTTTCTTGGTTGAGTGCGATAGAAGAGCAGAAGCACGAGGGAATGCTTGGAATTTGCAAGATTTAGGGAAACAATGGCCACTGCACTCCTGAGCTATGACCAGGTAAGGCTCGAGGAAATAGTCTGTGAAAAGTTGGGAGTTTACTTACTATGGGACAAAGTTGCAGAAGGCACAGTGGAAATAGTTGGGAGGAGATAAAGTTCTGGAAGTTTGAGACAGAAGAGAAACTTCCCAGGACAGGAAGGGATGTACAGGAAGGAAGGCAGGAGGAGGAGTGGTGTGCTCACAGCTTGCTCAGGGATGTGACCTGTGTGACGTTAATATGCTCACAGCTTGCTCAGGGATGTGACCTGTGTGACGTTAATACTCTTCAGAGTTCCAGATGGATTTGGCCATAATGCTGTGTTTGTTTGATGTTGGGTGCTGAGACCAGGGAACTTCAAGAGCCTCAAGAGAAACTGGAAGCTGAATTTACAGTTAAAGAGCGAGGTGCAGAAAAAAGCACTGGGTGATATGGGTGCATACGCCCAGACCAAAATATTTATTACACAGACTTTTCTTGAATTAGAAAGAAAACACACGGATTTCCATGAGGACAGGACTGGGTTCCTGGAGAAGGCACCACTGTCTCTCTGGGATAAGTACATTGCTTAGACCAGCAGGCATTCAATTCGTTCTTGTGAATAAGTGAAATAGAGTCCCCACTGTCATCATAGCCCGTAATTGCTGGTGCCTCTGTTCTGCCTCCAGAATGCACAGCCATGGCGCCTGGGTGGGGCTGCCTCTGTGAGTGTTGCTGGGGGTAGGTGGAGGAGGAGCCGTCTTCGGTCTAAACCACTCCCAGTCCCGGCCATCACTCTATTCATGTGCTGTCCCTCTCTCTCAAATAGCCTCCCCCCTGCTCTCATCTACCTGGAGAAACCTGAACCATCAGGTATGGCCCATCCTAACTCTTAGCCCTTTAATGAAGGTTTTTTGCATCATCATCTACTCACAGTATTCCATTTCACAGAGAGTGTGTATTTTATTTAAATTATTCCACATTTATACACACAGAGATTTGCCCCACCTTTTTCCTATTAGTGTTGTTTGCAACGAACATTCTGGTACATATATTTGCAGGACTGTACAGAGTTCTAGCAATAAGATAAACCCTGAGAGTGAAGTTACTGAGTCAAAAGCTATATGGATTTTTCCTTTTGATATGTAGGCAAACTGCTGTCCAAAAATATCTACTCCAATCATAATTAGAAGAACATATTTGTTTCCTTGCATTTTGGGTAGCACTGGGTATTATTATAGTAAGCTTATTAATTTGTGCCAATCTGGTAGGAGAAACATGGTAGCTCATTGTTTAATGTTATATTTTTTCTACTGAATGGGAACCTTTTCACTGGCCATGGTTGTTTTTTTTTTTTTTTTTTCTTATCTATAGACTGCTGTTTTATATATCTTGCCCATTTTCCCATAAGGTAATTACTCATTAGCTTATTGAGTTATACCAGTACTTTATGCATTCAGGAAATTAGCCGTCTGTCATGGGTACTTTCCCAGGTTGCAATTTGTCTTGCATAAAGCTACCTGCAGGACAGTACGATCCCATTTGTATGCGTTTCTTTTTTAAAGGTAACCACTTGCTTATATGTGCTTAGAAACTTTCTTGAAGCACTCATGAGAAATTTAACATTAGTTTTCAAAGTGTACGGAGTGTAGGTGCTTAACTTTTCACTTTGCACCAATCTGTACTATAATTTTCAAATACTCTAGCTGTATTGCTCTTGTAATTACAAAGGCCATGCTCCTTTCTCTCTCTCTCTCTCTCTCTCTCTCTCTGGATGTTTTAAACCAATGAACCAAGACCACGTGGTTTTGAAATGGAGATACACAGTGGCTTCCTCTGTTTCTTCCCCATCTCTCTTCTTGTTGCTTTAAGCTCCCAAGTTGCTCATTGGGAGCTCTTTTGAGACCAGAGAACCATAGTAAAATTCTTCTGTGGGCTACGCTGGTGTTAATGGGTAACATTGGGGGCAAAGGTCTCCTCCATCTCCACATCTGCAGCTTTGTACAGGCCTCACCTCTGAAATGCCTGAAAGTGTGAAGCCAGGCAAGGCCTAATGTGTATTAGCAAGACAAAGAGCCCAGGAGGGGCGGAGCAGGGGATGAGTTTTAATTTACTGAAGATTTATTAGACCTCATGAAATGTGCCTGAACCACCCATTTTCTATCTCATCTGCCCACGTCTAAATAGGATGGCTTTGTTAGCATGCGATGGTCATTTAGAATTATCCAGCAACAAATCTTGCTGCTTTAAAGAGGCATACCGACAGGAACAGGACATTTGAGGGAGTTCATGCTCTGAACACAGAACCCCAAATCTGGAAATATGGAAATGTGGGAATGTTTCAGCAGCTCTCAGGGTCTCTCCCTTGACTTTTGTTTGTGGTGTAAGTCCTTCAGTGTGGCTTGTTTACTTGAGCATATGAATAAGGCTTGAGAGAAGGCAAAGCAAAGATGCTTTCACAGAGCAGCCTGGATATTTTAAACCAGGGCGATTTTCAGAGAAATGCGTTGAATGTTCTGCTTTTCGGATAAATGCTACCCAAACCTTAAGACTCAATGGAGCATGTCCAATAATATTTTAAAGCTCTGCTCACAGGCATGAGATCTCTCTGGGGCTATACAAATGTCAAAATAGCTTCTCCTTAATTGGAATGAGAGGTGAATGTTATTGGGGCTGGGTTTTCCATTTAGCCTTAGGCTTGCAGCTCATTCACAGGGTGTTAGAAAATTTGCCTGGATTTTATCACCAGGAACTTCCTCTTGGGTTGCCTTACTTTGCAGGTCTCATAAGTCTCTATTTGCCCATCTATGCAGTGGGTAGATGTTCAAAGCTGCATGAAAAAGTAAGACATCTGAAAAAAATGTGAAGGCTCACTGATTTCTCCCTGCAGAAGATGATCTCACACCACTAAACTCCATGTTGAAACTTAAAGAAAGTTAAGGGAGGGCTTTGTCCCCCTGAATAAAATTCTCATCTGTGGTCAGTGCTGATGCAATGTAAAAAAAAAAAAATGCATTCCTAAATTTAACAAAAAGAGGGATGAATTATTCCTTCCACTGGTCTTAAAAGTAGCAAGCAGGACTAATGGAATATAGTCAAGCAAGGGAGGTAGACACGGTAGGAATGAATATCCACAATTAGACCCTTGAAATCAGCATCAGGACAGTAGCTGACAAGGAACGTAAGCAGAGGCAATAACATATTGTGCCACGGGCACTACATTCTTGGCCTTTGATAAAAAATTTGGAGAAAGCAGGAAGACAGACAAAGGCTGTGCTTTAAGCCATGCTTGGAAATTCTGGTGAATTTCTAGGACCAAAGGGTGATAGCTTTAAAACAACATTTAAGCTATTTGTTTTCCCATCGATGTAATAATCATCTGTTTGACTCTCTGTTAGAGATGTACATCAGTCTTAATCTGTCATTGCCAAAATCTCTTTGTACACAATGGGATAGTCCTCAATTAATGCAAATTAAACCACAGTTGTCTTGTCTGTAATTGTCTAAACTAGCAAAGTGCCTTTCCCTGGTGAAAAGAGCCGTCCAAAACTCCTCGTTCCGTCTACCCCTAAGGGCCCAGTGCATGTTCCATGCTTTATCTCTTTCTTGTGGCTTTTATGCACACAACATTAAAGGGACTCTCTTTCCTTTATGCAGGCAAATAAAAAGTAGATTTAGAGAACAAAGATGAAAAGAACACATTCCACTGATGGTATATTTCAGAATCCAACAGCCTGGTTTTCAGACGTTGGCCAAGTTAAAAGTTGCGCTGGGTTCCTCTGCATCAGAAATTCAGACTGAAAAAAAATGAAATCAAGCATGTGCCTGTAAGGACTTGTAGTACATTAAAATGAAGTTGTGTCATTGGCAACTCTTGAAAAGGGATTTCCAGGCCTGCCTTTTGGCCTTGGTTAATGGGAAGAAGAGCTCAAGAGTTGCAGCTTTGCCATTTGCCCTCTCAGTCTGTTTCCACTTAAAGAATATTTTCTCTAAAGCTTAAAGCAGGTACCAGAGCCTGAACTGCATCACTACCTCTAAAAGCTCAACTTCCCCACCAGCTAAGTTGTTCTTAGTAGGTACATTCCACAGGAAACTTCTCAGGGCTTGTGCTGTTTTTCCCAAGTAGGTGATCATCAAACAAATCACAATCAAAATTCACTAATCTCTCCAAATGAGAAACATCAGAAGAGAAAAGCTGAGTTCTTCCCAGAACAAGCCTAACATCAGAAGAGGACTGCCCGGAGGAGAGGCCATGGGTCTGTTTCAAGGTTGTTCTACGCAGCCAGCTGTGTGTCAAAGGAGCCCATCCAGGCACAATCGCTATGCCCTTACACCCTAAAAAGCACTAGAACTGTTTCTTTAATTGTTACCAGGTGAGTTGACACACCTGGATTTGGGTGCTATCCCTACCCTGGCCCCACTTTAGTCTTACACACAATTTGATTGAAACTATCTTCCTCATTACTGCCACACACCCTCCTGCACCCCTATAACCACAGGCCCTACATCCCCCTAAAGTGACTGTTGGCCAAAGACGATTGCTTTGGCCTTTGTTCCACTTCTAGTCACCTTTTCCTGCCCATCCAACCTGCAGCTCATTCCAAAGCCAGTCTGCTCAGACAGCACCATTGCCCCACTTCCTAAATTCCATGCGGGCTCAAGCCACAAACGGAACTCAACTAGTCCTGGTCATAAACCCCTACTCAGGCTTTGACTAACCCTGGAAATCCAAGCTACATTGGGACTACCACGGCCTTCTGCCCTCCTCCAAGGTGCCAGGTGATGTAAACACCTGCTCTGAAGCTCACTGTACAATAGGTATAGGATGGACTTAAGTACTAGGTCCTGAGTTTAAATCCTAGATCTGTCTCTTACCAGTTTTTGTGCTTTATTTTTCCCATATGTTACCACAAAGTGGGCGGGAATAAAAATAAATAATACAGAGGACCTGGCATATTTGCATAGCCTCCAAGATGGCCCCAGTGGTCTTCAGCTCCTGGTCTTCACGTTCTTGTGTAGTGTCCTTCTACATTGAATCGGGGCTAGTCTTGTGTGAGCAGAGAATATGGAAGAGGTGATGAGGGTAGATCATAAAGGGCACTGCACTTTCTGCCTTGTTCTTTTGGAGAGATACTGTGTCGCTAAAATACTCAAGCAGCCCTGTGAAAAAGTCCAAATGGAGAGGACCTTGGAGCCTCCCACCAACACCCCTTCCCAAATTGCCAGCTGTGGGAGTGAGCTACCTTGGAAAAGGACTCTCCAGCCCCAGTCAAGCCGTCACATGATGCAGACCCAGATGACATCGAACTGTGATCTCAAGAGAGACCCCAAGCCAGAATTATCCAGCCAAGCCACACCTGAACATGTAATCCACAGTAACTGTGTGCCGCAAAGATACTCATTATTGTTTTAAGCCACTAAGTTTTGGGGTCATTTGTTATGTGGCAATAATAACTTATACACAAGGCAGGTGCTCAGATGTTTGCTTCATTCCCCCTCAATTACAAAGTTGAAACTTGCCCGTTACCTTCCCAAGCAAGTCATTTCTTACAGAGAAGCATTCCCCCCCACCCAATGTTAAAGCAATTATTCTTGGCCACGTGTTATGCAATTTCTCCTACGTAAAGATCCTTCCAAAAGACATGTGGCACATGCACCACTTTTTCTCTCTGCCTTACCTGCACTCTGCGTGGCCCACAGGGTCAAAATACGATACCTACTTCTCGAAGTGAGAATCTTCTACAGAAATGACCCATCACACAGGGAGTGGGATAAAAGGTCCAGGCCCACATGAGGATCCAAGATGCATATTAGCAGTTGTTGCACTTCAGCTATTCTCTACTTTTTCTCAAAAATACCTATGAAGAACATTGAATTCTCTGCTAGGGATGCCTGAAACTTTAAAGAACCGGTCTTAATTATAAGACAGAAAGATGTGGATTAAGAAAAATCCTACTCAGAATTCAGCTCATGGCTGAACTTTGTATCCTGAAAACAAGAGATCATGGAAAGTGGTAGAAGGTGCCTTGAGTCAGGGGAGAGGAGGTGAGCGAATACTGACCAGACACGGGGCAGCTGGTCTCCTCTGTCTTCCGCTGCTGCTGGCGGGGGCTATGAAAATATGGTAGTTTCTGCCTCTCTTTCTTCTTCCTCCCTGATCTTCTACTCCCAGCTTCTGGCCCTGACACATTTTACAACCAGACAGAGATTGAGAATCCCACAAAGCATTTGGGGAAAAAGCAGGGTCACCAAAATAGCCCTTCTGTCTTCTGAGAAAGAAAGAGCTTCAAGTCAAGTGGGGGAAGAGATAGGAAGGACTGTGGCAGAGATGCCTGTAGCTAATTGGCCCATGTCAGACCAGAGAAAAAGAGGACCAGGTAATGAGAAAAGAGAAAGATGCGTCCTCCTGAAGGTGCAGAGATGCACTACCTCCTGTTAGAAACCGGGAACTGGGCTTGGACCTGTGCACAGCAACCTGCCTTCCTACCTGTGGCTTTGAGAAGTAGATTCAATCACTGGACAAGTGAAGGTGAGGAGGGTTATAGGGCCAAATACAAGCCACTTATCCTGACTGGTCCAACAGGCTTCAGATAACAATTTGCATGATGATGAAGAAAAGAGAAAACTGGACCACAGAAAGAAAATGGACTGACATCTGGAAGTTTTAAAGCAACAATATTCCTATGAAGATGATATATTTTAGATATCAAAGTACAAGAAGCCATGGCCTTGCTGAAACAAGAACAGGAAGTCATGAGGAGAGAAGAGGCTGACATGAAAAAGTCAACCAATCGAAACATCAATGTCAGACTTGGAAAAGCATGGCTGTACATGGCAAGGAACTGATACCTCTTAAAGGAAGAACTCATACTTACCAACATAAAAAGAGGCCACAGTAATAATTACATAAAAAATATAAATAGGCAGTTTGCCAGTGATCAGAGAAATGAAAATTTGCATATAAGGATATCATTTGGCCAATTAGATTGGCCAAGATATGAGAAGTCCACTGCAGGCTGAAGTTTGAATAAACAAAAACTCTCATATACGCTGCTGTTGAGAATGTGAAATATAATCTTTCTGAAGGATAATTGGCAACATGTATTTTTTAAAACTTTCATGATTTTTGCAAATTTTTACCTCAAAGTTCAGACTTTATGCTTATAAGTATAGGACAATTGATACATTATGGTACATGCAAAACAGTAGAAAATTTGGAACCATTTAATAATGAGGATATATATTTCTCACCTACATGTTAATCTAAAAGAATTTAAAGCACGTGTAGGGCACAATGAATTTTCATGTATTGGTGTGTGTATGAGTAAATAAAGCCTAGAAAAATATATCTTTAAATGCTAACAGTGGAATTTCTGGGTAACAGGAATACCAGTAATTTTAGTTCTTTTCTCCTAAGCCTACCTATTCTAACTTTTTCTATAATCAGCATTTATTACTTTTGCATTTAAAAAAGTATTTTATATTTAGGCTTCCATTGCCTATAATTATCTATCTTCATGCTATATGTCTAAGTAAAAACTACTTATTATTCATTGATATAAGTGCTATGGAAAATGATGTCAGTCAAAATGTGGAAAAATGATTGTAACAACTGCTACTGTAAACCACGTGCAAACATTGGGTGTGAGGATCATTTTATATGATAGCAACATCTGGGAGAGATTTCTAGGAATCTGTTTGTGGAAACTGTATTTGATCTTACAGAAAAACTGTCATTAATCAGCGATGGGTCCTCATTGACCAATAAAGTGTACTAGATGCATCACTGTGCCTACCTTCTACAGCTAAAATTCTTTATAATTTATGATACAAGGTGAAAATCTCTTTCAATTGAAATGTCTCTGGTCCGCAGTAGTTTTCAATTCAGACTTGGAAATAAGATTTTTAGCATTTAAAATATACCCCCGGACAAGGAAGAATGCTTTAGTCAGTAGTCATATGAAAACACTATCATTTCATCTGATTGAAATGGAATGTTTTGAGATCATTTTTGAAAGCCATTCCACTGTCCAAACATGCTCGTGTAAACATACTGGAAAGCTCCCGCCCAGTTCCTGGCAATAATCAGTGATCGATACCTATCAGTTGAAAAGACCAGAGAGCAGAGTCAAGCCACGTCACGTGACATGCGGATTCCCGCCTCCCCCTTCCAGTCCCTTCCTCTGACATTCAGAGCTCCCTCACACAACTCTCTTCTCACCGTTAGTGAGGGAGTGCAAAATGATAGGTGGAAACAGCCCTGTTCTAGGACTTATAAAACCTGTGTTCTGATACTCAGAAGTCCTGTATGAACTTGAACAAATCATTTAAAATTTTGAGCCTCTGTTTCTACATCAGAAGAAAAGGGAAAAATAATTCTGTCTTTTTCTCCCTCACCACATCATTGGGAGGATTTAAGGTCACACAAGCTAAATGCTTTGTGTTATAAAACTCAGGGAACTTTTATTGATTGTAGGAATTTGTGCCATTTACTATGTTCTTTTTACCAGATTGCATGTGTAACGCCCCTGCCAGCACCTCCGTCTGCGGCGCTTCTGTGACTCTGTTGCTCGGAAGGAGACGAGCCGGGGCTGGAATGCCCTCGCAGACCTGCCGGGGTTGCAGAGGCCACGTTTTCTCCCGGACTGCTCACCCAGGAGCCTTGAACTCTGCTCCTTCCCCCCTGCCCTTCACACATGGCTTTGGCTGCCTGGAAGAGGCAATGCAAAGTCCATCACTCAGGAAGCCTCTCCACATCCAGGGCTGCACCTCCGTGTTCTGCGTGGCTGGATGCATCGTGAAGGGTCGGTTTGTTTGCAGTTCAAACAGGCGCCACAGTCGAGGCAGCAGATGCAAGTCCCTCCGTGTCTGAGCTGGCCGGGCACTCTCCACTAGCTGCCTGCGCTACGTGGGGTGCAGGCTTGAAGGGCCGCTCCGAGAGAGAACAAGCAGTTCTCCTGGCACGTTGAATGACGTCCAAACCAAACAAACCCCGCACTAAGCAGGGTCTGGACACTGACACTCTTTCTTTGATAGGGACATACAAGAAGTGTGGTCCTCATGATTTGTGACTGGTCCCTCAGTAGTAACCGGTTTCCTTCTCCCCTGGCCTACCTTTTCCTAAATGGCACTTAGCTCATTTTTAGCTATCTACAAACTTTTATTCCTTTTTCTGTTCAAACCAAACAACAAGAAAATAAAAATGCATCAAGTGAAAAACTAAGTTAGCACTGCTGGCTTTTCATATGTGTACAAGTCAGTGTAAACGTGTACGTGTGTATGAAACAGTGCTGCAAGATGGATTTTAAATGTATCAGGGAGCTCTTCTTTGAACATCAAATATTCATCTGCCACGTTTGCCTGGCTCCTTGGTATTTATTGGAAGCTCTCTAACATTTGAAAGCAGTTCATATTGTCAGGAATGTAAGTGGTTTCCAAACTTTAACTGTCCAAACCACACAACACTACAGCGAGCATTCCTATAACTAAATCTATGCTTATGTCCTTATGGTTAAATTTCCTGAAGTGGAATTACTGGGTTAGAGTAAGGACAATTTTAAAGACTTTTGAAATAGTTGTCACACTGCCCTCCAAATAAGCTGTTCCAATTTTCACTCCACCAACCACATATGCCCTCTTTAAAGTATTATAATATTCAAAATATGTGTCAAATGATGGGCTGAATAAATTCTCAATGTTTACGTTTAAATATTTTCAATTACTAGCGAAGGGGGGCATCTTTTCAAAAACCGTTCCTTTTGTGTATGTGCAGGTGTGAGTTCACTGCTTGTATGTCCTGGCCCATTTTTACCGGGTGGTCTTTAATTCATTTGTAGGGGTCTTTGTGTATTAATGCTTTTAGCTCCACATCTAATTGTGTTGCAAATATATTCAATATGTCATTTTGCATTGTTTTGAATTATCATTGTGATGTGGTGGTTGTTTTAATGTTGTCAAATGAATGTCTTTTTCCTTGTAAGTTCTGTCAATTGAGAGTCAAAGCCCCTGTTTTGAAGAAAGTGCCAAATGTTCAAGGAAGTGGTTAGCGGCCACTTGGGGAACGTCCCAGAGTTGACATGGAGACCCCATAACCTTTGCTCTCAAGTCTGTGGCGCAGCTGTCTCTGCATGTATTGATCTGTAGCGAGAAGGGGGTCTCTAGACAGTTCTCCCTCCTCTCCCACTTGCTTCCAGGACTCGCGCCTCCAAATTAGAAGGTGTTAGTGGCCTTCTGCCAGGATTTTATCCACTTATTTCCCTAGGTACTATGCTTCTTTCTCACGGAAAAGAATTATTCCTTAGCTTTTGTGAATTCATTAAATCTTATCTCATCTGCACTGTGTTTTTAGGACATTCCTCAAAGTTTGAGGCATGTCTATGACATGTCTCTCTAGGTGTAGTGCTGATTCAGGTTCTGTGCTATTTAACTTACTTTTGGCCATCTTAGACAAGTACCTCTTCTCATGCCTCCATCTTTCCCAGAACATTATAGTTTACATTAACCATTAAAAATGCAGTTTCCCCATTGTCTTCTCCCTTTGTATATGGCTGATATATTGGAGAAGTATTGACATTTTGTATTGTAACAGGCAGTATTACTGAAATTTTACTCTAGTTCTTTCCCAGTTGGCCCTTGGATTACCTGGCTAGACAATTAAAACATATGAAGATAATATTTTGTCTCCTTTTCCAGTACTTGCAAGTTTTTGTTTTCATGTATAAATTGCATTTGTTGAGATTTTTCACAATATTGAATAAGGGATGTGATAGGGAAAATAATCATCATCTAAATTGTGATAGAAATACCTCTAGTACTAACTAAAATGCTTATTTTCCATTTTCTGGGCCAACCTTGGGGGTGCTAATGATATTCATGGGCAGGGGCCAGGAAGGCTTTAGATACTGCAGTGTGTTTAATTGTTGTCAATAGATAGATGTCCTACCTCTTCAGGCTTTTCTCCTTTGCTTATAAAAGTAAAAGAAAATGCTGGTAGATTGCTTTTATGGTGTGTTTTTTCAGCATTCCTAGTCACAATGTACTCTTCTTTTAAAATACTATGCTATCTTTTTTTCTGCTGGTGTGTGAATATTTTTCATACTGTGTCACATACAAATTTAGTTGTATTTTTTATATACCCTCAAACCTGCACCCTACCCCATAGCATGAATAACTCTGTTTTGAGGTTATGGTGTCATTTAAACAAATCTCTCAAATTATGTCCTAGAAAAACCCAATGACAAGATAGATAATCAACTAAAAACTTCCCAACACATCTCAGTAGATACAGCAAAAACATTTTACACAATGCTCCTTCGTGACAAAAATACACAACAAATGAGGAATAGATAGACACTTCTTCAAGCTGATAAAAAGAATCTATTAAAAAAAAACCACGAGTAACATTACATTTAAAGATTAGGAAAGGTCAAGAATGTCCACTCTGACCACTTCTATTTAACATTGTACTAGATGTGCTAACCAGAGCAATCAGGCAAGAAAATGAAATACAAGACATCCAGATTGGAAACAAGGAAGTAAAAGTATCTCTAATTGCAGATGAAATGATTTTGTATACAAAAAACTCTAAGGAGTCCTCTAAAAAAACTAATAGAACTAATAAATGAGCTCAGCAAGGTTGCAGGATACAAGATTAATGTATACAAATATAAAAAACACTTGTATTTCTATACAGTAGCAATGAACAAACTGAAATTGAAATTAAGAAAGCAATTCAATTTATAATAGCATCAAAAAGAATGCAATATTTAGGAATAAAGTTAACAAAATAAGTGCAAAAATATGCTGAAAACTATGAAAATCATTGGAAAAAATTGAAAAAAATTCTTAAAAAATAAAAAGACACTCCATGCTCATGGATCACAGGACTTACTACTGTTAAGATGGCAAAACTCCCCAAAGTAATTTAGAGATTTAACTCAATCCCTGTTAAAATCTCAGTTGGCTGCTTTTCAGAAATTGACAAGCTGGGGCTAAAATTCATTTGGAAATTTAAGAGACTCAGAATAGCCAAACATCTTTAAGAAAGAACAAAGTTGGAATACTCACAATTCCCAACTTCAATACTTAACTAAAAAGCTGAAGTCACCAATACAGTGTGGTATTGACATAAGAATATAGGTCAGTGAGATAGAATTGAGAGTGCAGAAATTAACCTTCACATCTACCGTCAATTGATTGCTGAGAAGGGCTTCTAGATAGTTTAATGGAGAAAGAAGAGTCTTCTAAACCAACGTTGCTGGAACAACTGATATCCACACTTAAAAGTATAAAGTTAGATGCTTACCTCACACCCTATACAAAAATTAACTCAAAATGGGTCAAAGACCTAGATATAAGAGCTGAAACTATAAAATATGCAGAAGAAATAAGTGCGAATCTTCATGCCATTGGATTAGGCAATTTTTTTTTAGAAAAGAAAGACAAAGCACAGGAAACTTCCATGCTTCAAAGGACACCATGAAGAAAGTGAAAAGACAACCCACAAAATGGAAGAAATATTTTCAAATCATATGCAGATGACCCTTGAACAACACAGGGGTTAGGGGCGCCAGCCCCCTGCACAGTCAAAAGTCCACGTATAACTCTTGACTCCCCAGAGACTTAACTACTAGGTTATTAAATATGAAAAGTTCAATTTTGAATCAAAAGTGTAGTTCATTATATCTCGAACAAGAAGCAGTACAATTAATCAAAGTATGCTCCTAAACTATCAACACAGTTTTGTCATCTTAACAGTAGCTTGTTTATGCCAACAGGGAAGAAGCCTAGAGAGAGAGTGGTGATGAAATCACCAAAAGTATTTTCTACAGCTTGTTGAGAATTGAATATTTTTCCTTGCAAGAAGTGGTCCAAAGCCTGGAAGAAGTGGTAGTCAGTTGGTGCAAGGTCTGGTGAATACAGTGGATGACAGAGAGTTTCCAAGTCCAGTCTCTGTAGTTTGAACAGTGTTGTTTGTGCAACATGTGGTTGAGTGTTGTCTTGTAAGAGGATTGGCCTCTCTCTATTGACCAATCTCAGCTGCTTAATTGCAAGTATCCTCATCGTTTCATCCAGTTGGTTGCACTAGACATCTGCTGTAATTGATTGACCAGGTTTCATGAAGCTGTAGTGAATAATGCCAGTGCTGGACCACCAAAAATACACCATTAGCTTTTTTTGATGAATATTCGGTTTTGGACTGTGTTTTGGCACTTCATCTTTAACCAACCATTGTGCCAAACACTTGCGATTGTGAAAAAGAATCCATTTTTCATCACACTTAACAGTGCAGTGTAGAAATAGTTCACCTTTATGTCATGACAGCAAAGAAAGGCAAGCTTCGAGACAATTTCTCTTCTGACACTCATTTAATGCATGTAGTACCCATCTATCCAGCTTCTTTACCTTGCTGATTTGTTTCAAATGGTCCAATATTGTTGGAATAGTAACATAAAACCTTGCTGCTAATTCACGTGTAGGTTTAGATGGATTTGACTCCACTACAGATTTTAGCTCATCATCATCCACCTTGGTCTCAGGTGGCCCATGTGACTCATTTTCAAGATTAAAGTAACCAGGATGGAACTTCTCAAATCATCAACATACTGTATGTTCATTAGCCACATCCTTCCCAAACACTTCATTGATATTTTGAGCTGTCTGTGCTGTATTGATTCCACAATGGAATTCATATTGAAAAATAACACAAAGTTTTGATTTATCCATGGATTCACAAAAATTGCTCTTAAAACATTTGAAAGATAATCACAAGCCAATAAGTACATTTGAAAGACTGAAGCTGTACCTTTATGATAAAAACAAAACAAGAAGTGTCAGAGTGAAATGTCAGAGATATCAACTGTCAAACTTAGTTCCTAAGAAAATTGGACATTTCATACTTAATAACCTAATGCTAATTGCCTATTGCTGACCAGAAGCCTTACCCATAACATAAACAATAGATTAATGCACATTTTGTATGATATATTATATATATTATATTCTTATAATAAAGTAAGCTAGACAAAAGAAAATGTTGTTAAGAATATCATAAGGAAGAGAAAATATATTTACTATTCATTCAGTAGAAGTGGATCATCATAAAGATCTTCATCCTCATCATCTTCACATTGAGTAGGCAAAGGAGGAGGAGGAAGAGGAGGGGTTGGTCTTGCTATCTCAGGGATGGCAGAGAGAGTAGAAAATCTGCATATAACTGGATCCATGCAGTTCAAACCTGTGTTGTTCAGGGGTAAAACATATATAGTAAGAGACTTATCTCTATAATACATAAACAACTCCTCCATCTCAATAATAAAAGGAAAACCCAATTAAAAATAGGAAAGGATCTGAATAGACATTGCTTCAAAAACATATACAGATGGCCAATAAGCACATGAATATATGCTTAACATCATTAGTCATCAGGGAAATGCGTATCAAAACTGCAATGATATAGCCACTTGTATGATTATAATAAAAAAGATAATACCAAGTGTTGGTGAAGATGTGAAGAAATTGCAACCCTTATATAAACAACCGAGGGGGGTGTAAAATGGTGCAGCTGTTTTGGAAAAGAGCCTATCTGTTCTTTAAAAGCCTAAATATAGAGTTTCCTATTACCCAGCAATTCCACTCCTAGCTATAGACCCAAGAGAAATCATATTGCATCTGCTTGTGTTTTATTGGCTAAAGCAAGTCAAACATAGCCAAACTCAACTTTAAAAGGGCAGAAAAAGGCATACTACCTGAAAGAAAAAGACAGAAATATTTAGTGGACCACACTAATACCTATTATCGTCTGTTCTTCTTCTCATGAAATATTCTCTCAGAAGCAGAACACAGCCTCTCCTCACAGGAAAACCTCAATGTGCTGGGTCCATGGTAGTGTCTGCAATGGCTAAGTGACGTCCATCATCTCTCTATTTAGGACTGGAGGTGATTCCTCTTGGCCCTACAAAGTAAAAAGACAAATTATTTGTCCCCATAAATACTCAGTGTGAAACAGCGAAAAGGAGTATAGGAGAAAAGGAGCAATTACGGGTCTATGGCAATTCTGAAATCCCCCTAGGAAGACACTATGGAGACCTTTCCCCTGGGGTCATAGAACTTTTCTGAATTTCCTGATCTGTCTACTGACTTGGAACCCTTAGGACTCTTGGAGCCATTCTCTTCTTCTGAGAAGTTCTGCCTTTTCCTTTTCCCACTGTGGCCACTTCTAATCAGGGCGACAGAACACATGCTCTCCTTGGGGACCACTGTCTGATCTCAGGTAGTTGAGATCTTGAACTTGTTTGAAGTCACAGTCTTCGTCAGTGATGCAACTTTCTTCAAAACATAGTCAACATAGTTTCTATTTGATTCAAGTCAACAGCTCGTGACTTGCTCAATCTCTCTCTTATTTGCTGTATTTCATTGCTTTTTCTTCTTTCTCTTCTTCTCCTTCTCTGTCTTCTTTTTAGTTTTCTCTCTCTTTCTCTCTCCCTCTCTCACGCCCTTCCTATCATTCTGAGTACCTTCTTCCTATTAGTGGAAAAACTATACCATAATTTTTTTTCATGAATTATTGACACAATAAAGATTTGCCTAGATTGCCTAGAATGTTTTTTCTCCTCTCTCCTCCTCCTCCTCTTCCTCTCCCTTTTCACCCCTCTTTTCTAGTTAATGACAATGAACTTGTACAGATTTTGGTCCAGGCTCTTGACAATCTGGGTCACAGACCTAATAATTCCCTAAAACTTATAAAACTCTATGCAGGTTTGTCAACTATTACTGAAAACCAGGACTGAATACACTGAACAGTATTGGGATCATTCCAGATAAGAAACCTATGAAATAGAAGTTGTAATGATTTGTCCATTTAGAGAAGAATGACTCATAGCTTATGCAATGTACTTTTAAATAAATTTCCCTTTGCTATCTTACCAACTGGAATTCATAAAACTTAGAGTAGATTTAATAAATAGTTTCGGGTTAAGTCTCATGCTGCTTTGAATTTGGTCAAACTTAAAATTAACTGTATAACTGGGATTTTTTTTCCCATTAAACCTCTCTGAACATGTTTAAGCTTCTCCTAGGCTTTGGAAGAAGGCAAAAATTCTTAATGTGGTCCACCAGAACCTTACCTGATTGAACTCATCTTTCTTGCCTTAGCTCAATCCGCTTTCTTGCACTCTATCTCCGCAGTCTAGCCACAGTGTCTTCTTTCAGCTGCACAAGGTGACGTGTTCCGTCTGAGCTCAGCATGTGTACATGCCAGTCCCTCAACCTGTACCTCTCTATCGTCCTCCCTGGAACTTTCTTTAGTTACCTCCTCTTCTTCGAGGTCCATGAGATCTGTTTCAGGGGCGCATTTTCGCACCTTCTTCTCTGACCTTCCTGGTGTGGCCTACTCCTGTCCTCTGTGCCATCACACCTTGCCCTGCTCTTTCAGACTGCTCAGCACAACTTATCTGCATGATTGCGTGACAAAGGTCATCTCTGCAGGCAGATTCTAAGCTTCACAGAGCAAGAGATCATGCCCAATTCTGTACCCCAATACTTGCACACATTCATGGCTCACAATAGGCTCTCAAATATTTGTTGAAAGAAAATGTAAACTTAGGTCACTTCACAACATAAAAGATAGACTCAATCCTTTGCATTTTAAAATTTGGGATGCCTGGAATTGTGGAAATAAAAAAATGGACTATTTTCAGTTAATAATTTAGCTATTTGGGGGTTTGTTTTGTTCTTACTGCTTTAAGATAAATTATTTGTTCTTATTGCTTTAAGATAAATTCAATTTATCTTATACAAAGATAAATATCTGGCATGAGAAATAATGATATTTTCTTTAATTTATAAATATTCTCCTGCGTATTTGCCTACGAATCTTTTACTCATTGACCAGATATTGTGATGTCTTTTTGACTTGTTATTATTTTTCAAAAATTCATATCTTTTAAAGAGTTTCAGAAAGTAATAAAGCCTTCCAATTTTTTCTTTGGACTTGAATTCTCAGAAATGTTTAGTCTTATTTTTGATTTTTCTTCCTTTCAAATGTATATTTATTCATCAAAAAAAATACATATAACTGTCTTTCACCTCAGAAACAAAACTTGGTAGAATCCAAATGGAAAGGAAAAGGAAAGGAAAATATTTAAAGGAATGTTCAAATGCAGCTGTAACAGCTACAAATTAAAAGCCAAAATCCTCATAGCAGATTCTTAAAAAAATCTTATTTAATGTACTTCACTTAAATTATTACATGTAGCATTTTATTTTTTTATTTTTGTCAAGCACGTTTTGGATACTTACCTGCTCATTTTACAATAGATAGTTGCCATAAGATTTTATGAGAAGAATAGATAAAAACGAAAAAAGCCTGTTCCTCTTTGGCAGCTCTACAGTAAGTATTAATATGCCAGCTGAAGCCATCAGATGGGAGAAGACCATAAACCATGACTCTGGGTCGTATGCTATAAATGAGAAAATGCATGTGCCAGCCATGCCTGGTGTTGGCACTCTGGTTTGTACATTGACTTCATCACTCGGTTGGGGATGGGAATTGAAGCAAATTCACCTCCTTATCTAGCAGTGTAGACCAGTTTTCTCCTGGGATGGCACCTGTGCGCCCACCCCCGTAACCGAGGTCAGGCCCATATCTTCACTCACAGCACCGCACACCTTAGTTTCTCACCAGACCCACTGCCTGCATTTGGGTGCAATCTTACCTCCCCGTCAATCATTCCTACATCAAAATTGAACCTCTAGTTTTAAGAGAAACATCTCCCTAAGGTAAACTCTGAGACCAGTGCTCTTCAAGAAATGTGTACACTCAATTGTCAGCATTAAACCTTGACCTAGGTCACTAGCTGTTCTGGCCAAGTAGGGGGGAGGACCTGAGACCTGTGACTATTTCAGTCCTCCAGTAAAAAGGATAATAAAATGAATGTGTGGTGAGAAAAATGCTTTTATGGAAACTTGTGTAATTCAAACTTTTTGGTGGTGGCTTAACATCACATTTTACAGCGGGGTAGTTAAATAGTTGGCTGAATTTTTTAAAGGTCTGGGGAATTTAATGACAGAAAGTATATTCTTTATAGTTTCGTCAGTTCAGAGAAGTCGGCAGGCAGATATGATACTTCGGGTTCGAGTTGCCCGGCTGTAGGATCTATGGATTTCTTACTTGACGTAATCTTCAACTCTGCAGTCTGCTATGCCTGAAACACAAGGTGAGGCAAGTAGCACATTGTCAGGATGTGCTTTGGGTTTTCCAAGAGAGGAATATGTTGGTCCCAAGTCATCTATACCCTGGTGAGGCCATTTGTAGCGATAAATTGAAGACAGAGGCCTCAGCCATCGTGTGCAAACAGAATTGCCTGCGAACAGAACGAAGCTCGTCCTTGAGACTCACACCCACAGTTCTCATTGTCCAGTGAGCTGCTCGCCCACGGCGGGTCTTTCATGAATGAGAGGCTCAGAGGCCACGTCCTTGGTCCCTGCTGGGACCTTCTGGGTGATAGAAAAGAGGGACATAAGGGACATTTTCTACACTGCCCTCAGAAAAGGGTAAGCAAAAAGCATTTCAGGTAGAAATATCCATGGGACAAAGGCCACACTGATACCCTGTGAGATTATCAGAATATCACTGCTGGATTAAAGAGAGAAAAGAAAACAGAATAATAGTCCTTAAAAAAAATAAGGTAATTGTATTTATGCTCTAGCATTCTATTAATATAACTAATGTCTTTCATCGTACTGTATTTCTATGTTCTCTATTGCTTCAGCAAATTGGTGCAGCTTTAAGATTACTGTGTGTAGCTCTGTGGACTAGGTGATTCCAGCTTAGAAAACAAAGAATGACATATAATTTTCAGAGACAATGCTGCCGTCTACTTTTAAAGAAGTAGAATTTCTGCTTTGAGTTAATTATCCTGAAGTGGAGAGATTGATGCTTTCTTTTTTTCTTTTTTGGTCTCATAATTTTTAAAAAAACAAAAACAAACAAACAAACAAAAAAAACAAGCATTTTGCTTGAAGCTCTGATTCATGTGGGTCAAAGGCAATGTAGTAACATAAATATTTGTACCCCATAATATGTTGAAATAAAAAATAAATAAATAAATAAATAAAATTAATATTCAGATGGAATTGGGAAATCGGTATGGTCCACACATTACCTTTGTTAAGTTAAGATACAGACTCCTCATCCACTGAGATCAATGACCTATTTTGACTCAGGATAATAATTAAAATGGTAGAATTCCAAATATTAATGTGAGATTATGATTAATCAGACCTTTATAATGTTAATGATCAGATAAATCTGGCCATGATAAAAAACTGTTACAAACTCTCAATTAGGTCGTAGGGTCAGAATGGGTGTCCCTTTATCACCCTTTTAGTAAACGGTGATATTCCATGACACATGGTGAGAATAGACACTGGCAGGGCTTCAGATCAGTCCTCCTTTAAAAAATCTGTGTGTTATTGGAGTTATGATGTCCCTATAATGTTTCGGAAGATTTCTTGCATATATTAGTATTAATGAAATATTTGTTGAAAGCATCAATTAACTAGTGAATTCATATTCACTGTGATGTATCCTGGGTGTCAAACGCTGTAACTGTGCATCCGAGGCACTTAGGGCATATTGCAGATTGGAATAATGAATAAACGGGTATTGATACCCTTAATTAATTTAAAGAATATAAACTATGTCATTCAAGTGTGGTCTTAACTGTGACTGTGTCACTTTTGGTATGATAGCTTTGGGACTTTTTTCTCTATTATTCCCTTTATCACTTTATTGTTAGATATACTAAACGATACAATACACATAAAAGCCAGTGATTTTGAAGTTGTGCCAAAATTAAATATACTATTCTACAAATTTAAACATTTAGAAAATAGAGCACATATTTTCATGAGAGTGAGAGCTTAAAGTTTTAAACATTTAGAAATGTGAATGTCAAAGCAGATGCTTTTGAGAAGTTGCTCTTCATTAGAAACAAAATCATGACCATGAAAATAGCTGTTTTTTTTAAAGCTCTGATGATGCGTTTTTTCTTTAACAGATTATATTTAGTCCTAGTAAACCATTTACAGTCACTCTCCACAAAGGGCTCTCTTTACAAACAATTAAATTATTCTAAGGAAAATGTTAAGCAAAGTCTCAATGCAATTCCATTAGGCCAACATTTGTGCATGTGTGTGTGTATATATATATATATATATGTTTGTATATATTCTTAATTTGGGATTTATAAACAATTAAGGGAAATCACTGAATTGCATCTAAAAAATTTTAATCTTTTTAATCTTCAAGCAGCTCTGAATTTTTCCTTTTAAAAGGAGTCATTAATATGAAAGGAAGGAAGACATTTGCACAATTAAACATGTTTCTCTGAAGAAAAAAACAAGCATTTTCAATCATAAAATGTGAAAAGTCTGGAAATCAGATTTTACATCTTCCCCAAAGTTTGTTGTTTTATGATGTTTATTGTTGTTGTTGTTTATTTGTTTAGTGACCTTTCTGAACCAATTCTGTAAAGTCTGTGTGGCCATTTATATCTGTGCTTGGTTAGCTTAGTAGTCAATTAATGATTGCACTGACATTTTTTTTCAGTGCCTGAAACTAGTAGGTCTCCTAGTCTTTGTTGAGAAACTCTGTAAGTTTGCTGGGGCACGCTTTTCACACTCAGCTGGAAAATTGACAGCTCTACCTTAGTCTTCACTTCCTGCTAATGCTGAGTCGCAAGATCAGCCAGAGGTGAGAGTTTGTGGCCTTCTCAGGTCTTCCAGAGCATGTGTACAGCCCTGGCCTACATATGCCAGGCATACACACAACCCTGCATGTGCACTTGGCCTTCCAGATTCCCAGGAATATGTCAGAGCTTTTCAAAGCCCTTATGGATGTCCTATTCCCCAGCTTTTTCTTCTGAGTTTTTTAGTTAGCCTATTGTTTGTTCCAGATATTATCTATCTCTTCAGGCAGCTATGATGTTTAACAATTACCTCTGACTGATTTTGACAAATGCTCCATGTAAAAAGCTGTTCACACTGGGTGACTTCGGAGTTAAGGTAAAATAAAAAGATAAACCCAGTGAGTGGAATTTTCCATGTGACTACCAGAAAGGTCATATGATGACAATTCTTGGGAGCTGAGACTTTCAAGGAGTTCTCACTACATTCTACTCCTTCCAGTGACAGTGAGTGTGGGCTGCAGTGACAGTGAGTGTGGGCTGCAGTGACAGTGAGTGTGGGCTGTTGGTTTCAGCCTATGTAGAGCTTATGTAGGGCAGGAGAGGAGGGGATGGGACTAGAGCAAGTTAAATGACACCACAATTACCGTTCATACCAAGACTTAGCTCTTTTTCTCGAAGAGACAATCTTTGGATCACTGTAATCCTTCAGCTAATTTCCAACATTCTGAAATAGTTAATTCTGACCATTTCTGCCCGTTTCCTTATTGCTTTTATGGACAAGATGATTTTCAGAGGTCCTTATTCCTCCATTTCTATTGACATCACTTATTATTTTGATCACTTTTTAGTTTTTTTAAAAAATATTATTGAGTTGTAAGAGTTATTTATAAATCCTAGATCAAAGTCCCTTGCAGATACATGAATTGTGAATATTTTCTCTGAAAGTATGGGTTGGTTTTTTGTTCTCTTGGGTATGTCATTTAAAGAACAAAAGATTTCTCTTTTGTGGTGAATGTTTTGTGCGTGTGTGTGTGTGTGTGTGTGTGTCCTATGAAATACTTTCTTGTCCCAAGCTTGCACATATTTTCTCCTATCTTTCCTTCTAGGAATGTTATAATTTTTGGCTTTTACACTTAGGTCTATGATTGCCTTCAAGTAATTTTGTATACTGTGAGGTAAAGGCCATGGTTTATTCTTTCTAAAGGAATAACCAGTTGTTTTAATGCCATCTTTTAAAAGATAAAAATGAATTACATTGAGAATAAAATATCTAGGAATAAATATAACCAAAGAGGTAAAAGACCTGTACATTGAGAACAGAAAAACTTTGCTGGACAACATTAAAGAGGACCTACATAAATGGAAAGATACCCCATGTTCAGAGATAGACTAAATATTGTTAAGATGTCAATATTACCCAAAGAAATCTGTAGATTCAATGCAATCTCTATCAAGATTCTCACAGCCTTTTTTGTGAAAATGGAAGAACCAATCCACAAATTCACATGGAATTACAAAGGGCCCTCTATAGCCAAAACATTCTTGAAAAAGAACGAAAATAGAGCATTGACACTTTTCAATGTCAAGGCTTATTAGAAAACTACATTAGTCAAAACAGTGTAGTACTGGTTTATAGATAGACATAGAGACAAATGGACTACATTGAGAGTCCAGAAATAAACACATACCTCAGTGGCCTACTGATTTTCAACAGCGTGCCAAGAACAACCAACGTGAGAGGAATAATTAGCAGATGGTGCTGGGACAACTGTGCTTCTATGTGCAAAAGAGTAAAGTTGGACCCCTACCTTAACACCATAGTCAAAAATGTGTGTGCCATGACACCTGGCTTTTGAGTTAAAATCTCCAAATATGACTATGAATTTGATTATTTTTCTTTTAGTTGTGTCACTTTGCTTCATAAATTTTTGTTCTTAGTTGCATATATCAATATATAATATAATACATAATATGATACAAATATTATATATTATAATATAAATATATAATAAGTAATATAAATATTATATGTAACATTACAATACATACAATTACTAAGACTACCTGGTGAATTAATCCTTTTATTGTTATGTAATTTCCCTCTATCTCTTTAACTTGAAGTCTACTTTGTCTAACATTAATATGGCCCACGAATTTCATTAGGCTTAATGATTTCATAGCATATCCTCCACTTTTCCTTTCAATTCTTTGTGTTTGGAATTTGCCTCTTGTAGACAAATTCTAGTTTGGTCTTCCTTTTTTATTAATTAATATCTGCCTTTCAATTATGGGCATTTAGGGCATTTGTATTTAATGTAGTAATTAATGTGGTTGGTTTAAGTCTATCATCTTGCTATTTATTTTCCATTGTACCTTCTGTTTTAATTTCTTTTGTTTTTGTTTGTTTGTTTTTTGTTTTTTGCTCTTTTCCTTCCTTCTTTTGGGATCATTGTATAACTTTCAGTGTTAAATTGCATTTCCTTTTTTGCTTCTTAGGTATACCTCTTTACTATCTTTTAGTTAGGCATTGTTATCTTAGAGTCATTTATAATGAATATGGTATCTCTTCACACTTTATTCCTGTTACTTAACACCTCATTCTTTACTGTTTTTCCTCCTCAGTTCACACCAGACACTTCTCACAGTTTGCTTTCCATTCTCATTCCACAAATGTAATGTATGTACAACAGTATGATTCCATCTTCTCATCCCCATCCTTTGTACAATTATGTCTTTTATTTCTATGTACATTATAACTCTCATCTTACAGCATATTTACTTTGATTTAATAAGTTATTTAAGGAAACTTTGGAAAAAATGTATTTTGTATTTTCCTATTTATGTGCATTTTCCAATACTTTCCACTCTAGAAAGATCCAGGTTTCAACCTGATATCATTTCCCTTCAGCCTGAAAAGACACAGTTTAGCATCTCTTACAGAGCATGTCTACTTACAGTAAATTCTGTTTCCACTTACGTCAAAATCTCTTCATACTGCTCTCTTTTGTGAAGGGTATTTTTTCTGATATAAAATTCTAGGCTGATAACTATGTATTTAGTATGATAAATATGCTGTACCATTTTCTTGCAGCCTCCATTGTTTTTAGTAGGAAGTCAATGATTATTTACACTGTAGTCCCATTGTACTTACAGTGTTCCACAGCTCCTTTATTCCTCTACTCCTTTCAAAATTCTCTCTTATTTTGATTTTCAGCAGTCTGACTAGGATGAATCTAGATACTATTCTTTTTATATTTATTGCACTTGGATTTGTTCAATTTCTTGGACCTGTAGATTAGTGTTTTTCATCAAATTTGGAGGTTTTTACTCATTTATTTTTCAAATATTTTCTTCAAAATTCTTCAATTTTATTTTCTGTCTCAATACAAATTTCTTCCCCTTCCGGATCTCTAGTTACATTCATATCAAACCATTATTTACCGTCCCCTTTGCTGAAGCAAAGTTTTCATTATTTTTTGTCTCTTTTCAGACTGGGTAATTTTTGTTACTCTATATTTAAGTTTACTATTTATTCTGCCACCTCTAATGTGCTTTTAAGTCCATCAGGTAACCTTTTAATATTTTTGTCCTTTTCAGTTCTAGAATTTGCATGTTTTTTTCTTTTATAGTTTACC
The DNA here is from genome assembly GCF_020740605.2 of Lemur catta. Taxonomy (NCBI): domain Eukaryota; kingdom Metazoa; phylum Chordata; class Mammalia; order Primates; family Lemuridae; genus Lemur; species Lemur catta. The sequence goes on from NC_059142.1 coordinate 4,142,703, forward strand.
TTTGTTTTTTTCTGCTTGGATTTTTTATATTTTCATTATATGAGATCATATATTTCTTTGATTCTTTGAATATATTTATTTTTATTTTTTGAACATATTTTCCTACTTTTGTTTTTGTATGAGTCATTTTTTTTTTTTTTTGAGACAGAGTCTCACTCTGTTGCCCGGGCTAGAGTGCCGTGGCATCAGCCTAGCTCACAGAAACCTCAAACTTCTGGGTTTGAGCAATCCTCCTGCCTCAGCCTCCCGAGTAGCTGGGACTACAGGCATGTACCACCATGCCCGGCTAATTTTTTCTATATATATATATGTTTTTAGCTCTCCATATAATTTCTTTTCTATTTTTAGTAGAGATGGGGTCCTGCTCTTGCTCAGGCTGGTCTCGAACTCCTGAACTCAAACAATCCGCCCGCCTCGGCCTCCCAGAGTGCTAGGATTCCAGGCGTGAGCCACCGCGCTCAGCCATCATTTTTTTTTAATGCAGTACTTAGCATATGCGTAATACAAATATTCTGAAAACATATAATAGAGACTCTAGATTCCATTAATGCCATCTGGAGAATATTCATTTTTGTCCTAGTCAGCAGGTAAATTACCTGCTCATGACTTTATACTTGGAGGCTTTCAAAGAAACTCCAGCTCAGCAAGGCCAGTCATCAGATTCCGTCTGTTTGGGTTTGACTATAGGCTTTGTTAGAGTGGTTCTAGAATAAGTTTTATTCTAAAGCTTATGTTTTGGTCTGAAGGCACAGTTTTTCTGGTGTTTCAGCACAATGCCAAGATGTTAATGAATTATTGAGATCTCTCTGCTCTGTGAGGGCCATTGCGCTCCCATCCCTGAGCACTGCTCTTCCTCCAGCATTGGCTGACCTTTTGTATATGTCCTATCTCATCCCCAAAGTTAGCTGCTGTCTGCCAGCACTGGGTGGACTCACCCTCACACGCACAGCATGTCGTCCAGCTGCAGACTCACAAAATACCCCTCTACGCAGATGTCTGGGGCTGCCCCTCTGCACAGCTTCCTCCTCTCTGTTGCACTCACCCACAGATTCCACACCCTTCAGCTGCTCTGAATTTTTACTTTTTTCTCTTCAGCTCTGCAAAACTACTAGGTTTTGCTCAGAATCCAGCTTTCTATTATTTACTCAGAAAATTGTCTCAAGGAAAAGAGCAAAACAATTATAGATTTTTCTAATAGGTTTCCCTTTTCTCAGCAATTGGAGTCTTACACTGCCACTTTTCCACCACCAGACAACAGTTGCCTCATATGTTTTGTAACAATTTTATAGTCATTTATCAGTAGGAAGACTAGCCCAGTACCAGTTACTAATTTGTGCCTGGAAGCAGGAAGCATCCCACAAAAAATTATTATTAGATAAAATATAATGAGGAGCATAATAATACCCCTACAGATAATTAAATCATAGCAAAAGACATGTATTAGGACATAGCAAAACCATAACATTTTGTTTCAAAGCAAGATGAAAGACATTAAGTATATCATACAATAACATGAAAGAACAGCATAAATCAGAAGTAGAAATATTCAAAAATGAAGGGTCAAAACTCAGGAAAGATTTATAAGTTAAAAAATTAGAAATGAAAACTTAAACTGATAAGAATACAGAGGAAAAAAAAACAAAAACAGAACAAATAGTGACCTAAGAGAAACAGAAGGTAAAAGAAGGAAATTCTTAAGAATCAAAAAATAAATAAAATAACAGAAATAGCAAATATTTGGGCAAATATAATAGACTAGTCTTTGCCCCTTGAGTTCTTTATAGCAAAAATTATAGCATTGTCTGATGGAGTTTTAAATGAATGATCCATATGACAACATAAAGTGGGGAAAGTAAAGGGATCTGTGCAGTAGCAAAATTCTGCATTTCACTTGAAGTGATAAAATATTAATTCAATAAAATGAAAAGTCTATTATTATTATTATTATTATGCATATTTTAATCCCTAGAGCAATCAGTAAAATAGATAGATAGATATTCTAAAATACATAATAGATAAATTAGAAGGGAAGATTTTAAATTGTCCAAATATCATAAAAGAAGAAAGAGAAGGAAAAACATGAAAAAAACACAGAAGGAATAAACAGAAAACAAACAATAAAAGGGTGCACCTATATCCAAATATGTCAATGATTACATTAAATGTACATGATCTAAACACAACAATTATAGACAAAGATTGTCAAAATGGATTAAAAAACACAACTACATGATGTCTTCAAGAAACTCACTTTAACATAATGTTATAGGTACATTAAAAATAAAAGAATTAAAAGCATGGATAAATATAGGCCATGCCAACACAAATCAAAAGAAAGCTAGAGAGGCCATGTTAATATTAGACAAAGTAACTCTAGAGCAGAGAATATTAGCAGAATTAAAGAAGGATATTGCATATAATAAAAGGAATTAATTCACCAAGAAAACATAACAACGTTAAATGTACATGCATATAACAACAGAGCATTAAAAATACAGGAAGCAAAAGCTAAAAGGACTGAAAGGAGAAATAAAAAAATTCACAATTAATGTTGGAGACTTCAAAACTCTTCTTTCACTAATATATATTAATAGAACTAGTAGAGAGAAAATCAACAAGAATATAGAAACAAAAAACACTGTCATAAAATGATATTTAACTTCCATTTATAGAACATTTTAATCAATAACAGAAAAATATACACATAGTGCACACAGAACATTCAGCCAGACAGGTCATATCTCAGATCATTAAACAAACAAACCTTAATAAATTTAAAAGACTTGAAATTATAACTAGTATGGGCTCTGAAAATAGTGGAATTAAATTACAATTTAATAACAGAAAGAAAAAGAGGAAATCTCTAAACACTTGAGAATTAAACAACACATTTCCACATAATCTATGGATCAAAGACAAAGTCTCAGGAGAAAATTAGAGAATGTTTTTAACTGAAAAAAAAAATGAAAATCCAACACATCAAAATGTGTAGGATGCAGGTAAAACAGTGCTTAGCTGGAAATAATAATGCTTATATGAGGAAGAAAGAATGGTCTCAAATCAACAATTTAAGCTTCCACCTTAAGAAACTAGAAAAAGAAGAGCAAAATACACATAAAGTAAGCAGAGGGAAGGAAATAGTAAAAATAATAATGGAAAAGATAAAAGTGAATTTAAGAGAAAGGGACAATAATGAAGATAGGCAGAGAGGATCAGGTAAACAGATAATGAGAGTCTCCAAAAAAAAAAAAAATTCAAAGTGAGAATGTATATAACAAATACTAAAAACTGTAAATCAAAAAAACTTTTATGACATTAAAAAAATTGAAGATACATATTGAGAGAACACACTATGTATTTAAGAGTATTGACCCAGAATGACCACAACAGAGACATACTCTAATAAAATTACATTTTTAAAAAGTCACTTTTCTTCAAAAAGTTAAACATAGAATTACCATATTATCTCTAGGAATACCAGAAAACAACAGCAAGAGGGGGAAAGCAAGACTTGTAAGGAAAAGAAAACTAGATTATCTAACTATTAATAGCAAGAATTTACGCCAGAATAAAATGGAATAATATACATAAGCAACTCAAAGAGAAAATGTGAGCCAAAGATTTTTGTATATAGCAAACATCACTTTTAAGTATAAAAGTATACATAATCTGTTGTAAAGTTGCAAGAATTCACTGAAGTTTGTTCCCATGTGTTCTTCCTGAGGAATAAGCAAGGAACCAGCTTTAGACAACTAAAGTGACTCAAATCCATCACATAGGGATTGTGCATAAACAGATAGTTACTAACAGAACTAAGAGTAAAGAGTTAAATTAGAGAGAGTAAAATATGTAATGGACTTATAAATTGTTTTTTTTAATTTATTAAATATTTACAAATTGTTTTAAAATTTATTCAATCATTTTAAAATTAGGGAAGAATGTTGAGATTATATAAAAAACCAACTTTTTAAGCTATGCTCAAAAATTGTCATTGATAGATATTATATATTGTCATATGAGGCTGTCATCTGTGTAATATATAATAAGGTAAATTAATCATTATGGGATGTTCCAATTCTATCACCCCTGTGTCCTTAACAACCATGATTCTCCATGTTGAAGAAAGAAGGTAACTCTACAATACAGAAGAATTTTAAAAAGAAACAAAAAAAAACTATGCTCTCAAATTTGGGTTGTAAATTTCAGTATGACATCATGAGGTATTTTAGTTTATATCTAATATGTACATATGTCCTAGCTGTGTCTACTGAAGAGATCTAGAAACAATAACCAATCCAATTACAAAGAGCACCCCTAGAGCCCAGATGTCCATCCTGAAATATCATTTCCTACTGAAAGAAAGCATGGCTTTTTGTTTGTTTGTCTGTTGTATTCTGAGAAATGGCTGATCTGCATCTGTGGCAGGAAATGCACAAGGTAACCCTGATATGTTTTCCACACCAAGTGTGCAGGCACTCTCCAAACTACTAGGTTTGCGGAAAAGGACTCAGAAGCTAGTTTGAAGACATTCCCACAGGCCAAAAATGGACAATTTACACTTTAATAAGATAATAATCATATAATAATTGCAATGGTTGAAACCCATCAAAAATGTAAATCCTTAAGCTCATTAACAGCATATTTTTAAAAACCTAGTAAGCTACCTGTGGAGATGAGTAGGGAATTAATTAATTATTTGAACACCAGTACATAAAGGAAAATAATCTAGTATTTATTTTGTGTTTTCTCTATGAACTGTTCCTCAATGCGTCCAAGTAGTAGGTGAGGGGTAGTGCCTATTTATAAAAGTTTTCCAGCTAATAAATGAGAAATAATGATAGAATTAGAGTACCACCATGTTGCAACCCCATTGAATTAATAGATCTGGGTATTAAGCACTAAGAGTTGCTAACACCATACAGAGAGACTGAGGTCGCACGTCCCTCCTGATGAAAAAGCCAGATTCCACTTAAGGTTTTCCCCCAGGGGTCAGGCTAATTCGCTCTCTGAGTCCAGCTGACAACGTGGGGAACTGCCGAGTGCAGGGGGCGCACAGAGCCGCACCCTGAGGGGGCACCCGAAAGATGCAGACTGTGGGGAACGGCACAGGCCCGATGGCCTGAGTTCTCCAACAGACAAATATGTATGTATATATAAATTGTAAAGAAAGGAAAGGAAGAAAGGGAAACCTGTAGAGTAAAAGAAACTGAAAAGACACGACCTTTAAAAAAAAAATGGGCAAGATTGAACTATTGTGTCTAGAATTGAGCATGTGAGTGGTAAAACTATGAAGTGACACAAGGAAGGAACTAATATAAAAATCAAGATAGGAGTTACTTTGTGGGAAAAGAAGGGTCTTGAGATGGGGACAGGGCACATAGAGGGGTTTCTGGGGTAGGTGGCAAAGTTCTATTTCTACAATGGTGTGATGGCTATAAGGCTGTTCACCTTGCAGTAACTCATTAAGCTACATATTCATTTGTGTGGGTTTTTTTTTTTTTTTTTTGGTATTTGTGTTTTATTTTACAGTAAAAAAAGAGTAAAATTTCTATCTTTTTTTTTCTTTTTATGGACTTTGTCAATTGTGGCTCACTTTGAAGTTCTTCCTGAATACAAGATTTTATATTTACTTATATATTCTTCAAAATATTTTAAATGATTGATTTTATGTTTAAACTATCAATCTATTGAGAATTTATGTTTAGTATATTGTGTGATGTGGGTATTTCATTTTGCCATTCTTTCACTCTCCATGTATATTATCAAATTGTTTTTTGCTGTTGAAAAAATAATGTGTCCATTGGGAAAACCATAAATGAGACACATAATCCTTCCACCTACAGCTCCAACTCTCTGCCAAAGGCAACCACTGTTAATGGTTTTTTTGTTATTGTTGTTGTTGTTTTGTATCTTTAGTAAACAGCTATGCTTGACACCCAGCATCTTCAATAATTTAGCTCTGCATAAACCATCCCTGCTTCACTCGGTTCGTACCATTTGTGTATCCGCCTTTAACCGTGAATTGATATGTTTCCCTTGTCACAGAAATTGCTCAGGGATAGGAATAGCATACAAGTCAGCCAAACAAAATTCTATTATAGGGGTTTTTGTCTCGGCTACTGAGCAAGAAAAAACCCTTTAAATTTGGTATAGTCAAAATGTTAGAGCTGTTACAGACCACACTATAGAGCCCAAGAATAAAGTCACCAGACAGACTGCAGAGCCAGGATATGGGAAAACCACAGTCTAATAATATTGTTTTGAGCCCAGTCCAGTTATATTTGAAGTCTAAATTTAAACTTTTCAGTTTTCACATGAGATAATGAATTCCTTGATTGCAAACTTGGATTGAGTTTTCTGTAACTTGCAACCAGAAAAAAATCTAATACTATATCTCTTTGAGAATTGATTATATCTGCATAAATGCATACACATGCGCACATAGATAACTCACATTGTCAGGACTCAGTCCAAATAGATTCAACTAAATTGTGTTTTATAACCCCTTTGATTTACTTCTCACTACCTGAAACTGAGGGTTAAGATAAATTTGAATAACATAATATCTCATTGGACTTGCTCTCTGAACTCCTGCTGTTTGAACAGATCTGTTTGTGTGTATGTATGGATGTGTTCGTGTGCAACATGGGGGTATTTTATATACAAACTGTCTTGGAGATCTTTCATATCAGCTCACAGAGATTACTTTTAGTGTCTGTAAAAATTTTTTTTATATAGCATGTGTTTAACCAGTAAGTATCCCACTGAAAACGGTAAAGTTTGTGTATAAGCCCCTGCTATTCCAAACATCTTGATTAGATTTCATCATGAATGTATGTGAGTATATCTAAAGATAAGTTCTTAAGAGTGGAATTGCTGGACCAAAGGATATGGCCTTTTCTTTTACCTTTTGATAAGAGAAAGTCAAGAGTTTGCTTTGGATTTGTTAAGAGCACTGGAATAGGAGCAGGTCTTGGAGGAAATATCTTTATTATATTAAGGATATATCCTACTGCTTATTTACAAATGGCATATTTTATAAAAGTGATGCTTTTAAAATTTTTATGAAATTATTTTCCTCATCTTTTATCTATTAAAGTGTTTAATTATATTAAAATTTTCCCAGGTATTGAACCATCTTTGCATTACTAGGAAAAGTCCATCTTGGGATTGATGTGATAATCTTTTGAAATTCATACTATTTGATTGTACCTGTTAAGGATTTTTACATTTTTTTAAATATGTATGTACTTCTCTTTTCTTGTCGTTGTTGTTATCTTTCTCAGGTTTCTCCAATCATCTTAAGCAAGGTGAGAATCTTAATATCTTTTCATATCAAATGAAACAATTTATAGCATGGGACTTATTTCTGATGTAAAGGTTTGCCCATAAACTCTTTGGAGCCAAGAATCTCATTTAAAGATATTCCTCTGGAAGAAACTGAGCAAGCTGTCATAGCCATTAATCTAGTACGGTTTTTCACTTTTTGCATCAGTTTTGGTCATTAACCTGCAAAAGATCTGTTTCATGAATATGAATTTTTATTTTATGACTATATATAGATATATTTCCTCTTTTGTTTTTTCAAATGTTTGTACTATTTGTCTATTTTATTACTATTTTATTTCTTATCATTATTCTTCTTTATATATATTTTCCTTGATTAGATATGACAAAGTGTTATCTCTTTTTCATGATTTTTCAAAGAATCAGTTCTTGAATTTATTAGTTCTATCACTCTGCCTTCTAATTCATTACTTTTTATTTTTCTTTTCACTTTTATTCTTCATTGATCTAGTTCTGATGATGACTACATTTTCTTTGTTCTTTCTATTTTAATAAAATTGCAAGGCAATGAATTTACCTTTCCTTACCAAATCTTTGGTTGTGTTACTAAATATTTTAAAACTATGTTCATTGTTATTATTTTCTGAGCAGCTCATCATTTCTAATTTGATTTCCTTTTACTTGAGGTAAATTTGAGAGATATTTGTGTCTTGTTACACAAACACCCTAACCCTAACCCTAACCTAAATAAATTTAAAAACAATTTTATATACACTTAAAAGTACAACAAATGGTGTAACTTTCTGTCAGCAAATGGTCTATTTATAAATAATGTTACTTATAAATTATTTATACTTTATAACTATATTTATAACTATGTTTATATTTTAAAACTATTATTTATACATAATTTTATTATTTATGAGGGAATGGATTAATATATACTCAACTTTATAACTACTTCATTAAAACCAAACTAGAATGAACTGTGAATATGTTGCCAAATTCCCTGTAATGAGAAGCTTAGTTAAGGAATTGTTTTCCTCTTGCATCCATTTGAAGAAACATTCTGCCCCTGAGATTCACGTGGGTCACAGCTCACACACATGTTCCCCTTCACTCACCTTTCTCCTCCAGAATGACACAGGCTTATAACTAAGCCCATCAATTATGGAAGGAAAGTGCATTTTCTTTCCATTAGGGTTGCCAGAGTGGTAGCATGTAAGCTAAAGCTGCCTTTGGTCACTTCGTGGCCACGTTGGGAGAGCTTGTCTCAGAACAAAAGCCAACGTGGAGCAGAGCAGAGAAGGTTGGAGTCCTAGTTCCATCCTTGCCTGAAGCCAGACACACCTCTATGCTTCCTTTTTCCCCACCTAATAAATCCCTTTATTTGCTTAAACAAGCTTGATATGGATTTTTTTTCAGCCCAGAGAATCTTGATTAATAAAAATAATTATGTGGTCTCTCTACAAAGATGAATACTCATCAAATAATCTCTGCTACAAAGCTTAGGGCTCCTATTTGTAGGCCAAAGACACATGTGGCATACACGAAATATAAAGGTCACCACTGAAGTGTTTGCTCTGTCAGCTTGTTGAGCTTTTTCTGCCCAAAGGAAGAAGCAGCTTGCTGAGTTTTCTAAAATAGTACAGGGTATTGTTTGAGTATGTATCTTTGACATGGCACATATTGCAACACGCACCCAATTCACAGCCAAATCAATGGTGCCGAGGTAATCATTGTCTCGATATCACTGGACCTCAGAAATTTCACAGGGGCTCCAGAGCTTTCAGAGTAAAAACATCAATCATCCATGCAGTGATGCAAGATTAATTCACACGTTCAAAAGCATCTGGTCATGACAAAGTTGTGCCTTCAGAGGACGACTTGTGTTTGAAGCTTATCCTCCAGCAAGGCTTATTGAGATCAATAAATGTCCCAAAGCACAGAGGACACACTCTTCTCTTTTATGTTTTCCTTTGCATAATGACAAAAACAAATCTAGGGGCATTTGGGGCAGGTTTCTCTATGTGGAAACAGTCCTTTGGGGCCCCGCTGGTAAATGCCTTAAATAGGTAAGCTTTACATGTAATAGATACCTCTCGTTCAGAAGAGGAAATAATGTTCATTTTAAGAATCAGCTGCAAAAAGTGAGGACTAAAGAAAGAAAAATTTATTGTGCCTTAAAAGAAAATTTTGGAAGGAAAAACCTCAGGCTAGTTCTAACAATGCATCTCATTTGGTTCTCAAAATCATGTGTTTAAGAATTTTTATTAGTCAAAATAAAACATCACTCAAGTTATTGTTTGAAATGACTTGTTGTTTAATTAAACTTACCATTTAATTCAACCTGACACATGCTTACTGTGTATGTGCACGTGTGCACATGCATGTGTTTGTAGATCACTACTCTGAGGAGTTTGCAAAACCTTGGAAAGTTTACAGAATCCCTTTGAAGGAGCCAGTAAAACTTTCTTTAGTTTTGGAGTAGTTTAGAGACATATTTCACTTTATTCACATCATATTTTTGCTTTAGCAAAAAATATATAGAAAATTTTTCTACCAAAAGAAAAAAAATAAATTTTTTGAAAAATGTAGTCTTTTTTACTCATGGTAGTTCACCAGAACCAGGAGTAGAAGAAATATGAACTCCTGAAAGTAAGTCTATCTGCAAGGTATTAGGGAACCATTTCCTCTTAACCCTCAGCCCTATGCTGTAAATTTAACTTTTTGTAATAAGGTTAAAATGGTGACACTAACGGAAATCCACAAAAATAACCTACAGCCTCTAGAAAGACTGGGTGTGTTTGCATAATCTAAACTGAGCAAACCTTGAAATAAATGTATGGGCACACAAATTCCAGTGCCTTCAGTTCAGTTCTGCTAAAATTCCCAAGTCTGCATATCCTCTAAATGGTGAGAAAACCACAGTGTTAGGAATAAACTAGTCACTGTATTTAATCTTTTGAGGGTCTGCTTTTTCAAGCCAGTTAGATTTTGAGCTCAGTCCTGTAAACTCTTCAAGGATTGTCTCTCTTGTTCAAACTATTATTTCATTCCTTTCATTATACAGAAAGAAGTATCTGAATGAACTCTTCCGTAAGATACGTTCTATATGAGAAATACCAGACAGCTATCACAACTTTCTCTAAACACAGATGAAACTGGAAATAAAGTTTGTCTGTTTGTTTTGGGCTTTCTTGCAAGGTGTTGTTTTTGTTTAGACATTTGAGTTTTCTGAAATCCCAACCCTCTGCCTGACCCACGGCTGGCAGAGCGCCTCGGAAACTTGCTCATTACGCACCGTGAATAGCAACGTCCCTGGTCATTGCCATCAGTGTCCAGCAGTTGGAGAACCATGCAGATGTAATGGCTGATGAATCGCATTTTATGATGCAAATGGCCCTGGGAGGAATTGTGTTTCTGTATCCCAGATCCTTTCTCCTTTTAAAAATCTCATTTTCAATGTCTTGCATGTAACATTTTAAAAGTTATTTTTATTGTTTTTGTTTCTTTAGAGAAAAGCCTTATTGTAGAAGTAAAAAAAAAAAAAAAAGCTTGCATGACCAAATCACAAAAGAAATTTAGATCTAAAAAGTAACCAAAGAAAATGAGGGAATCTTTTTACTTTTATTTTTTTTTTAATTTACCATTGGTTTGGGGGGAGGAAAAAATACAAAAGATTTTATTAAACTACGTGGTAAAGAAGTCATTTAAAGAGGAAAGAATTTTTTGCAATGCAGCTTTTGTAACCAAATTAATATTTTTAAATCTTATAATGTGTCTAACCTCCAGCTGTTAGGAGAAACAATTTATTGTGAGCCTGTAAGATGTGAAGGGAAATTGATGAACTGATAATATAGGGGAGAATGATGTAGCGGAATGACTTTTCTTCTCGCTTAAAATAACATAAGGAAAAGACTGTTAAATAATCTTCATGTTATTGATTCTTGATAAGAGATCTGATGTTTTTTAATGAGAAAAAGTTCATAGCACAAAACATATCACTGGCTGTGTTGTCTGGCTAGGACCATCTCTGTACATTCTCTTAGAATCTGTATTTCTCGATGCACAATTTAGGGTGAGCATCCTTGGGCACCAGGCATTTTACACATTGTCCCAAAAGTCTCAGCAAGTCCTCAGAGAAGTCCTCTTGTCTCCGTGTCCAGCGGGGTGGCTGCCTCCCCTGCAACCCTCCCCACAGTCTGTCTCCTCTCTCCCTCTCTTTTGCTCTTATTCCTAGTGGATTGGAGACAGTTTGTAAGAGCTTTCTTCTCCTACTCCTGTCTTTATTATCGTACACACATATTTGTAAATACCTAGTTGTTATTATACTTTTTCCTCCTTAGCCCCACTTTCTCATTTGATAAACTGTCCTTTTATCAGTTTTAAATACCTTCTCTCTGTCATAAAATAGGCCACCCCAACATCAAAACACTTGCCCATTTGTCTTCTGACTATGTGAGCAGCAAAGCTTCACCATCTGCCCCCTATACTTTTCCAGAATTTGTTACACTATAGTCATTTCTGTCCATTCTCTCTCTCTGCTTGTAGGTAACAGAGATGGGTCTGTGTTTGCAGCATCTGAAGTTTCTATGTAAGACACAGATGTGCTGTCTGCCTCAAGACTCTCCTGTCTCTTGCCTGACACGTGACTTAGCACATGGATGCAGTCCAGTTAATGCAGGACTGAGCTTTGATAATGCCCACCACTTTTATAACCATAAATCTTTTTCTCTGATTTCACTGTCAGTACGATGAGCTCATCCAACCCCAGATTTTCCATAATTTGGACTCTGTTTATAGTCTAGCCAGGAATGAACCCTGCCACACCCACTCCACTTATCAGCAACTGGAGGAGCAAATGCATAACATCTCAGAACCGCGAAGTCATTTGATGCCAGACTTTCTTTGGCATCACAAAGTTAAGGCTTTATGTGTATGTCTGACCTAACCTACAGAGTGGATTCCAGATGCCCTCATTAGCTGTGTTCTGGAGGACAGGGCCTGTCTTTCTTCTGCGTGACTCTCATTGTTCATCTATGTTATCTATTTATTTTTTCTTTCAAAAGATTTAACTGTTTACATTTTCCTTGGGCTGCCTCCATTATTTCAGAAAAGAGACCCTAACTTTTTAGTCCTACAAATTCCAAGTATTAGATAATCATAAGCATGGGATTGAATGTCTAAAATGTTGTTTCCATAAATACCTCTTCAACTGAGTATACACATCCTAAAGAGAGATGGCAGACCTTACCCAGCTTTGTATATGCGATTAATTCCTAGCGCCATGCTTTGCACCCAGCAGACAACGATGCTGTTTGATTAATTTCAAGTCTAGGGCATGGGTTTTCCTTCATTACTGGTTTCTTCTAGCTGCAGTCCAAAGTCCACGGGCCTATTTTGTCTGGGTAAAAGTAGCCACTGTTATTTCCTTAATGCTGAGTTAAAACTGCTCTGTACACAAGAGATGAAGGGTGTCACTTATAGAATGTAATGGAAAGGGACCTTGAATGCTCCTCCTCCACTCTATTTTTTTCATTATCCTTCTATGATTTGGTTTCCCATAAGATATAGGTCTCACTATCTGTCTCCCATGATTTACATACCAATTATCATCAAGACCTGCACAGTCTGGGTATTACTGCAGATAATAGAGAAAAACTATATTTTCTTTTTGAACATAAATTTATGTTGGGTCATCCTATAGATGGACAAAAAGAGATGCCAAATAATAATGAATACTCTAAATTCAATCTGGAGAAAAGTAGATGTAGGGAGCTTTGAGGAGAAGGAATAGACAAGAGCAGCACCAAGGAAGTGGGGAAAAAAGAGCCCAAAGAAGAAGACAGGCTCATAAGACCTGAGCCAGGAGGAAAGAGGACAGAGGAGTAAAGAGTTCAGGACAGGGACTCACCTGGCTTGTATGACAGAGTTCAGTGGGGCCAAGGGTACTGCAAAGGGTCCAAGGTGAGAAAACCTGGTAAATGAGAAAACCTGGTAAGATTGGATCTCAAATAGCTTCAGAGAATCCATTTTCAAATTAAATTCAGTCTGTCTAAGACCAGGCATAAAGCTTCTCATTCTCACCTCTTGCATCCCCTCCACTGAGAGCTGACACAGAAGATCAGGGTGTATGGGGCTGGAAGTACACAGCAAGTTCTGAATGAGAAACAATCTCGGGTACTGAGTTGAGCAAATACGGACTCTGTCATTAGGCGTGATACGTATGATTTTTCCACCTGGATGTGAGTTATAACCTGAGCGGAGGCACCATAGGTATCATAAAATAGTCTATGCATTCTAAGTGGTGAGGGAAGTGTGAAACGGATGAATGACAGGTTTTCAAGAGTGTGAAAATCCAGGCCATTATTTCACAGCCAGAGATTTGTCAAAGGACATAAAATTACTGCTAAGTAGGAGGAATGAGTTCTAGTGTTCTATCCCACTGTAGGATGACTATAGTTAACAACAATATGTTATATAGTTTCAAATATCTAGAAGGAGGATACAGAATTTTCCCAAGACAAAGAAATGCTAAATGTTTGAGATGATGGATATGCTAATTACCCTGATCTGATCACCATAACGATATGTATCAAAACATCACTATGTATCCCACGAATATGTACAATTACTCCCTGTCATTAAAAAATAAATTTAATTTTTTTTTAATTCTCCTCTTTATGTCTTTAGTTTTATGACAAAAGCTATGGAGATCTCATGGCCAACATGGATTAAATGGTCAGGTTAGCAATTTTTCACTTGAAAACCAATAAGGAGGCACAGGCATATCTTCATGTGTTTTGAGGATGGGAATGAAAAAGTTAGACACATAAATGAGCTGAAGAAAGAGGCCCAGGTGGTCTCCACTGGACAACAAGTGAGCACTTGGGAGTAGCACAAGGACACCAAGGTCAGAGGGGTAGGATGGCCCCATGAGAAAGTTCCCTGAGGTCACTATCACAAGAACTAGGTTACATTTACAGATACATGGACTCTTGTCACCGATTTTATTTTGTGAATACAAATGTTTTTTAATCTGTGGCACATTTTTGAGAAGATAAGCTCTGCTACCAAATGCAGAGCCAAAGGAAAGTACGAAGAGATTCACTAACAGCATTACCTCAGCAAACAGCATGTCTATTGTATGAGCGTTCTTTAATTGACTGTGAACTGAATTTCACCCTTGGCATTAAATAAAAGTGTTTGTTTTCACTGTCTTCATTGCTTCAATGTGCAGACAAAATATAAATACTGAGGTGAACTCTATCAAGCCGTAAGTGAAACAGCAACATAGTTTGATCCAAAAAGAAGCCAATCCTAGCATGGTAGGGACTATGTGTTCCAGAAGCTCATCAAACAGTTCCCTGAAGCTTATGGATCTAGAGATGGATGGATGAGAATATGTGGGTGGTGCTTCCTGGGGAGGCTGGTCTAATTCTGTCCACCACCACCCCCCCGACATCTTTGACCCTGCCCCCTGCCTTCAAGGTTGCTGTTGCAGGTGTATTGCTTTGGTTTCTGTTGCCACATGGAAGACTGTATGTATGTACATCACGTCCCCAGATTTCCCATGAGAGTGAATCTTGGAAGAAAGGCTATTTTGCAAGTTGTGAGGACTGATTTTGAAAGCAAAAGGTTTAGAACGTCTCATGAGTACAGAACAGTCACACATGATATAAACCACCCCCCTGAAAATTTACAATCTATCAACTTCTACAGTTAAAAAGAATAGGAAACTTACTGTGAATCAAAGAGTCATGGGACTCTAGAAAAGATAGCAATTGAGAATACATATTTAATTCCTCCCCAACCTGGATTCTTATTGAAATGATGAAAGGGTATAATATGCTTCCACGGAAAGTATTGAGAGATGTCTATATAAGCAATGACATGGAAAAATATACAAGGTATATTAAATGGATCAAACAAGCTATGTGATTTATATCTCATTTCTGTAAAATAAATTTTAAAATGTAAGTATAATAAATGTGTAAATCAATGAACATGTAAATATATATATGTACAAGTTAATAAATGAATCAGGTGATAAATATGTAAGTTTGTATATAGAAGACACAAAACTACAGCAGTTGCATTGAAATTTAAAACATTCATTAAAATGTTTTCTATGTATATTTGTTTTTGGTTTCACAAGTAATATGCGAAGCTTTTTTAAAATTTAAGCAATGTAAGGTCAAAAAAGAAAACATGTAAAAAGAAAATATCTTTTCTTACCTCTCACCATTCCGTCTCCACACCCACTTTCTAGGCCATACATTCTGGAAATGTTTGGATCATTTGCAACAACCATTTTACTTTTTTTTCTGATTTTTCTAATCAGAAAAATAAATATTGAAAATAATAAGTAAGTCAAATATATAATGATCAGGTAAAATTTCTACCAGAATTAGAAACTATAGAGGAATTCTATCCACGTGCAGAAATTCAAAGGAATCCCTGCTCTATATATTACTGATAAGGCCAAACCAGGGAAAGATTTGGCCAACTGGCAATTCACCACACATGAAAAAAAAGCTCTCCTGGGGAGTAAGGGAAGAAAACTGGACAAGTCCTCCTTAACACCAGCAGTGGTGTGGTGCTGAGGTCCCTGGGGCAGCACTGAGTGGTGAGCAGTGACATAGGGAATGGACCCAGCATAAACGCACATGTCCTGCGGGGTGGACTTCCTTCTGCTACTTAGCTCAGCCAGACCTGCTGGAAAACTGGCCAGTTTGAGAGAAAAACTCACCCTGATGGTAGTGAGGTAGAAAGGATTTTTAACATGTTTGTTGATCAAGAGCGTTTCTTCTGTGAATTTCCTGGAGAGAATTAAATCTCCCTGTTGCATTTAGCTTGGGCATCAGCATCTTCCCTATTCGGGCCACATCCTCACTCCTGGAAAGCTGCTGCAGCTCTGAGCTAGTCAAGGAAAACAAAATAAGACAAGATGCTTCATTTCACTCCTCATCCAAGCCTGAAAACTCAGATGAGGTCCAGAAGATGCAGGCTAGAACCCATCTCCACGTCCAGCATTGGACAAGCATAGACTTAAATGTCCCCAGACGTAGGAAGCAACTGAAATGGGGCCAAATCTGACACAACTGATCCAATTCCCCTTGAAAGGATCTCTAATTTATCAAAAGGATGTTACAACCCTGAAGTTCAAACAGGTCATCTTGAAGTAGGAACGACCTCCTGGGGTACGCAGCAAATACTCCGTGCGACTCCAGAGTGCAGTGCGTGACTCACGCTGGCCAGTGAGCAGAAGTGATGTGCTCAAGTACTAGAGGGCCAGGGAAAGGTCTCTGGATTCCCACCTCACCCTCTGCAAGTCACATGTTAAGATGGTAGAACCACAAAATAGAAGAGTCTGGGATACCTGAATCTTTGCTGTGAAGGGCATCACTGGATCAGAACACACCAGACTCTGCTTGAGCAAGAAGTGAAGCTTAAGCCACTAAAATGTTGAAGTTTGTATAACCGCAGCATAGCTTAGTAATGATAGTAAAACAGATCTGAGATATTATTTTTGTATTTTATGATGCATACAATTAGCAAAATAGAGAAAATAACAAAAGGAGTAATCAGAGAAAGAATTAAAGAAAACTCTTTTGAGATCAGAGGGTTCACTGATTCCCAGGTAGAAGTAGCAGATGTTAATTCAGGAATACTCCTATTTAAATTTTTTCTAATTTTAAAGATAAAACAAATGTTGATGCACTGGGGGGACAACAACGGTAAAATATAAGTAAAAGCAGTTTGCCTAAAAAGGGGAAAACCTGGTTTGGCATGACAGCTCTCCTCTACAGTAGTAAGTGGAATAGTGTCCTGAGTTTTGAGAAGAAGACGATATGATGGAGAACTTTATGATTATTCAAACTGTAACTTGCAAGAGCACAAAGGAAACATAGTGTCAGAATATAACACATGTTATAGGAAAAACTTCAGGTGAAATAAATTTGACAGACTTTCTTTGAGCGAAGAATAATTCATGAATTGTGCAGCACTCAGAGCCAGGAGAGGTTCAGACAGCTCTACTGCAGCAGTGTGCCATTCACAGGCTGGTGCGGAAATAAGACAAAGAATATAGATTTGACTGGTTATCGTGAAAGGACCCTAGTTAGAGGTTAGTTGGCAGTTTCTGGTTGGTAAAGTCTCTAGTCTCATTTTACTGTTTATGCTAAGCTTCAGTTTGCTTATGTAGGAACTTGGAGAACTGGCAGTGCTCCAACATAATGGCCTCCCAAATAAAAACAATAATAATACACAGAACATAGAACACATAGTTCCTACCTTTCCTGAAATTTCATTCGATACACAAGAATCCTAAGGTCAAATATGTTACCCCTTCAGTCAATATACAGTAATCATTGTAGGCATGGAAATTAATCCACTCCATCACTATATCCCCAGAGCTCACTACAGTACTTGGCTCATGTTAAATCCTCAATAGATCACATTGGTGCGATCAAATATTAAAATGCCTAAAATTACTGAGAAGTATATTGGAATTAAGAAATCAACAGATAAAACAGGATATAAAGAAGTGGTGGTGACCAACCAAATCAGTGAAATAATTACATCTTCAGAAGGAGGTATAACGTGATTATAAAATTGAACATATCTGGGAGTTATGTGATATTGATTTTATCCTTTGAAACATATTCTTGATCTGAACATTGCAGAATTATTCATTGAAACTAGGACATGGTGGGGGTAAGGATGAGGGATAATGAGTAAGAGACTCTATGTCTCATCTTTTACAGAGTGAGGTAAGTAGTTACTATCTCTGTCTTTATATTGGTTTGGAGAGGAAAGTAGTTGTTACTAATACTGGTGAAATAAAATCATGATGTAAAATTTTAAGATCACTAAACAAAAAGACCTAGTAAACTTGATCAATATAGCAAAGGTAGGGAAACTGTTTCAAAGAAACATACATACATACATACATAAATAACAAATCCAAAACAAGATGAAACAGGATCTAAAAATCTGCTGTAGCGAATGAGAATGAGTTAAACACTTTTAAAAAAAAAGCTGTGTTAAAGCATAATTTACCTAACATAAAACATACAATTTAAAGATTTTCAGAAAATTTACCAAGTTGTGCAATTTTAAGCCATTTGCATCACCCCCACAAAACTCATGCCCATTTGCAGTCACTACTTATTCCCATCCCAGCCCCAGACAACCAAAAACCTACTTTCTCTCTAACTATATATTTGCCTTTTCTGAACATTCCAGTTAAACTGTGTAACGAAAGAATCTCACATATTGTTTTCTTAAAAGAACATGTGTAACACGGCTAAAACAAAATGACTCTAGTTGAAAATAAAGGTACCATGCATGATACCAGGAAAATGCAAACAAAAATAAATCAGATATAGAAATATTTATATCATGCAAAATAGAATTCAAGGCCATTGAATGGTTTAGGAGTGAAATATGATCCAGTTATCACTTTAAAAAAATTCTTGGGGATCTAGCAAATTTTCCTCACTGACAAAAAGACACAGGAAAAAATGAGGATTTCATACCTCCCTTCTTTCTCTGACGTGTCAGTCCACACGCGATCCTTGGAGCCATGCACAGCTGTGTATTAAGAACATGAGAGACACTAATAAGAGTGCAAAAATAAAATGGGAAAATGGAGAATGGGAATCCATGGTTAACTGTTGAATCGTTGAATTAATCCTGGAGCCAAGGTACTTATTTCAAAGTACATTTTCAATATTATTTCAGCCATTTGAGTTCCAATTTACTGATACATGGAATCAAAATAATCCCAACAAAAGTATGAACTTAAGCAAAGTCCTCTTTCCCACTATTTGTTTGGATTCTGTGTGTTTCTTTTTTCTATGTTTCCATGGCTGACCAACTTCCGTTCTTATGGTCATGGTTTGTCTGTAAATATGTTACAGAACTTTTCCCTCCTGGAGTACCCTACAACACAGGCATGCCAGCTGTCCAGTCACCGGCACTCTGGACGCTGTCCTAATCATCAGCTCTCACGATAGTAACCATCATCTGATGTCTAGAACCCTAGAATAGTTTTACCTGCTTTTGAAATGTGTGCAGATTAAATCGTAAGTATGTATGCTTTTCTGTTTGGCTTCTTTCTCTCAACATTAGCTTTCTGAGATTCATCCACATCGTTGTGTGCAGTTGAAGTTAACTTGTTTTTAAAGGGGAGTTCATGAAGAGGTAAAACATCATTTCAAGAGGGCTTACGTGCCATTATTGTGAGAGTGTCTCTTGTTCTGGCAGCATGTCTGAGAGCAAGCTGTCCTGTTTGCACTGGTGTAGTTTATACTTCCCTAACAAAATGTATTTTTCTCACCATGCTGGGTCAGAACAACATGGGGCTTTGGGAGGCACAGGGGGAAAGTGATCAGCTACAGCTTCTTTTAGAAGGGACACCTAAACTGAGTTCCACACTTCTCTCCTCTTCCACAGCTGCAGCCTTCTACTACACCTCCCTCTTGATATGTTCCTCCATACACACATGTGTAAAAGAAGTTTAATAGGTCTGCTTCCTTTGGAGGTCAAAAAAATAAAATAAAGATAAAAGACACCTCAGGGAGTGATGCCATACAAGATGGGGAATTAGGGTGCTCAATGAATTGGTCCATCCACTGAAATAGCCATAAGTTGGCAAAAAATTGACAAAATCAACTTTTTAAAAATTATAGATTCTAATAGAAAAATTGAAATAACCAGGAGAGTCTTTGGTGAGAAAAAAAAAAGTAGCTGAATGTCAATGAGAAATGTTGTGGCTACTGACAAAGGACCTTGTATGTAAGAAAAAAAAGAAAAAAAGAAAGCAAAAGAAAAAGAGAAGGGTTGTGGCTTTCTTACTTGCGTGCCTCAGTCCCTAACTTTCCAGTACTGTGGCAGCAGCCATGAGAATTGCAACCTATATTTCTGGTGTATCTCACTGGTGTCAAGCGGATGACGTGCACTTTGTGTTTAAAATTCAGTGGTTGCACATTTTTACCTGTATGACAATCCCTTGGGGATCAGTGCAGAGGCTGACCTACACACACACACTCAGGATGGATCAGCTTGTAGGGAGCCTGCAGCAATGGTCTCAGTAGAAAGATTTAAGACATACACTACCAGTGCCCATCTGGATCAATGGATGTCAGATGGGGCAAGCAGCAGACAGAGCCAGAGGCCAGGAAGGAGAAGGCTAATGAGGAAGTTTCTTGAGAGACTAAAGGTTTATAAAGGCCTTTGCATGTACTGAAGAAGACAGAGTGCAACATGTAGGCCCAGAACTGGGGGCATGCTCAGATAAGACCTGAAAGGATCTTGATTTGCACTTTTGGCAGATTATGAGCTCCCTGAAAGCAGGAGGTGAAGGCTAAGGCAGGGCTGTAGGAAGCTTGACTTAGCAGTAAAAAGGTGCCTCAGCTCAGAGTCAAAATGTAAAGATTGGAAGAGTAGTATTTTTTTTCTTTTATTTTTGTCTCCAGACATTTAAGCAAATTTCTGTCAAGTCACTAGCTGATTGCTGGGATAATTTAAGAGAAATATCAGTGAATATACATAACAAGGATTATAGTCTTTGGAAAAATAGTTTGAAAAAGCGACCAAACAAATAAATGGCTATACCTCTTAACAATCAACAACAGCAAACCATGGGGAAGAGGCAGAATTTTGATCTCAGGGTCATAATATTATGACATTAAAAATTTCCAGTTTTCAACAAAAAACTTACAAGGCATACAAAAAAAGAAGGAAAATATGGCTAATTTACAGGAAAAAAAATAAATTGACAGAAACTATACCTGAGGAAGCCCAGACATTGCACTTCCTAGACAAAGACTTTAAATCAACCGTCTTAAATATGTTCAAGAACTAAAGTAAATCATAAACAAAGAACTAAATAAAACCAGGAAAATCATACGTTAAAAAATAGAATATCAATAAGGAGATAAAGAAAAAACAAAGACACAAAGATATAGAAATTATGAAAATGAATCTGAAACTGAAAATCACAATAACTGTAATAAAAAATTCACTGGAAGGGTTTAATAGCAGATTTGATCTGGCAGAAGAAAGAAAAACTTGAAGAAAGGACAATTGATTTTATCCATGCTAAGGAGCAGAAAGAAAAAAGAATAAAGAAAAATGAACAGAACCTAAAGGACCTGTGGAACACCATCAAGCATACTAACATGTCCACTGCAAAAGTCCTAGAGGCAGAAGAGAGAGAGAAAGGTGAGAGAAAAAAAATTCAGACGTAGTGGCAAAAAAAAAAATCTTCCTAAATTTGATGGAATACATAAACCCACACATCCAAAAATCTCAGTGAACTCCAAGTAAGATGAATTCAAGGAAGTCTATGCTAGGACACACAACCAAACTGTCAAATCCAAAGACAGAAAGAAAATCTTTAAATCAGCAAGAGACAAGTGAATGGTCACATATAAAGGATCCTTAATATATTCAACAATTTTTCATCAGAAGTTATGGAGGCAAGAAGGCAGTGGATGGCAAATTGAAAGTACTGAAGGAATGAAATTATCAACCAAGAATTCCATACCTAGCAAAACTAGCCTTTTAAAAGTAAACAAGAAATTAAGACATTGCCAGATAAACAAAAGCTGAGGGAGTTAGTCACTAACAGACCTACCTTACAAGAAAAGCTAAAGGGAGTTCTTCAGTTTGAAATGAAAAGACACTAGACTATAACTCCAGTCATCTGAAGAAATAATGAACTCTGGTAAAAATAACTACATAGGTAAATATAAAAATTAGTACTATTGAATTATTAGTTTGTAACTTCTCTTTTTGTTTCCTGAATGTTTTCAAACTCCTGACCTTAAGCGATCCTCCTGCTTCAGCCTCCCAGAGTGCTAGTCTTACAGGTGTGAGCCACTGCACCCGGCCTCTTTCCTGTATGTTTTAAAAGACAAGTGCATTCAACAGAATGTTAGTATGCCATGACCAAGAAGGATTTACAGCAGGAAGGCAAGGGAGTTAAAAACCAAAAATCAATCCATGGGATACACCACATTAATAAAACAAAAGAAAAATAAATTATCATCTCAATTGATGTAGCAAGAGCATCAAAGTCCAATGCCTTTTATAATTAAAACAAAACAAAACAAAACAAAACAAAAAAACTCAGAAAACTGGGGATAGAAAGGAACTTCCTTAACATGATAAAGAGTGTTTATAAGAAACCCACAGGTAACACTATACTCAATGATAAAAGGCTGAAGTCTTTCTCCCTAAGATCAAGATAAAGAGAAGTAGGCTCACTTTCACCACTGCTATTCAACATTGTACTGGAATTTCTAGCCAGAACAATTAAGTAAGGAAAAGAATAAATAGATAACAAGTCATCAAATTAGAGAGTAAGAAATAAAACTATCATAGAGATCTCATATGACTTGATCTTATATAGGGAAAATCCAAAAGAATTCACACACACACACACACACACACACACACACACGCATAAGAACTAATAAGCAAATTCAGCAAAGTTTCAAGCTACAGGATCAATACACAAATATCAGTTGTTTCTGTGCAGAAATGTTTAAAAATCTATTTACAATAGCATTCAAAAGAATAAAATTCATTTGATTGAATTTAACCAAAGAAGTAAAAGATTTGTATGCTGAAAACTACGAAATTTTGCTGAAAGAAAGTAAAGAAGACTTAAACAAATGGAAAAATATTACATATTCATGGCTTAGAAGACTAAATATCACTAAGATGGCAATATTACCCAAAGCAATCTACAGATTTAATGGAATCTCTATTAAAATTCCTGTTTTTCCCCACAGAAATGGAAAAGCCAATCCTCAAATTTACATGTAATCGCAAAATGTCTCAGTCAAAACAATCTTAAAAAAGGAGAGCAAAGTTGGAGTGCTCACACTTCCTGATTTCAAAACTTACTGCAAAGCTATAGCAATCAAACAATGAAATATTATACAACATTTAAAAAGAAGCAAATTCCATTATTCATGACAACATGGATGGAACTGAAAGACATTATGCTATGTGAAATAATTTAGGCACAGAGGGACAAAGACTGTATGATCTCATTTATATGTGGACTCTAAAAGTTGATCTCATAGAAACAGAGAATAGAAAGGTTACCAGAGGCTGGAGGCAGGGAAGAATTAGTTAGACAGGAAGATTGAGTTTTAGTGATCTATTGCACTGCATGGTGACCGCAGTTATTAAAAATGTATTGTCCATTTCAAAATTGCTAAAAGGACATATTTTTAATGTCATTACCACAAAAAAATGGTAAGTTGATAGATAATGTTAATTAGGTTGATTGAATCTTTCTATAATACAATGTATATGTAGATCAAAAGAGCACATGTACACCATAAATATATACAACTATTATTTGTAAATTGAAAATAAGATAATTTAAATGTTTTTACAAAAATATTATGATACTAGCACAAGAATAGACAGTTAGACCAATGGAATAGAATTCAGAGTCCAGAAATAGACTCCTGCATCTATGGCCAACTGATTTTCAACAAGGATGCTAAGAGCATTCAGTGGGAGAAAGAATAGTCCCTTAAGCACATGGTGCTGGGACAGCTGGACATCCACATGCACAAGAATAAAGTCAGACTTCATTCTTGTTTTCTTTCACACCACATACAAAAATTCACTCAAAATGGAACAATCACATAAACGTAAAGGACCAAACCATCAAACTCTTAGAATAAAACACAAGGATAAGTCTTCGTGATCTTGGATATGGCAATGGATTCTTAGATATGACACCAAAAGCACAATCAACAAAAGAAAAAAATAGATAAAGTGGACTTTATTGAAGTTGAAAACTTTTGTGCATCAAAGGACATTATCAAGAAAGCAAAAAGTCAATCTATAGAATGGGAGAAATATTTACAAATTTAATATCCAGAATTCATAAGAAATTATTATAGCTCAACAACCAAAAGACAAATTAATGTAAGTTTAAATTAAATTTTTAATTTAAAAATGGGCAAATGACAAAAATAAGCATTTCTCCAAAGAAGATATACAAAGGGCAAAAAATCATATGGAAACATACTCAATACCTTAGTAACTAGAGAGGTGAAAATCAAAACTATCATGAGATGCTAAGATGTACCATACATGGTGGTACCATACCATACCCACTAAGATGGCTATAACAAACCAAAAAATGGGAAAATAGCAAGTGTTTGCGAGTATGTGGAAAAATAGAAACCTTCATATATTGTGGTGGGAATGTAGAATGGTTCAGCCACTGTGGAAAACAGTCTGGCAATTCCTCAAAGAGTTGAATATAGAATTACTGTATGATCCAGCAATTTCACTCCTAGAACTGAAAATGAGCATGGCATAGTCATAGCATCACTGTTCACAATAGTGGAAAACTATAGCCAGAAAGTGGAAAAAACCCAAATGTTCATCAGCAGATGAATGAGTACATAAATATGGCATTATATATATATATCTATATATATATTCATATATATATACACACACACACACACAATGGAATCTTATTTAGCCATAAAAGGAATGAAATATTGATACATTCTACAACACAGATGAACCTCAAGAACATTGTGCTCATATGTGAGAGAAGCCAGATACGAAAGGTCACAGATTGTATGATTTCATTTATAAGAAATATCTAAAATAGGTAAATCCACAGAAATAGAAATCAGACTGGTGACTGCCAGGATCTTAAGGTTGGGGGAACAGTGGGGACTGACTCTTTAATGGGTATGGGATTTTATTTTGGGGTGATGAAAATATTTTGGAACTAGATAGAGGTGAGAGTTGCACAAGATTGTGAAAGTACTAATTGTCACTGACTTGTTCTCTTCAAAATGATTAAATTTATGTTATGTGAATTTCTCTCCAATTAAACAACAAAAATCTTCATATCGGGATGTCTTCAATCTATAATTCATATCTTCCATGAATACTTTAAAATATCACGAGGGTTCTCACCATTGTTGCACATCTTCAGAGAAGACTCCTGGGGTTAAAGGGCGTGGGGCCAAGGCATGATGGGACATGACAGCGAGTCTGGGCCATGGCACACGTGTGAGTGGTAAGTAAATAAAGCTTGTATTGAGCTATTTTTTCCCTCACTGAGACATGTGAGAAAACACAAATGCAGTTCTTTATCTGCTTTACTTGTACTCAAGGGAACATTCTCATTACGTTGGGTTTGAAGAGCTAAAACTAATAACAGAAAAGAAAAATGAGAAGAAGCCAGCTAGGATGGACTCTTTTTTTCCGAAGTCAATCCATCCTCAATTCTAGGCAATTCTCATTCCTGCTGGGAGAGTGGCAGAGAAGAATTTGATAATTAAAGGATGAGGAAGAGCATAAAACAAAATATTTTTTCACAGCCAGTGATGTCATTCTTCCTTGAAATCCCGCCTCCAAGATCAAAGATAAACAAACAAGCCGAGGAGAAGCCATGAATAAAATGCACTCTTAATGCCAAAACTATCCCTCCTCTCTTCCCTCTAAAACTAGAGCCTTCCATTTGGAACACAAAAGTTTTTTAAAACTCTTGATAATTACAAGCGTGCGGAAGAGCAGAGAGCTTGCTTCGCAGTAGGGTTTCTTATCTGGGCTGACCTGGAGCTCCTTCAGATGGGGATGTGGCCCCAGTTCTCAGGATTTTCCAAAAGAATGTGCTAAAATGGGGGTGGGGTGGGGGAGAGGGAGCTCAGATGTGTGCGGATGGTTTAACATGCAAATGTCCTTCACTTTCTTTTAGGTGGAGGATCAAGGTTTGGCTATTTTCAACTTCTTTCCACTCCCCCACCCCTTCCCATCCCAGCTCAGTCGCAAGAGAACTGTGGATGTGACAGGGCTTTGTGTAGGGAATTCAGGGGAATGAAAGGACCAAGGAGACCCAGTGGAGGGAACAAACTTTTGAGGGTCAGTGGGGTCACCCTAGAATAAATGTGTGGCATTGTTGGTATTAAGGACATGCTCTCAGCAGGGTGTCCTGAGCCGGCACACAGCGTGCAGGCCTGTTTATTCAACACTGAAATACCTAAGGACGGTCTTGGGGAGAAAAGGGAAACTTCGGCAGCAAAAGCCTGCACCTTTCAGGATCAGAACATTCCCCAGAAGCACAAAGTCCTGCTTTTTTTCCTAATTACAGAGAAGAAAGTGCCTGTGCATAACCCAAAATTAATTGATTAATTAGCCAATGCATTAAAAGAAGAGCTTCCCCTGGCACTTTTTTTTCTCTCTCCCTCTCACTTTTTTTTCCCCCTCCACACATGGACAATCCGGGTCATTGAAAGCCCAAGATAGAAACAGTTTCTTAACAGTGTTTGAAAACAGCCTTTGTTTCCATGGAAGTGGCACAGGCCCTCTGTGGTTTCCTTCCAGAAAACATTTACCTACCTCAGAGGGGTTTTTTGTGAGGATTAAATGAGAGAAAGTGCTTAACACAGTCTGAGCACATCGTTAGTGCTAAATAAATATTAGTTGTTGTTAGCTTGTATTGCTCTTACGTGGCTCGTCACCGGGAGGTCAGGGGGAAGGGAGGACCAGGGAGAGGCTGCCCCAGCCGAGGTGGAAACCAGATTGGAGGGGAAGGGAGGCTGAGCTCACAGGCCCCTAGAGAGGGGACACTTCCAAAAGCAGAGTTAAAGAGTGGCTCAAAAGATGAAGGAATAAATTCACCTATAGACTCTCCCGTTCTGAATTTTTTAAAAGCCACGTGAATTTGCCTAGATTGGGCTCAGGGCAATAGGACTAACATACATGAAATATTGAAGCATGTGAATGCTAAATTATGTTTGACAGGCTGTCGGAATTTTAGGATGCCAGAGGAGAAGATGGACAAGATGAAAATATGAAAACCATTTCAGAACAAGTAAGAGCAAAATAAAGACATAATGTCAACGGGAGTGTAACTAAAGGAAAAATTAGCACTGGCGGCCATGGTGGGGAAGCCCCACCTGAGAGGAGGTGGCTTGTCACGGAGCCAGTCACCTGAGCGGGGAGACGTGGGAAGAGGCCATGGGAGACTTGGAGTGCTGACGATGAGTTTGAGGAAGCAAGATTTCAGGCAGTTGAACTTGGGGGTAGAGTACAGAATGGCGTGGCATGTCAAGAGTGTGCCACCAGGGACAGCAGCTAAAACTCCATGGCTGAGATCCATGTATAAGGTGGTGGTGGTGGTCGGGGCGTGTGTATGGATGGAAAGATTACAGGTGTGTTGGGACTAACTGGAGGTGGGTGATAGAGAAAAAGGAAGAGATAACTCCAAATCTTCTGTCGTTGGAAGCTGTAGAACGGTGACATCATTGGAAGAAATGTGGAATTTGCGGGAAGTTCCTGTACGGAGGGTGAAGATCATTTTCATTTAACTCATGTGGAATTAAAGGTAAAAAAATATGGGATGAGTAGGATTGCACAAAAGAAGAATCTATTATATTGGAGGAGGGAATATATGTACAGGTTTGGGTAGTGGGAAGAAATCAATTATTAGTAAACTAAGGGAGGATGGTTCAGGTTATTAACAAGACTTGGAAAAACCAAAATAAAGAGGAGGAAGCTGCAAAATGTTTCCAATCCTGTGACCTCGGGATGAGTTGAGTCAACAGAGTCAAAGTACAAACATGTGGCCCTGAGTGATCTGCTCAGAGCCCTCCCCACACGCATCGTTCTGGGGTCCCCTTCATGGCCCCCTCTTCGTGATGATGGGAGGAGACACATGCAAATGACAGAAAGAGTCATGAGAGAAATAGCAGCTCTGCTTGTTCCACCTTGGGGGGAAATTTGGGGGACATTAGAGGAGAGATGCATACCACACACTAAAAATGAGATTACGAGGAGGAGAATTTGAGCTTTGTGGACAGAAGGGAAAAAAAATTGGCCCTGCTTATATATGATATATAATAGATATGTGATATCTATAGATATATGGATAATAGGTAAATGATAGGTTACACTGGCCTGTTATAGTCCTACTGATTTTGGTTATATTCACTCTAAATAATAAAATCAGATACATTTTTGTACCCATACTGTCTCATCTGATGCCACCATTACAATGAAAACAGCCCCAGCAAGGAGGGTGAGCAAGTGCACGCAAAGGCCATCCTGTGGATCGCTACAAGGACCACAGGGAGGCCTGTGTCAGAGGTGGGGTTTAACGCCTCCTGAGGGCAGAAACTGAGTCTGAGCCTTCATTGTCTGTCTAGAGCCTGGCACAGCACATGACATAGGAAGGTGCTCATTAAATGCGTGAGTGGAAATTTAAAATGTAGACATTGGCCCAAAAATGAGCAACATAGGAGGGAAGCATGCCACCAGCCCGTCACTTCTAGGGTGACTGGTACAGTTGCACTAAGGGATGGTTTAGAACATCTATGTGGGTAAGAAAAAATCCAGAGTCAAACAAAAATGGTTTCCAGTCTATAGGAAGACTGTGGAGTGGTCTACACTCTCGTTCCCTTGGTTGTTGTGGTTGAGGTAAGGTGGAGGAGTGGGGAGGCCTAAGACAGAAGGACGATTAGGACCCCATGTTGGGTGTGCCCACTGGAGCCACCTCATCCAGTGTGCTGGGTCAGACAAATGGATTACCAGTGCTGATGGATAAATACACTGTCCCCCTGTAATTGCCTTGCCTTGGCAGCAATGAGTTCAGCTATTTAGGAAACAGAAAAGGTACTCCTGTGTGCCAGGAATGTGGTGCTAGTGATGCAATACAAGGAAGATGCAGGACTGTGCTGTGGGGAGACATAAACAAGCAGGGAGGCAGTGTGGCAAGTGCTCTAATCTAAAGAATTGTAGGATGCCATGGAAGACCGTGGGACAGACAGCTATGCCAGTCACTAACCCTCCCATCCCTCTTCTCGCCATTTGCCTCTGTATCCTGGTGGGCTGCTGCTGCTGAGAAGGTGGTCCTGGCTGTGCTGCTGTCAGTGTGGCAGGAGAGCCGGGGAGCAACACATCTGACCTGTGTCCCCAACAGAGGAAAGGTGGGGCAAAGAACTGTAGAGCTGAAACGCCCTCTCTTTGAATGACCTCCCTGAACCTTCCAGCAAATGAAGCCTTTGCTGCAAACCCAGGGAAAAAAAGCAGCATCACAGTTTGCAGGGTAACCTTCTGCTAACAGCACAGCTGCTGGGGCTCGGCCAAGCCCCGGCAAAGCTGCCCGGCCAAGTCCATGATTAATGATGCCATTGCAAGCAAGATGAGACCTCAGCTGAATGAGCCTTGGCTTGTTAAAAGCCTTGACTAAGCAGTAAACTGACCGAAGGGATGGCCAACTGTGGAGTGTCCCAGATATCACCGACATGGAGTGTAAACAGGAAATCCAGAGAGCACACCAATCCAGGGTTGTAGGCAGATGCAAAATTTGATGGAAGAGAAATGGCATCATTATTTAGGGATGTTTAAGCATGTTTTCTCCATTGTATATGGACAGTACATAGCTGGAGTGGCCTCATTTCTCAGATGCAGCAAAGTAAGGCCTAGGTAACAAGGGACTGATTCTTGAACACAGGCCAGTCGGTGGTAGAACCAGGTTTGGACCGAGGGCTCTGCCCACCGTGCCGCACAGTTTTCCTAAAGCCCAGCAAGGTCTCATATCCAGGCAACAGTGTCTGCTTCCCACGTCTGGAAACTCCTCAGAGTTCTGGCTAACTTTCAGCTCCTCTGTTCATCATTGGTTGCTGAATTTCATCAAGTAAGATTTGTTGTTTTCAAGGAGGAGTCATGGGTAAAATAATTCCTAAGTTCTTTCGTGTTTGAAAATGACTATTTGCTACTTTTATTCTTGAACAACTTAGCTGGGTATAATATTGTGGATCATACTTCCTTCTCTTAGACTTGCAGACATATTCCATTTTCTTACAGTGGAGAAACCTGAGGCCTACATGATAATTTTATGCTTTATAGAAGGCATGATATTTTTCCTAGATAGTTTTTTGCTTTACCATTGAGTTTCTTTAGCATAACCTGAATGTGTCTTCTGTTGATTGCATATGTTAATTTTTCCTGAAAGGGATTTCTTCAATCTGCAGATTCAGTTTTGTATTTTAAGGAAATTTCCATTTATTTTATTTTTACATATACTTTCTGTTTTATTACTTGGGCTCTTTTTTTCAAGAACAGCAATGACCACTTCCAGCACTGGAGCCCTAAGAAGAAGAGCATGAAGTGAGGGCCTGGTCATTAGTCTTTGGTCAGGAGTGATGGCAGGGAGGGTCAGTAATCCCCCAGCCTTCCTCTCTGTCAGAGGCCACCCCACAGTGGCATCTTTTATTATGCATGCGCATCTGGTGACTGATACCAGAAACAAGTCAAAGAACAGAAGGGTGAAGACTGATGTGACAGAGCAAGTCATTTCTTAGTGACTTTTGCTAAGGATGACATAGTTTTCCAGCAAGTTAAAAGAAATATATACAATGGGATTTATGGAATATCTTTTCCTCCAGTGAGAATGTTAAGCTGTAAGTTCTTTAAGGGAATGAAGCAGTGTCGACCTTGTCTTCTACCCTTTTATCAGTGTCCAGCATTGGTCTTGGCACCCAAATACCTGCTATTTGCCAAATAAAGAAACAAAAGTAATAAACTTGAACTAATGAGTTTTCAAGCTGGAAAATAAAGAAATGCAATCTCTCCTGTCACCATGAAGTCTGTATCGCCAGCACTGTAACCAGCACACAGACTGCAGCCCGGATGACTCACGTGTTTTTGTTTGTTTCAGTGCGTGTGAGAGCACTAGTGACCCTTAGGATTGTTTGGCTTCGGTAAGTCCCTAAGGAGTCGGTGCTGGTAGAGGGCCGTTCTAGTGGTTCGTGGCGGTGCCGTGTGGCAAAGGGGAGGAAGTATTAGAATGCACTAGGTCCACATTTGAATTGGCCTTTACCATGCAAGTGGCCTCAGATATGTACCCTAAATTTTTCTGAGGCTTGCTGTTCTTACCTGCAAAATGGTAAACTAATACCCGCAGGGCTGTTGTGAGACTTAGGTAAAACGTTACCAGAAGCACTTAGGATGGCACCTAGCGCAGGACAGGTGCTCAGTGAACAGCGTCTACTGCTATTCGTGCTTGTGGACTTGGGACATCCATTTCTGCAGCCCTCACCTTACCCGGAGTCTCCAGTTGTATCTCTGCCCCTTCGTGTGGATGGAGAGAGGGAGGCAGTCGTGGTGATGACCAGACAGTTATGTGCAGAATTTCTTCCTGCTCGACCCCCCCAGACTTCTCCCGACACCCAGCTTGGCCACACCCATTGCACCGCAAGCATAAGGTATGAAGCGGAGAGAAGGGAACTGCTCATTCTCTCAAATGAAACAAAGTTAGGTTTTAAGAGAGATGAAGGGAATTTATTAAATTTGTCCTGCCCGAGGATCTAATGGCTTCAATGGGTGGGCAGACCTCATCACACACCTTGGGTGTCCCAAGGTGTTCCACAGTCCCATGAGACCAGTTGAGGAAGTTGCCTTTGCCTGTCCCCTAAGTCATTTTCCAAATAATACCCCAACTCATCACACACAACCTGTCTTCACCCTCGATGTGACTCTGCCCCATAAAGAGCTTTATGGCAAAAATCAACCTCAGTGAGGGAATCATTGAGTCTCAAGGGGAGGAAGAGTCACCAAGGCAGCCGGGCCAGATTGTCCCCATGAGAAGGAGGAGGTTGGTGCAGCCCACGGCCATCCAGACCTTAGGGCTGGCACCAGTTGCAACCTGCAGCTTGCTCAGAGAAAAGAAACCTCCAAAGGCCCTAAAGAAATTGCATTTCCTCTGAAGAGAAAGTGGCTCTTGGATGCTGTGTGAACAGGCTTAAAGAAAGCTTCCTTCCCACAGCTCACACTGCCATTTCCCCAGAGTTTTCCTTGAGGGCCTGTTATGAGTCAGAGACTGTGCAAAGAGCTGGGGATAAAACACTGAACATGGAAGATGAGGTCCCTGCTTTCATGAAATACGCATTCTAGTCATGGGTGTGGGCCAAAAGATGAAAAGTAAATACAAAATTGAGAAAATTACCGGCAGGTCACAAGAGCGATACAAAGAACTAACACGAGTTGATGGGGTCAAGAGTAACTGGGTGGCCACCTGGATCCCTTGGTCAGGGACGGCTTTATGGAGGCAGAGCTGAGATCTGGAGGAGGAAGACCTCGCCATGTGCAGGTCAGAGGCGGAACTGCAGCTTCCTGGCAGGGTGGAGCTTGCAGTGCTAGTGGCAAGATCACCGGTGCCTGGGGGTGAGAAAGACGAGAGTGTGGCCGCAGCTCCGTCAGTAGCGAGGGGCCAGATCACAGGGGGTTTTGTGAATCATGGCAAGGGTGTGAATTTCCCTTTTAAAACCTTGTCTCCTAGAGATCGGCTAGCGTAGAGAAAACTGGAAAATGTTAGCGTAGAAGGAGGATAAAGGCAAGCATGAGAATTAAGAAGGGTAAAATGGGCTACATAGGTTAAAACCAATCTAAACCACAGTTGTGAATGTAATGCAGCATGTGAATGTTACTAAACCCTCTGAAAAAGTCTCATAAATTCATCTCGTTGCCCCCAGTGGCTCCGATGTGATGATCTGGGTTTCCTCAGGCCCTGGTTACAGAGGATTTCCTGACCAGGAGTGTTAAGGGGGTGGTTTCGGGGTGTGGTCAGCAACGGGGTTTGGCACCCCACATTCTCTTAACATTATAATTGGGGGATCTTGGTCAAGCCCTTTGCCTCCTCCAACATCAGTCTGGTTATCTGTGTACTGACCACCGTGTACTAATGATCTCCATAGTCCCTGCTAACAGTCTGGGGTTGTAGACTTCATTGACATCCGGCACAAGTTCACATGGATGTGTTAAAGAAAATTAAGCACATCCAATATCTTCACATACAAGGGCCTTATAAGTAGCTGAGAAAGCCACATGCCAGTCACTGAATTACGGTGGATGAACCGGTAAACACCATGCCAGGATTAACAACACCTTGCCTGTCATTCATTCCAGTTTTCTGTGCTCAGCGAAAGCCTTGTTTTCCTTTCGTACACAGCCCCCGGATCCCCACCACCACCTTTCGGTCCAACAGGCAGGCATCCTTATTTACACAATGCGAGACGATTGCAAAATGAAGAGAAAATGGGTCTGCACATTCTGCTAATTGGCAGCTTGAAAGAGTCGGGGGAACAATGCCTGAACCGGTCAGGGACGCTTCTGAGACTATTGCTGATGGTGACACGCCCTCTACTGGCAGCCTCGACAGCGACCCGCCAAAAGCTGAGAGATTTTTAAACTCTGGGATCTTTGCTCCCTAAAGTGACTTAGAATCCAGGTGTTTGTCTTCAGGGATTTCCAAATGGAAAACAAGCTCAAACCAGGCCATACCTCATTCAAGAGAAATCTTTTCATGCCTTTACAAATCTTGGAGGGTGTCTTAAAATGTTTGTAACACAAGTGAGCACACAGCAGCACCCTGGGCTCAGAGACGGAAGATACTGTTTTTAGAAGCTTTTCAGATGGAATGCGGACATCCATTAAAAATGAACTCTTATTAGAATTTAGGAATATTCATTTAAAGATATTACAGACTTTGGGGTTGCATGGAATAAAAGAAGGTTAGCATTCCCTTGATAAAAATAGAAAATGTCTTAGAGACCCAAGGAATGTGACACAGGTTCCTGCATGGCCACCTGCCTTTTGGCTTTGAACTGAGCCTGCAATGTGGTATTGGGTGGTGGACAAGGGCACAGGTTTAGAGTCAGACCCGGCTTTGAACCCCAGTTCTGCCACTTACTGGAGAAGTTATTTAAAGTCCTTGACTTTTCTTTCTGTGGCCCTCCGTTAAGTGTGTCAACACAGCACACAGATTAATCCACTAAGTTCAATCTCCCTCCATCAGCAGTATTCTGCCCGTTCAACAGGGACACAGAGGAAATAGAAAAGTGTTAGAGTGAGTTATGGAGTTTGTCTGTTCCCTCATTTGTATTTACTGAGTGATCTCTCATCAGGATACCGGATTGAGGACTTGGGGAAATGAATTAGACATAGATTCTTCCTCAAAGGGCAAAAAAGTCTAGGATAGAAGATGATATACATAGACAAATAACTATGATAAGGCAAAAAAGTGTCAGTGATGTGAGTGATACATGCAATCAATGGGAGTTCCCAAAGGAGAAGTTATTTTCAGTTCTGAGGAGTCAGAAAAGGCTTTTCTTTCAGTATTAAACCATTCCTATGATTTCTGAGCTTGTCCTAGCACCAGTCCTTGACCATGAGAAAAAATAAAATTCAGTGGTTTAATAAAGTTTGGGAAGTATTAATAACAGGGATGTTAAAAAAAAAAGTTTTAAAAAAAGACAATTACAGACTTGCAGAGGGAAAAATATCGTATTAGAAGGAAAATATGGGCCGGGCGCGGTGGCTCACGCCTGTAATCCTAGCTCTGGGAGGCCGAGGCGGGTGGATCGCTCGAGGTCAGGAGTTCGAGACCAGCCTGAGCAAGAGTGAGACCCCGTCTCTACCAAAAATAGAAAGAAATTATCTGGCCAACTAAAAATATATATACAAAAAAAAAATTAGCCGGGCATGGTGGCTCATGCCTGTAGTCCCAGCTACTCGGGAGGCTGAGGCAGTAGGATCGCTTAAGCCCAGGAGTCTGAGGTTGCTGTGAGCTAGGCTGATGCCACGGCACTCACTCTAGCCTGGGCAACAAAGTGAGACTCTGTCTCAAAAAAAAAAAAAAAAAAGAAGGAAAATATGTTCATAGTACACTACTTGGCTCAGTAATAAATGATATTTACATTATCATAGTAATATAAGCACAAACTATGGAATTAACAAATAAGTGTAAGTCAGCTATACTGACAATAGAGAAAGGACAGGAAAAATATTTGAATATATAAGAGAATTGAATATTCACTTTCAATAAAAATGTAAATAGATAATGTCTACAATTATGATGTTAAGAAATACAGCAGTACAAATGTGTTATTTGGTAATTTGGAGGTTTAGACTAACTAGAAGAATCAGCTAAAAGTTGAAAGCAGTTGTCTTGGGGAGCAGGGCTCAGGGAAGAGGTAGGAATAAGGACTACTGATTTTTATCATGACTACAGTGAGGCTGTTTAACACTTTAAAGCATGTGTGTATTTCTCATAAAATAAATTTTCAGTGAGACTGGGCACAATGGCTTACTAAGTAATCCCAGAACTTCAAGGGTTGCTTGAGGTCAGGAGTTCGAGATCAGCCTGGCAACACAGTGAGACCCCATTACTACAAAAGCTAAAAAAAAAAAAAAAAAAATTAGCTGGGCGTGGTGGTATGCTGGTAATCCCAGCTAGTAGGGAGGCTGGGGGTGGGAGGATCCCTTGAGCCCAGGAGTTCAAGGCTGCAGTAAGCTCTGATCATACCACTGCACTCTAACCTGGGCAATGTATCAAGACCCTGTCTCAAAAAAAACTTTTTCTTATTAAAAAAGGAGAAGGGATGATGTAGTGGATACATGTTTGTTTATTCATGTGTTCAATTGGTTGTTTGGTTGTTTTTTTGTCTGTCCATTTTCTCCTTGTGGTTATTCTAGGACTGCAACCTTTTTTACTCAGAATTTTAGAATGTTTTACTCCTCTACTTGAAACACTTGGTTCCTATGGAAGGTTACAGTCTCTTGGTTGCAACTGGTTGAATCAAATTTAGGAGGAAAAGAGGGAGAGAGGGGGGAAGGGGGGGAAAGAGAGACAGAAGAGGTCAGGAGACGGAGAGAGAAAGAGAGCGACAGAGAGGTAGAACAAAACGTCACACAAAGAAAGACAGGGAACGGAGAGAAGTGAGTTCTAGCAATGTTGAAGTCCCTGGCTCCACTTATTCCAGAGGGCCAGCTTCACCTCTGCCTCTCCAGTAATTCGGTTGTTAAGTTTTATTTCACCTCTTACATCCTTTATACTTTTGTTCACAGCTAGTTTGATATTGCTTGTTTTCTTTTCTGCAGAGAAAGAAATTGCAGGATACACGAGCAATATACAAGTAGCAACAAACAATTGGAAATTAAAATTTTAAGACCCTATCACTTACAAGAGCATCAAAAACCAGGAACTACCTACAGATAATCTGACAAAGACGTGCAGGACCTAGGTACTGAGAGCTACGAAGCTTTGCCTAGAGGAGTTAGGGAAGACTTTCTCTGACAATAACATAGAGAAATCTGTTCTTGAGGGGAGAAGGGAAAGAAAGGGGGCTGGGGCGTCTTCACAAACTGCCTTACAAGGAAGGAAAAGATGTCAGATTTGTTGGACAGAGCTGCACTGGATGAAATCCTGCTAGCAAGTGCAGTTTGGGGAGTTAAAAAGCATGGGGGTGGAAGAGACATAAGTGATGCTGCAAAAGAAATTAAATCCATGCTTTGAGGATGCAGGGGAAGTGTCCTCTGAAAGGAAATGACAGAGATGGAAGACCACAACTGAAGACCAAGGGGAGAAAAGGCTGGAAGACGTGAAGCATAAGCAATTATCAAAGAAAATATGCAAATAAACCCCCAGTTCTTCCCAGTTAAAAAACTATGATCTCTGTATATAGGTTGCAACTTCCCATAAGCAAAATAGTGTGACATGTTCATTTAATTCTGGAATAATAGTTAAATGAAAAGAACCGATATACCTTAAAAATCACTTCAACCAAAAGATGATTACATAGGAAAGGAAAACAAAAAACAAACCAAAACAAAACAAAAAAAAAAACAAGCTGAACTCTAACTTCTCATTGGTAGCATTAATGCCACAAAACAATGAATAGAGAAACACTTTAAGAATTCAAGCACAAATTATCATCATAGAAGTTGTCTTTTATGAATGGAGAAAATAAAAAGTTATTTTTATTAAACAAGAACTCAAAAAATGCATAGAAAGCAATTATTTGACAATTATTCCCACCTAACTGGGCGGATACTAAAATATTACAAACTCAAAAATGGGGGAGTCATTGCATTAAATTTGGTGGGATCAGCACTAAAACTAGATAAACATGGCCCATGTTTAACTTGTTCTCTCCAGGATAAATGTAAATCTAGTTGTAAAACTGAATCTAAAATCAAAACATCTGTTCCTTTAGAAATAATGTAAAATTCATGATTTCATGAAAAAAATGAGTTGAAAACGTCAGCTAATATTAACAAAGACTGAGAAATGTGAGGAGAGTGGAGAACTGTGTACTCAAAAGAGCGTTTCCTTCTTGACTCTGAGAATTAGTCGACATGAAGCAAAAGAGGGCTTTTGAAACATTAAAAGATAAACATCAAAGAAAGTAAAAGCAAAGAAAACATGGTCCATAGAGCAAATAAGAGTTGCAAATGAAACAGCATAAAACAACATTTAAAAAGTATAAAACTGTATGTTAGAACATGAAATGGGCCTTTTGTGCTAAGAAACATTGATGTTAAGCGCCTCTCTTAAAAGGCAAAGACTCTCAAGTTGTTTTCCCAAAATCTAGCCAATTACCGTCCGTAAGAGATCACCTAAAACACAGGCATTCAGAACGTGAAGCGTAAAAAATACTCGACAGAAATACATTGGTCAAAATCAAACAAAAGGAAGCCTCAAAGGAGTGGAAGCATGAATACCGAAGACCAACTTCAAGACAAAAATCCTGAAGGGAGCAAAAGTTCACTTCTTTTGATGAATGGTACAAACATTAAGTAGAAGAATAAAATAGCAAGACAAAGTTAACAAAACCTCAGAAAATGGTCACGTGGTAATAGTTGAAGATATTAAGATATATCGCTATTCATGGCAGATCAAACAAGCAATAATTAAGTGCGTATATAGAAACAACAAAATTCATTCAATAAGTAACATTAATGCCTCTAACAAATGAGCAATAAACATTAACATTCAGCATTTATAAAATACATTTTTTTGTTTCGGAATATTATGGGGGTACAAACACTTTGGTTACATAAATTGCCTTTGCACGTCCAAGTCAGAGCTACAAGCATGCCCATCCCCCAGACAGTGCGCACCGTACTTGTTAGGTGTGCATTTACCCATCCCGTCTTCCCCCTCCCACCTGCCCGACCCCCAGTGAATGTTACTCCCATATGAAAATACATTTTTTTTTTTAATTGAGCATTTCAGGTTACAAAAAGTTCTCAAATTCTTAAAAGAAAACAAGTGGTAGAGCCTTTTCTCCCATTCCTTTTTCTGACAATAAAAAAAAATTAAAAATGATCGAAGTATTAAGCCATGAAAATAGAAATTTTGAAAGTGTTTTTCTAGACCAGGCTCAGTGGCTCACTCCTGTAATCCTAGCACTCTGGGAGGCTGAGGCAGGAGGATTGCTTGAGCCCAGGAGTTTGAGGTTGCTGTGAGCTAGGTTGACACCATGGTACTCTAGCCTAGGCAACAGAATGAGATCCTATTCCAAAAAAATGTTTAAAAAAAAGTGTTCTTCTAAATAACATGCACAAAAAATAAATCACTTCAATTACAAAATATAAATAATATAAACAGACTACTACTTGTTACCTTCTGAGATTTTAAAAAATATGTCCATTCAGATGTGTGGTAGGGAAAACATCAATGTATTAAGGGTAATTAGCTTTGGGTAATGTTTACTTTGTTTTTGGGTATATAAATTTGTATGTATGCATTGCTTTTCTACATAGAACAAGTACTTGGGTAGAGGCTCTATCTTTACATCTTTGAAGTTGAAAAAGTGTTTTTTGGAGGAATTGCAAGTTCTCACCTAATTTTTAAAGTGCAAGAAAGAAGTTGTCTCTAGGGAAGACAAACCCTCTAGCAGTCCAGATTTGAAGCAAACATATAACCAATGTTCTCCTAGCATCAGTGAACTGCCTTAAATAGTGGTACTTCAGACTCAGCAATGGTAAGGGTTCTGTTCAATGAAATAAACTAGGTGTAACTTTTTTAGTGGCAAGATTAACCTAGAATTGAATATTTGTTTTCCTCAAATGAAATTTAAATTGCTCTGTTTCTAAAACACATAGTTTGTTCTTGATAGAATATATATGTTCATATCCAGGCTTTTACGGAAAGCTGAACTGTGGCTGGGAGGACAGGCCCCGCTTGCCAGAGCAGGACTTCTCAGCCTCTGGGTTGGGCTGCAGGTAGCAGGATGTGCCCGTACTTGTGCCCTGTCTCTGACAGTTGAGCGGCACAAGGAAAATGCTAATTAGAAGGACTGTGGACCTGGAAGGTTCAGACCCACTGATGCTTTGGAGAGAGAAAATGAGAGGCTCGGGGTGATAACAATTCAAAGCAAAATGTGGAAGCCAGAGGACTTATTTGGCACCATTTAAAGAAATGCTCATTTCTTGTATTTGGAGAGCGGGTCATTCTGAGGCCCGGGTGCAGGCCCTATTTGTAAGAGTAGCACAACTTCAGAACAGGTTGAATTTTCAGCCCCAGCAGGTCTAGGCTTGATGGGGAAGGAGTGGGACACTGAGGCTGCTGGAGGGCACATCTGGGTGGACGCCCTGGCGGGCCTCGAGTCCTCTGGGCCTGTAGAAGCCAACCGCTCCTCCTTGCTAAAGGCTGTGCCTCCCCTCTGTGCTTGAAGGTTATGCAGAAGCCTTGAGTGGACAGAGGTACCGCTGCGCTAGAGAGTAGACTTACAGGGATTGAGCTGAAGTGGTGCTGGAATACCTGGATTGACAGTGTCCCTGCAAGGCTGACCATGCTGTACTTCATGAAAATGCCTTTAACACCTGGAAATGAGTTTCCTGTGTTGTGGAAGACACACCACATCCAGTGAGTGAGGAGGGACATTTTCTCCAAATTAAATTGAACTATATTTAATTGTGTGATTGTGCTCTGAGAAGCCAGGGAGACCAGGGTTGCTTTCCAAATGCTAGAGGAGCATTAAGAGTAGGGGTCACCAGAGGAGGAGTGTGGATCCCACCAAAGTTGCAACACATTAGGTGTAGCAGCCGCAGAAGCAGCTACATGGTAACAAGAGGAGGAAGATGGGGACAGCCACAGGTGTGGACCGTTAGCCACAGTTCTTGCAGGAGCTGAGG
Source organism: Lemur catta (assembly GCF_020740605.2). NCBI lineage: Eukaryota > Metazoa > Chordata > Mammalia > Primates > Lemuridae > Lemur > Lemur catta. Next base: position 4,182,984 of record NC_059142.1, read on the forward strand.
GATGGGCTTGCAGGGCAGTAAGGAGAATCGGGGGTAGGTACCGACAGCAAATGCTGCAGTCCACCCCTTTTCCAGTTCTATGTGCTTCTGACACTAAGTTCTCTCCATCTGGACACACCTTCTCCAGAATTCTGACTGGTCACAGCTTCTGGGGAAACTTATAAGAATAGCATGAATCACACCCCTGCTGCTGTGCTTCATCTCCAGGTCTTCCCTGATCTTATCATATTCCCTCTCTACTGCCCATGTGCAGTTGTCACTGGGCATGGGAGTGCCAAGAGGTGTCCCAGTGGGTCATCTCCCCACCTGCCTTGTCTAACAGCAATTCTCCCTCCTTGCCAGGATCAGGCTACAACCCCTCACAATACACACATAACCTGAAGTGACCACATGGTAAATGTAGTGTAAAGCTTACTGGGACTTGTCCTGTGTCCTTTGATGGAAGTACAGACCTCCTGGGACCATGGCTCAAGATTCACAAACTCGGGGGCAGGAAGCATTAATGCTTTAAGAGGGTCTCTGGGACGATAGTTATGGGGGCCCTTCTGCTTCTACTGCTCCGTTCCTGGCCCCATGTGCTCTGCCTATTGGAGACCCACCCCAAAGGATGTGCCCCATCCTTAGAGGGTGTCGTCATCTCAAAGCTGACACCTTGGCTGCACTTTCAAGAGGCCATTCTGTTCTCTCAGGCTGTACAGCACGTGGCAAGATGCTCTTGTGCCCACTGCTGTCCCTTCTGTCCTAGTCCCTTGCATGGAGGAGATGCTATACAAGGTCACATGCTGGAAGACCAAGCCTCCTGTGAGCCTTTGGAATAATGGCACTGGCTGAGTGACTGTGGGCAGGAAAGACAAAAAGGTGTCCAGAATCCACATCAATCCTAATTAAGATGACTTGCTCTCTCCAGAGAAGAAGCAATCCAGTATAATTGAGTGGCCAACAGTAGCTAGTTATTCTTATTGACGGGATGGTACTGTACAGGTGCTCAGTCTTGGTCTCTTCTACTGGCAGGCTGAACATTCAGCCGTAGAAGTGCGACCTGGCAAGTCTCAATTTTGGTGAGAGGAAGCCAATGCTGTTGGACAAACACATAGCCTCCGTTTCTGCCATAATGGCATCGCCATTCCTCGGCTCACTACTAAACAATAGAGAGGCTGAGGACAGGGGCTGGCTGCTGTTAACTCTATCAAGTTGGGTGTTTATTGCCTCTTCTCCAGTGGATGTTCTGTGGTGGGCGTGCAGTGCAATACAAAGAGCATCACACTTGCTTCCCATTCCCACACATCCATCCACATGACTCTTCCCCAGATCTCCTTGTCTCCCTTCCAAATTTGCTTCTCCCAGGCCCTTAACCAACCAGCTAAGCCATTTGCATCGGCCATGAGTCCATGTGTTTCTAACTTTAGGTCAACTCTCTCTCCATACAAAGAGGATAGCCATGAGCCCTACCTGAAGCTCTGCCCATTGGGGGGTTCTTCTCATTTCTATTTTTCAGGGCCACCCCTAAGTGAGGCTGAAGTGGAGAAGTTCATGTTCAGTTCACAAGACCCTACTGGGCAGACTCCATTAGTGTATTTGGTGCAGTTTTTCTCCTCTGCCAGCTGCTCACAGGGAATGATCCATGAGACCAAAGGTATGAGCTGAGGAAGAGGTATTGTTATAACTGAGGAGGGTGACATGAGAGTCAGGTGTCTGGGCCTTCTCCAGCTCAACCCTAAATATACCACTTCTATCTTGCAGTGGCCTCCCCAACCCTAAGACTTGGTGAGTCTGACAGTCGCCAGTTCTTGATGTGCAGTTCTGACTCCATGGCCATTCCACATACCATGGTTGGATGTTCTGACTCTATCAGGGCCCAGCAGCAGATTAGCTTTTGTGTGTGCATATGTGTATGTGTGTGCACACATGCATATGTGTTTTTAATGGTGTATAGTTCTCTGTTGTAGATGGTATGTGTTTGCTCAAGAACCTCGTGACTGACTCCACAAAGCATCCCAAGTGGTAGGGTTACTTACACAGCAGCCTGAACCTGCTTTTGAGCCCTCTTTGCAAACTTCAGCAATACCAAATAAACGGGTCAGAACAATATTCCCAAGTGTGGGGATATGGTGCCTAAAACCTGAAGAGGCCAACTAAGCCTTGTGCTGCTCCTTAGTGGTAGGAGGTACACAGTGCAATAATCTGTCATTTACATTGAAAAGGATGATCCATACTGTCCCAGAACACAAGATCCATAAATACTATTTAACTGACATATTAAGACTAAGTATTTTTAGGGTTTGTCACCTTCCCTCCAGAGCGCATGTGTTTTACCACTTCTTGCTCATGAGGTCCAACACACATGATGTCAGCAATGTGGGCTACTGTGGGCTCCTACAGAATGTCCAGATGGCCCAGACCCCTTCAGACAATATAGGGACATAGAGAAAGATAATTAACATATCTCTGGAGCAAGACCATGAATATATACTGCTATTCATCCCATAAGAATGCAAATTGCTTCTGTCCTCCTATTTGATGGGTATTGAAAAGAATGCATTTGCCAAATCGATAGTTTCATGCCACTTGCCAGAGTCTCTGATAAAGACACCACCTCCAGCACAGCAGCTGCAGTTGGTTGCACTAATTGGTTAAGTCTGCAGTAGCATATTGTTATTTCTCATGATGAACCTGGTTTTTGCAGAGCCACTACTCCTGCATCCTTTAAATCTTTGAGAGTGGCACAAATCTATTAATACCATTTCCCCAAAGATGTGATAACTATTTTACATTTACTATTTTGGCTGGATTTGGGGGGAGTTTCAGGGGCTTCCACTTGGCCTTTCTTATTAAATAGCTCTGTGTTAATAGGTCAATGAACCCATGTAAGGGTTTTGCCAGCAACTTAATTATGTCCATTTCTGTTATCTGTTCAGGACCTGAGGAGAAGCCCACTGTGTGTACCTGGATGCAGTGGGCACTGGGAGACGGACCTGGGTCAGGACTCCATTTCTTACCTGCCTCCCTTGTACCTTTACTCTGTTGGGGCCAAGATGGTGCTATAGGTCCCTGGTTGTCAGTGTGAACTTGAACTTTGTATCTTCAATCCTCAAATGGTGGGAGTATTCTTCTTTCCTCACTGTGCTGTGACCTGAGTAATTGGCCAGTGGCCCCTTTAGGGGAGAGCTGGGGGAATCAACACCATATGTATTCACAGTGATGTTGGGCAGTCTTCGCTAGCGGGCATGTGGCCCGCAGTCCTGGTGCCCTCACACAAGCGCATTCCTCATCACTTCGGGAAATGGCATGTCCCCCGAGCCCTTCTGAGAGTCAGAGTCAGCCAGCGTGTTTCTGGCCTTACACAGTAGAGCCACTGTGGCATCCACACTTCTTTGAGTCTTCGATCCCTTCCTCCCAGTCTTCTCTGGTGGACGGTTCTGTGCCAGGCAAGCTATCGCTTTTTCCAAGTTTCCGTGAGTCATCCAGGCAATGTGTTAGAACTTGCCCCCCATGCCTGACAAACTCTCCATCTTTAGCTCCATAGTCTTCTTCCCTGAATCCGATGCCCCCAAGATTTACTACCAGACATATCTCCCAGCTCCTGCCAGCAACTGGTATCCGCGTCCCATAGTTCCTTGGGCATCTAGGCCTCCCACTGCTTTCACAGGGCAGCACTTCCTCAGACGGGTCATATTGAGACTGGACCTTAGTGGACAGGCTGGGAGAGAGCGGCAGACTCTGAGGAGTGCCAGCATTATCTTGTCTCACTCGAGGCTTCTGCGTGGCCTTCAAACAAAGTGGGAGGCACATCCCTTAACAAGGAGGAGTGGTCCACTTCTGCAGGCCCAGACCATTCCAGTATCTCCAGGGCATTCACCCCGATGTTCCCTCCAAAGTATCAGCATCGCACCCCTTCCTTATCGAGTCCTGGACGTTGGTGTAGGAGACCTGTTGGTGCTGGGAACCCAGCCTCTCCTGCAGCTGTGCTGTCGTACAAACAGGCCCGAGCCTGGGCCTCACGGTGCCCAGCCCTCCCAACACAAGAGATGAGCGTTTCTTTAAATGACACCAAACAGGTCTTCTGGCTTCACATTTTGCTTTGAATTGTTGATTATCACCCTTAGCCTCCTATCCTCCTATTTTCTGCCTTCAAAGCATTGGTGTTGTTCAGCCACCCAATTCCACAGTCCTCGTAATTACTGTTTCCCAGGCACTGCCCCACTGTGGGAGACAGTGCACAAGTGAGGGCGTGTCCTCCCGGCCCAACCTGGTTCCCTACAGGGCTGCACGGCTGCAGCCTGCGGGGAGTATCAGTGCTCTACCCACCACAGTGATGGTAGCTCCTTTGGCAGGAGGGCCTAGGTGTTCCAACTTCACAATTTCATCCTTCAGGTCAGCTTCCTAGGGCTACTTCTGATACCAATGGTCTTAGATCAGGTTTCCCAAAAGCAGAGCTGAGACACAGATTGAGGTTCCCTTGATTCACTGACACACTGCGCTTCTGGAAAAAAACTCGTGAGTCACTTGCAAGCAGGATCAAGCAGCAGAAGGAATCAAGAAGAATGTGGTCTCAGGTAACACCTGGCGTTGATCTGGTCCATGGGAACTGCAGAGTGTATTTATGTCACTGAGTTGTCCAGCCTTGAGGAAGGTGGTTGGATTGGCAGGTTATTTTCTGAAAACTGTTGATGGGGAGCAGGAAATCTTTCCCTTTGAATGCAAAGTAGAGCAGATGCTGCCTGGGAGCGTGTCCTCTGCGGAGCCGGCAGCGGGCACCACGTCAGCCCTGTCCAGTGCAGAGGCCACAGAGTCTATCACGGAGTTTGTAGGGTCAAGCCGCGAATGTCAATGTCATAGCTTATTATCTGTGTGACATAGACAAACTGCTTTACTTCTTTGAGCCTACGTAATCAACTGAAAAGCTATGTATGAAAAAGATACCTATTTCCCACGATTGCTGTGAGATTTTATAAAGTCATGCATGTGAAGTGTTTGCTGGTAAGCTCTTCGTAAGTTGTTTCATCGTCATTATCATTATCAATATTTTTCAAGTCAATTTGGAAGCGAAAGATGTTTTCTCTAAGAAGGCAAGAAAATAAGAGGCCATAGAAATTAACTCCTTTCTTCATAATCCTTTGTAAATGAGAAAAGATTCCTAAAGAAGGTAGACAAAGAAGACAGATTTGTTGCCTCTGAATCTAGTTCAGCTGGTGACCTCTTTTTAACTGACTCATTCCTGTGGAAGTCAAGTATCTAATACTGCCAAATCTTTCTGGAAGCTTGGTTACAGAATCCTGTAGAAAATGAGTATGTGAGTCCCGACTATAAATTTCGATTGACTTCACTTTTGCCTAATGTTCAACCTAAAGAGAGCTAACTTTACATTCTACCCAGCAGCTAAGTGAAACGTGAAAATCGCTGTTGCCTCTCACTCCAGTGAGTCAAGAGCTAGGAAAAAAGTGGATATTGATGTGTTAGAGCTGGAAAACCACTGGGCAGGAATCCAGGAGACCTAGGGTCTGTGTTCCAACTTAGCCTCATGGGGGCCCTATGGTCTGTGAAATATGTTGGCAGGGGCGGAGAGGAATTCGAGTTAGAAATACCTGGGATTGAATCCCAGCCCCACAACTTTCAGCTGCTTAACTTCAGAAAAATACTTAAGGGTGTTGAATTTTGTTGCATCCAAAAGAACAAAAGACATTCTATAAAAGAGACATCTGCACCCAAATGTTTATAGCAGGACAATTCACAATCGCAAAGATGTGGAAACAACCCAAATGCCCATCAATACATGAGTGAATTAGTAAAATGTGGTATATGTGTACCATGGAGTATTACTCAGCTATAAGAGATAACAGTGTTATAGAATCTCTTATGTTCTCCTGGATAGAGTTGGAACACATTCTACTAAGTGAAGTATCCCAAGAATGGAAAAATAAGCACCACATGTACTCACCAGCAAATTGGTTTCCCTGATCATCACCTAAATGCACATTTGGGAATAACACCAATTGGGTGTCGGGCAGATGTGGGAGGCGGGGAGGGGATGGGTTTATACCTACATAATGAGTGCAATGCTCACCGTCTGGGGAATGGACACACTTGAAGCTCTGACTCAGGGGGTGGGGGGCCGGGGCAATACACATAACCTAAACTTTTGTACCTCCATAATATGCTGAAATAAAAAAGAAGAAAAGTACTTAAGTTTTCTGTGCTTTGGTACCCTCATCTTAAAAATGAAGAAGGAATGATTCTCGATCTTGACTGTACATTAGCGTCCTCAAGGACATTGTTTAGAAATGCTGGTCCTACGCCTGTAATCCTAGCAGTCTGGGAGGCCGAGGTGGGCGGATCGTTTGAGCTCAGGAGTTCGAGACCAGCCTGAGCAAGAGCGAGACCCCATCTCTACTAAAAATAGAAAGAAATTATATGGACAGCTAAAAATATATATAGAAAAAATTAGCCAGGCATGGTGGCACATGCCTGTAGTCCCAGCTACTCAGGAGGCTGAGACAGGAGGATCGCTTGAGCTCAGAAGTTTGAGGTTGCTGTGAGCTAGGCTGACGCCATGGCATCTAGCCTGGACAACAGAGTGAGACTCTGTCTCAAAAAAAAAAAAAAAAGAAAGAAAGAAAGAAAGAAAGAAAGAAAGAAAGAAAGAAAGAAAGAAAGAAAGAAAGAAAGAAAGAAAGAAAGAAAGAAAGAAAGAAAGAAAGAAAGAAAGAAAGAAAGAAAGAAAGAAATGCTGGTCCTACCTTAGGCCAATTAATTCAGAATCTCTCGGGGGAGGGGGGGTCTGGGCATCTGTGTGTTTTAACTTCCCCCGGGTGATTTGGATGCACGGTGAAGGTTGAGAACCACTGGTTAGATAATCTCTCAGTGCTGACGTTCATGCACTCTGACATGGCAAATAATGTGAACTCCTCCATGGGCACTTTGAAATATGTACTTTACTGCTCCATCCCAAAAATAAAGACAGGACAAGTTTACCCTCTGACCCTTTTTTATGTTTTCAATGGTATGTTTGAAGCCCCGACTCACAGTTGAGTGAAGTAAAGAAGTCTTTGCAGCTGTTTGGAGAACAGGACTACTTTGTCTTGGGCTAAAAATGGATGGGACAGTGGAATTTCTTATAATCTTAGTCATGTGGTGCTTTATAGAAAGGTGCTCTCTTGACATCATCGCAGAAACTCAAAACTCACTTACAATCATATTTCAGAATGTTGACCAATGACTGCCTGCTTCCCATGGTACTGAAATCTATTTTTTCTTTCTTTCTTTCTTCCCTTCCTTCCTTCCTTCCTTTCTTCCTTTCTTTCTTTCTCTTTCTTTCTTTTCTTTCTTTCCTTTGTCCCTGACACCAATTTTCCTCAAAACTAGTATCTGTCATTTGTCTATGTGGCCGTTAAAAAATCTAGAGCCATAAGCTATTCTTGCATCTTTCTTACTTACCGACAATCCAGTAGTTTGACCATTTGCTGAGTGAAAAGGAAGTCTCCATCTCTGCCCAAGAAAATTGGGGTTCAGGTGGCCCCCTTTTCTTCTACTCACTACCTGTGAAGTCAGCGCTCCACCTGGGTTAGTGAGAGAGTAGATCAGGGATTTAAGCTAACAACACAAGCTGTCACAGCCAATTAAGGCAAAGATTTGCTTAAAACGGCAGAATTAAAAATCTGAATTGATTCATTTTCTGGGAACATCTGCCTTGTGAGAAAACAATGTTAGTACCAAAGCTATTTTCATTAACAAAATAATCTCAAATTGCTTTCTTGTCTTTTTATCAAAATATAAGGATTATAGCTTAAAAACTCCACTGCAAGGGGTTGTAGTTCTTATGAAAGCCACAGGTGGTTCTGTAGTGCCAATATTTTCGTTTGGATCAATCAAGTAGCCTCAATGTCTTGGTTTTACAGCCAGGTTGCTCCATCTGTACCGACTTGGCTTCTCTCTGGGCAAAAAGCTGCTTGTAAGGGACCAGCAGGCTGGCAAAATGCTTTAGGAAGAGAAAGCTTAAGCAGAAAAGAAAGCTAAAAATAGCCCCATTTAGTTAATATTTAACACTTTGCATTTTTATGCAGCAGTTTGAAAATTTAAGATTCACCAGTGGCTAGAAAAGCCAACAATATTTCTTTAATATTTTAGTACCTGACACCACTTAGCACTGAGGGAGAGGCAGCCTGTTATGAAATGTGTATAATCGCGAGGACAAGGCCAGATTTCCACTGTTCCGAAACCCAGCCACCCACTGGCTGTTAACAGGGACTCAAGCCAAAACCACCAGGCTCAGAAGGTACTTCTGCAGCTTAAAGGGGGGACTCCCCCTTTGCCTTTATAACTTTCCTAATCTTATTTTCAGTAAAGGGGCAACAGATTGCTCCTTGATGATGCCTGGATTTCACTTCAGGAGCCCTGATCCCTGTGGGTGGATTTCTGGGAGTCCAAGGAGTCGTCCTCGCTCTGCGTGTCTAGGTCCTTGTCCTGCCGGCCACAGGGACCTCCTTCCCGGCAGCCTCTCCCAGTTCCCCAGTCTGCTCTCCTGCCTCCCAGCTTCCACCTGACACCTCATTCCGTGCCTGTGTGTACTTACGGTGGAGCTGAATTACTTAACTCTTAAACCCTCCAAATTGTCAACTTTAAGCCAAAAATACCGAGACTTTTGACCTCCATATTCACGCTACATTCTGCTGCATTCAGTCTTCCCCCAATGTATCGTTTATGAGTTTTTACCAGGTGTGGTACAATAAATGAATGAATGAATGAATGAATGAATAAATAAATTTTGTCTTTGTCCCTGGTTCCTGGCACAAAGTTCCTAAAAGCCCTGGAATTTCCTGAGTGATAAGAGTGTCATTTGTAATTCTTAAAGGGGCCCCTTTTGACCATAGCCAAATTTATGCTAATGAGGTGACTCTTGGCTGGGTGGGGGAGCCTAATGGCTTCAGGATGGGGACTGCTCACCAGGAAAACCAACCGCATGATTAGAGGGTTAAAACCATCAGTCTCACCCCATTCCTCAGGGGAGAGGACAGGGGCCCCGAGATTGAGCTCCGTCACCAAAGGCCAAGGGTTTAATCCATCATGTCTATGTAATTAAACCTTGATAAAGACTTGGGTGAGGTTTGGGGAGCTTCCTGGTTGGTGTACACACCTACGTGCTGGAAGGGAGGTGAGCCCGGAAAGGGGAAGGAAACCCCACAGCACCTCCCTCCCAGATCTCGCTCGCCCTGTCGTCTCTTCCATTCGGCCATTCCTGAGCTGATCTTCTATAATAAACCAGTAATAGGCCATAAAGCCCTTTCCTGAGTTCTGTAATTGTTCTAGCAAGTTATGGAGGCTGGGGGTGAGGGCGTTTGTAGGAAACTCCGATTTGTAGTTGGCTGGGGCAGAGGGGCAGGTAGCCTGTGGACCCCACTTGTGCCCGGCATCTGAACTGGGGCTGTCTTGTGGGGCTGAGCCCTTCACCTTTGGGGTCTGCACTAACTCTGGGTAGAGTCCGAATGGAATTGAACGCTAGGACACCAGCTGGTGTCGGAAAATAGAGAATTGATAGTGGAAGGTCACATTTGAATCGTTGGAGAAAACCACACATCAGCTGAAAAGAAATGCCTGTCTCTGCCTAAAAAATATAAAGGCTTGGAAGGTTTCCCCACTCGCTGCCTTTGGGGTCTGTGTCACTGCTGGGGTGGGCAAATGAGAAATAGGGCTGCCAGCAAACAGCACAAGCTCTCTTGGCCATGTAAGGGGAAGAACACTTAAAACATGCAACTTGACCAAGTGACTGCCTTCCTGCTTTGTGGGAAGCCAATGTGAGTAGCAAGTCACCGCCACTCTTCTGCATTCCTGGCTTCGCTACAAAGAAAAATTATGTCTTGGAACAATGTCTGGCATGTTCGAGCTGAGGTTCACTGAGGCTCGGTTATGCCTGAGGGCCCCGGTGCTGCTTTGATGCTGTGATTCACTCACTGATCTTAGTCCCACTGTTTATATGTTGGTGTCAAAGTCTCACCCAGCATAACCACAAGAGGCTTCCAGCTTTCACCTGTAAAGCAGACCTTGGAAGATCAAGCAGGACTTGCTGGTGTGTTTATACATGCACACAAAGACACGGGGACATCAGGGAATTTATTGGTATGCCCCATATGTCAGATGGGTCCCCTATCCCTAAGGGAGGGAGAAAAGCCACAAATTCTGTGGCCTTTGAAAGCTTATAACTGTCACCAGTTCTTCTAACTCCAGGGACTTACATATTCATAGTCTCCTTGCTTCTAGCTCCTGGTGCCACGTGCTCTGTTCTACTAACACCTCCAGACCCAGAACTCAGCCACAGCATCTTTACTGGGGTGTGTGTTACATCATTGATTTTATTCTTCTGCCATTTTTTTGGCCTTCCCCTCCCCCCACCACTTCCATCCCCTTCCATACTCCTTCTCTGCAGATTCAGCCTCAGAGACCATCTATTTATACTGACGTAATGTAATCTCAAAGAGATACTCAGTGAAAAAAGTGAAAAGATAGAGAAATATGTGCATATTATTCTGCAGTTTGTTATTTTAAAAGGATATCTCCTTATTTTTTAAAAAAATGGAAGGGTGAACCATAACATTTTTAAAAATACATTTATCTATGGAAAAAAGAAAATAGGCTGGAGGAGACAAGACTTAATTGAAAACACTTTGTTTTGTAGATGTGACTTTAGAACCATGTAAATATTTTACAAAATTATGAAATTAAATTTAAAAAGTATTCTTTACCAAAAGTAAAGTGAGATAAATGAACTTCAGTAAGTATACAGTGGTGGAATAACTGCTAAGAAACTATTGTAAGTGGCTGTAAAAAGACAGTAATTTGAGTGTGAATTTTTTTTTTTTTTTTTGAGACAGAGTCTCACTCTGTTGCCCAGGCTAGAGTGCTGTGGCATCAGCCTAGCTCACAGCAACCTCAGACTCCTGGGCTCAAGCGATCCTTCTGCCTCAGCCTCCCGTGTAGCTGGGACTACAGGCATATGCCACCATGCCCAGCTAATTTTTTCTATATATATTTTTAGCTGTCCATATAATTTCTTTCTATTTTTAGTAGAGATGGGGTCTCACTCTTGCTCAGGCTGGTCTGGAACTCCTGAGCTCAAGCAATCCACCCGCCTCGGCCTCCCAGAGTGCTAGGATTACAGGCGTGAGCCACCGCACCCGGCCGAGTGTGAAATTTTTGTGTGAGATAACCTGAGGACTAAAAGAACTAGCGGGAAATTTTTTTTTTTCTGGAATCACGCCATTGGTGATGGGAATCACGCCATTGGTGATGAAGCTTGTATTGTCATGCTGAGACTGCTACGGTGTGGGACACATCAAGTGCATAATTGTGTTGACGTCATCGGGAATTGAGAGTATTCATATAGTTGAAAGGGTGGGCAGATGTAGGTTGATAAGGTTACGTATAAATCCTATAGGTTCCAATTTAAATGGGAAGTGTAGTTCTGAAGTCAAGATATATTGTAATTTAACAGATATGTATTTTCCAGCTGTGTCCACTGCAATGGCCTACAAACAATGACCAGTTAGCAATGAGCACCCACACTGAGGGCTCTAAATATCGTCTCTCACTAAAGGACCCTTCAAGCAATCACTGATTTCAGGACAGAGGGAGGAAAAATTACAAGATGAGCCTGAAATTAGTTGTCATTTCAAAAAAGCAAGAAAGCCATCCAAAATTACTTGGGCTCTGCCACAGGACTCAGTCTACAGTTTAGGCTCCCAAGGGCTAACGAGGGGACTTTCTGAATTTCAATAAGGATAAAATAACTGGCATGGTTTGAAATACATCGAATACGTTCGAATTCATGAGCATAGAGCAATCCTTAAGCAAATCAAAACAAACAGACAAAAATAACTTTATTGGACTCCTATAGAGGATGGTAGGAAACAGCCTTATTATTTTTTTAAAGCAAGTTAAAATTTTTTAGAAAGGCAGTTGAAAGAGTCAAACATTTCCTATCTTTCCCATACAATCTGTAGTAACCAACAGTTGACTAAAGGACTTTTGAAAATAGAAGTGTTATAGCTAGTAAGTGAAGAATCAATGACAAATTTTGAATGTCACTATTTTGTGTCCGCTTATGCATCTAGAGCAGGGGTCAATAAATATTTTCTGTCAACGACCAGAAAGTATCCTGGATGGAGCTGGAGCCCATTCTTCAATGTGAAGTGTCACAAGAATGGAAAAACAAGCACCACATGTACTCACCATTAAATTGGCACTAATTGATCAACACTTATGTGCACATATGAAGGTAACATTCACCATGTGTCAGCCAGGTGGGAGGGGGAGGAGGGGTTGGGTAAATTCATATCTAATGGGTGCTGTGTGTGCTTTCTGGGGGATGGACATGAATGTAGCTCTGACTTGGGCAGTGCAAAGGCAATATATGTAACCAAAGTTTTTGTACCCCTGTAATATTCTGAAATTTAAAAAATAAACAGAAAGTAAATATTTTAGGCATCCTGGGACATATTGTCTCTATCATAATGGCTCATCTCTCTGTTACGGTGCAAAAGCAGCCTAAGACATTATGTAACAATATGTAAACCAATGGGTGCGGCTGTGTTCCAATAAAACTTTATTTATAAAAACAGGGAGTGGGCTAGATTGGCCTCTTAGGTTTGCCACCCCTTGATCCAGGTAATAATTATGGATGGCTGTTAACATCACCAAAGACATTGTGTACCTCCTGATGGAAGCACATGCCACCACTTATGAGGCAGATTTGAGGGAGAAAAAAAAAGTCAAACCTGGATCTGACCAAACCTCTAACTCTAAATTCTAAGTTTCAGAGAATCCAGTAGATATTCAACACCACAAGGGCACAACTCGCAAAATACAGATTGTGGGAAGTTCTTTAGGACAAAGGACCTGGTATCCCCAATGCATAACTACAAAGAAAAAAAAAAGAAAGAAGGATAATTTATAGATTAAAAGAGACTTAAGAGACTTAAAAGTAAATTAAAATATAAATAATAAGAATTGTCCTCAAAATTCTAAATTCTTGACTCTTATGTAGAACAGTTTAACCAATATAGCTCTACTCCCAGTGTTGAATTCCCAAGATCATCAAGGCCCCTCCTTAGTAAGACTCCATCCTCCATAGAAGGCAACTGCAAGCAATATTTTATTCCGTTTCTCCAGGAAAGAAAAATTCTCCAGGAGACAGCAAAAAGTCAATCCCAGGACACTAAGGAGAGTCAAACTCTTCTTCCATTTTTTCCATAACATTCCACAGTGTGTTTTGCCTAATGCACATTTCTCTAGAAGGATGATGCTCAATGAAAAGATTATAGTTAGATAAAATGTAAATATTTTAACAATCTCTCACTTAGCAAATGAGAACACTGGAAATCACCTGAAATGCTTTATTTTGTGTATAGCATTTGGTAAATTGGTTACTTAACTTTTACTCTCTTTGGCTTTATTTTCTCATAAAATAATCATTGCCACGTAGCATGCACAGTCACTTTTATGTAGGATGCACAATTCGGAGAGCTATTAACTCCTTGGAAAGAAATTGCTGCTAATACATACATTTTTTTCTTGTTTAGATTTATTTCTCACCAGAGACCTATAAAGTATCCCAATTAACTATGAATCTTAGTCTGTGGTAAACTGGAGCATCCACAGCCCTCGTTAAGCTTGAAACATATTTTAGTCCTCTGTAGGCTAGAGCTAAATTACTGTCTCACTAATGAAAATAAATTTGCTAATTAGCTCACTTAATCAAATCTGGCTGAACACTGTTCCTAAGTAGCATACACCTGAGAGCCTTAAGACAGTTGATCCTTAGAGCTCATCACCTGTGGGCAACTGTGTCCACTTTTTATCAGAGAATGATCATTCAGGTTGCTCCTCAAGTCTTACAAGGGAGTTTCTACGTAGTCATTAGTAATATGTTATCTACTAAAAACCTCGAATAACCACTACTGGCCCCAACTGGGCTGGATACGAGACTGGGTATATCAACTAGGTAAGAAGTTAGCAAAGCAAAAGATCAGGGGAAAATAATAAGTAGACATGAACTTATACACTTCACCTTCCACATGTGAAAAATAGAACCATAAAGAATTGTTTGTCTCTGACCAAAATGTGAGCGACAGAGGGCAGCAATTCCATCACTCTCCCGTTTCAGTACTTGTCCCTCTCCTCTACTGGCACACTCGCCAAAGCAAGCCTTCCTAATTAATTGGGTTTCCATTCATATGCCTGCTGCTCGTGCCTCCCCACGTCTCCTCACCTGCATCTCCTCTCTACACCTGCAGTGACGTTCTTGAGTGTCAGACGCACTGGCTCTCACGCTCGGAAGCAAAATATGACCTTGGGCAGGAGGCATGGAAGAGAAGCCACGCGTTAGAAACCAGTTGCCTCAGTATTCAGTCTCCAGTCTTGTTGCTGAGATCCTGGGTCTCTTGCCAAGATCCTATGTTTTATTGGCCATAATTTGACCTGAGTTTGTTACTTTGTATTTTCTAGAACTTCTGCCTGACTTCCTGCCTCTCTCTTCCCCAGTTTCTTAGCCTCGTTTCCTGACCTCCAATACCTGAATTCCGTGAGCTACCCAAGAAGGTGCCTTTCTCCTTTCCTAAGGCAATTTCACAGAACTCGGTATTTCTTACCTGTCTGGCACTCTGGTTCTTACCTGACCTCACCTGACTTTATTGACCTGTCTACACATTACTTTTACCTGTTCTTACCTGTCTTACTACGACAAACCACCTCGGCAAAGGTACTGAGGAGGATGACTAGACTCAGTTATTGTTGCAATCATGCATTCTATTGTAAATTAAACTAACAAACTAACATGTTGAAGTTCTGATTAAATTAGCACCTGCTGAACATATATAAATTTTATAATAAAACACAAAAGTTGAGAGAACCATGTAGATCTTCTCTGCCATGCAATAAGAACAAGTCTTTGAGAGTAACTCAGGCAGAAGGATTATGGTGAAGTGGTTAAACAGATGAACTATCAACCCCAGCAGATGGGTATGAAAAGCCTGACTTTTAGGTTTAGCTATGTATCAGCTTAGCAACTTTGGGCAAGGTTACCCAGCCTCTCTGACCCTCAGTTTCCTTATCTATAAAATGGGGATAAAATTGATTTTCACCAGTATTATCATAGGAAGATATTTGGTTTGGTCCCCAGTTCCTGGCACAGAGCTCCTAAAGCCCTTGGTATTTCTTGGGTGAAGGAACATCTTTTGTTCTAATAAGGTGACTCTCAGCAGACCCCTAGATAGATTCGGGATGGAGCCTGGTCATCAGAAAGACTTTCAGCCCCACCTGCCAACCTTAGGGAGGAGGAGGGACTAGAGATTGAGTTAATTAGCAATGGCCAATTACTTAGTCAACCATGCCTACAATGAAACTTCCATTAAACCCCCTAAACAACAGAGTTCAGGGAGCTTCCAGGTTGGTGAACACATCGAGGTACTAAGGTGTCACACCCAGAGGAGGCACAGAAGCTCTAGGCCCCTTCTCCATACCTTGCCCCCTATGCATAGCTCTCTTCCATTTGGCTGTTCGTGAGTTGTATCCTTAATAATAAGCCAGTAATATTAATGGTAAGGAAAGCATTTTTCTGAGCTCTGTGAGCAATTCCAGTTAATTACAGAAGCTGAGGAGAGGGCTATGGAAACCCTCCGAATTTATAGCCTCTTGGTCAGAAGTACAGGTGACAATCTGGGACTTGTAACTGGCATCTGAAGTGGGGGCAGCCTTGTCGGACCACCTGAGCCCTTAATCTGTGAGATCCAACATTAACTACAGGTAGAGAGTATTAGAATGACTTGGATTTTAGGACACCCAGCAGGTGTTGGAAATTTGGAGAAGTGGTGTTGAAAAAGACATCACACATTTAGTGTCAAAAGTATTGCAAGGGAAAACAGTTCATTTCCATCTCATAGGGTTATTACGAAAATTTAATCAGATCATGGCCATAAAATGCTTTTAGCAGTGTGTGGGTCTTGGTGATTATTCTATAACTGGTTATTGTTGCTGGTGCTATTATTGCTGTTGTTATTACCACTATTGAACAAGGTGGACATTCTATTATAAAGGTAAAAGGAGCAGACCGGAACATAGACGTGAATGCTTAGCCACTCATATCTGCACTAGGATTTTCTTTATGACTTTGGGGTCCTCTTTAATCACTTAGAAGCAGACTACTTTCTTAATCATATGCTTGAGTTTTATTCAAAATACCGTTAAGCCATGCTCTAAGATAGTAATCAACAAAATTAAACAAAATGTTTTTTAGAAGCCAAGCACAGTGGCTCATGCCTGTAATCCCAGCACTTTGGGAGGCTGAGGCAGGAGGATCACTTGAGGCCAGAAGTTTGAGACCAGCCAAGACAATATAGCAAGACCCTGTCTCTAATTTTTTTTTTAAATAGCTGAGTTCCACACAAACCTGGGCAACATAGCAAGACCCAATCTCTACCAAAAAAATTTTTTTAAAAATTAGCCAGACATGGTGGTATGCTCCTGTAGTCCTAGCTACTTGGGAGGTTGAGGCAGGAGCATTGCATGAGCCCAGGAGTTTGAGGTTACAGGGAGCTACGATTTCACCACTGCACTCCAGCTTGGATGACAGAATGGAACCCTATCTCTAAAAGAAAGAAAAAAAATTTTTAAGCAGGAACCTCTCATACACATATTTTTGTTCACAAATCACATGCATGTACCATGTCAATCACAATATTAAATAGTAGCAATTCCCTTTTAAATTATTTAGATACAGATAAAAAGACATGCTACTGGTTTCTTCTCTCATTCAAATGGACTGTCTGGTATTCCCTCTGGAGCGAGTGCATCCCATTTGGAGACCACTACTACAAGAGCTTGGTGCAAACAAGAGCTCTCCAGACACTGCCGTTGTGGTGGGGGATGAGGGGTCTGGATGAACCTGAACTGGGACTCCAAGGCCAACGTTGTTAAAGGCTTGGACCACCAGCAGCTCTCAGCTGTCTGTTTGAAGTTGTTGCTTTGCATGGGGAGAGGTGGCCTGCAAGGAAGGAATTTGTATTTGGTTGCCTGGAAATACAACAAGAACATGGAGAGGACAATGTGATCTCTCTGTACTAATATGATTCCAGGAAATCAATCTCAACCCCACAGAGAGAGGGTTCACAGTCAGGAGCTGAGGGAGGTTTCCAGTCTCCAGTGAGCCTTGGGGCACAAGACACTGCTGGACGGGGAGGACTTTCCCTCTGCTCGTGAGCTCTCTGCCTGGGCACAAGGAAAGATGCAGGGAATTCTTTGGTACCTCAAGGGTTGGAGGTTTGGGGAATCTGAAGAGACAGCTCCACGTAGAGACTTTGCATTCTTCAAGAAAGTACCAGGGGTGAATCACCCCACCAAGTGGCTCCAGAAGCAATTTACTTCTACAAACAGCCTGGAACGTGAGGATGACTTGTGAATACATTTCTAGCATGCGCCTCAACGTATTCATAATAACTTGGTTGGAGGTGGCCTGAATTCCCAAAACACAAGAAGCCAATCGATGTATTCAGTCACTGAGAGCCCAATGCCTCCTTGATTTTACATTCCAGCCTGCGTTCCAGGGTCAGGTCCCTGGGGTGCAGTGGGTGGTCTATGGCCTTGGATGGACGTGGAAGGGAGACCCAGTTATAAGGCCATTTGAGACCTGGCAACTGCTCCCAAAGCTTCCAGCTTCCCAAGGGCAAGCTCAAGTTCTACAAGGCCACAAACTCAAATAAAAGCACTGTGACTGTGTCCTTTGCTAAGGAGAAAGATCAACAGCAAGAAGTTTCCTATGTGGCCACACGGAAGGTCACGAACTGGCCATGTGTAGCCTGCCATGAAACGTATTTGGCAACACAGTGTTTTAAAATTTTAAATAAGAATATCTTCAGACGCGGCATGAGCCCTGCCCTTTACCGCAGCCCAAACCACTGCTTCCTCTCTCACGCTCAGCCAATTTCTCACGTAAGTGCTTTGCCAGGTTCCTGAAGTGCTTTCAGCTTTCAGCACCGTCTCCTTTCTAGTCCTCTTTGCACCACCCCAACAGTGCAAACATGTTGGTCACAAGAAAAGTCCAGGACATCCAGTTAGGAGAAAGAACCCCAGGCTGGGAATGGGAATGTCCGCTTAAAGTGTGAGTCCTTCCACCTGGAGCGAGTCTCGCTGAGTCTCTGAGCCTCAGTTTATTTGAGCAGAAAATGTGAGAATAAGACTGGCTGTTTTTCGAAAGGAAAGGAAAGGAAAGGAGAAAGGAAAGGAGAAAGGAAAGGAGAAAGGAAAGGAGAAAGGAAAGGAGAAAGGAAAGGAAAGGAACCTTTCCTTTTTGTTCCTAATGGGCTGTGATCTCAGAGTTCTTCATGACAGGTCAGTGGGCTGACTGGCACTGGACCGGGTGTCGGGACCTCTGGGTCCCAGTGTCTGCTGTGCAGCTAGTTCCCGCTGCAGCCTCGCGACAAGCACTTTGCCTCTTCCGACCGTAAAGAACACGAGGGGGCTGCGTTGGACGATCTTCAAAGACCCCTCCGGCTCTTTCCTTCAGTGACTCCATTTTTCTGCACATGAAGGGGAACATATTTTGCTAGTGAGAACCATTGTGTCTGAAGAGAATTACTGTTCCATGACCCTGGTCTGGAATTTATTCTGCTTACAGATTTTGAAATGCTTCAGCCGGATTTATGCTATTTTTTCTGGCCCAGGATTTTCTATGAAAAGTAATTGCCTGTGAGACCTTACACAATCTATTCAGCATGTCTCGGGAAGCTTTGGAATTCGGGATCCTCCACAAAGTTAGGGTAGGATTCTTCTTCCAAATGGAAGCTGTAACGGCCCCGTCAAAGGACAGCAGCAGCAAACGAGGGGGCATTGAGCACGACCACCCCAGGAAGCATGAGGTGGGCACATGATCTGTTCTCCCAGCGAGCTGTCTCCAGAAAGACCTTGCTGAGGTCTGTTACCTACAGGCGACTGCCTGCCATGTGCTCCATGGACAGCCAACCCAGCCATCCACAGAGGATGTCACTGCTTCTCCCCATCCGAATACCTGTCCCCGAGGGAGTACAATCCAACATGAAGCCCTGTCACGACACAGGGTGTGGGAATTATGCCATCCCATGGGCCAGGGGCCCTGATTCCACAGTGAAAGTCAGAGAAGGAAACAGATTTCCCCATCACAGGGGAGATGAAGGTTGGGTTAGAGGTTTATTGTGAGGACAAAGAGTGGCTATGACCAAGGCTGTAGTGCTGCACATGCTGACACACACTCACCCAGGCCTCCAACTCTGTTGTCACGGAAGGGTGATGGTGGCCACTGGTTCTCCGTATTTGAGGAGGGAGAGCCAGAATGCCTAGGGTCCTCTCCCCGGGGCACCTCATGTGGCCCATTCCACCTCTCCCCGCCTACCAATGCTGCGTGGAGGAACTCAGACCACGCAGGACACAGAACCACATATATAAACAGAGAACCTGCACCATACGTGCCGGCGTTGCTGGAGCTTGGTGTCACCTTGGCAGAGAGACTGAGAATAAGGCAGAGGGGAAGAAAAGAGAAAAAGAGAGAACGGCAGAGATGGAGTCTGAAATCCCCGCTGTCACTGTTAAGTTTTGAGAAGGTGATCAACCATCCTCCCACGGGATTCAGCATAGTGTCTCCTGGGTGACACAGAGGTGGCACCAACAAACCCGGAGCCTCCCTATGGCGGGAAGTGAGGCTTTATGGGCAAGGCGAGCAGGTGACACTGCACACATGGAAACACCAGGGACGCGAGAGGGACTTCCCTTGCTGGGGTGTCGCGGCTGAGGAGCACCAGCCTCCAGGCAGGCGGGGCCGTTTCCAGGGGTTGGAGTTGCTGCGGGCACTTGTCAAACCCACTGGACAGACCAGCCATCAAGTCCAAGCTCTGCTTCATTCAACAACTCTTTACCCAGCACATGCAATGTGCCAGCCACCTCTCAACCAAATCCAAATTTCACAGACAGGATTTGTCCCGTAAAATTTGGATTGAGTCAAAGGCCACACTCAAGGATCCAGAAGGCCACATGTGGCCCCAAGGCCACAGCTTCCCTCACCCACTGGACTCCACTGGGGAAGTGGGACAATGTAGCAAAAGAACAAATGAATGCATAGGATTGTTTCAAACCTCGCTGTGTAGTAGAGACACAAAAACATAGTAACGTGCTGGAGAAGGCGGGGGAGGCTGCTAGCCTGAGCAATGGTGCCATTTACTGACCACATAACCTTGACGAATTACTTACCACTGTGAGTCCGTGGCCGCATCTGTAAAATCATGTTAATAACACTGCACATCTCAAAGCGTTGACATAGAAGATTGACTGCGATGACACGTGTACCCAGCACACTGCCTGACCACGCTTCTGCCACTCTGTGTTGCTGCAGCTCCGGGCACTCCCGACAGCAGCCACACAGGCAACCTGAAGCCACGCTGCCCATCTGAATCCCACACAGGTCCTGACCACAGAAACCACGAGACACAGATGACGATAATCAGTGTTGTTTGAAGGCACTAAGTCTTAGGGTAATTTGTCACACCACAACAAATGACTAGGAAAAAAATCCCTTTATATACAAAGAGAGAGACTTTCTTTTATTATTTTTCCCTGAAAGAGAAAAGCTCATCCAGAAGGATTTGTTGACAGCAAAGCCTGTTCTAAAATATAGTGTATTAATAGAAAATTTGAGGTTTAGTAATGCAGACTGATCAGGAGACGACTGCCATTAAAAAGATAGTTTGTTAGTCACAGTTCCCAAAAGGAGGGGACATGTAGCCAAGACATGGTCACACAGGGAAGCTTCAGGGAGATCAAGAAGAGACAGAAAGAGAAGGGCCCGGCTACAAGCAAGAGCCTTTACTGTCATCTCTTCAGGAAGAACCAGGCAAGGCAAGGTAAGCGCTGAGGATTGGCCTGAATAATCTTAGTGAGCCTGGAGCATAGGGTTGTCCCTAGTTTTTAGTACTTGGCCCTAGTGGGGTAATGGGGCAGGTACAGAGTGGCCTGGAGTGTGAGCACCCAAAAGAGGAGGTGGCTGGAGGTGTGTGGGCCTGGGATTGTTGGTTTGCATTTGAAAAGCAGGCAAGGTGTTTACCACCTCTGGGAACTGGCTAACCCTGGGAGGGGCAGTCCCCGCAGGGTCAGCAAAGCTCCAGATGTCAAAGCATCAGAATGCAGGAAATAAAAGAGGTGGTTAACACAGAGCCCACCTCCCATTATAGAAAAAGGCAACACCTGAATCTCATGGTCCCGAGCTTACCTGTGGCGAGGGCACAGATGTACGCTGCATTTGTGGCCACTGGGATCTGAGGAGAGAAATATGCCTTGGGGAGAAGGGCATTTGGGTTCTGAAAATGATTTTTTTTCCCCTGATAAAAAGAAATAGAAACTTGCACAGGAAGCAGCCCTCTCCTCCCTTCCCACTTTGAACATTGTCGTGTGAAGACTCCAAGCTTGGAGCTGCCAGATTAGCTTGTGGCCACGAGAAGACCAAGAACATCACAGGGGATGCCCAGGGCCCCACGTCTGCCAGCGCTAATCGGAGCTGGTGCCCTATTATTTCAAGCAACAGTTCTTCTCCGGATATTTGATTACTTGCAGCAGGAGCATAGCTGACATGCTATG
The DNA here is from genome assembly GCF_020740605.2 of Lemur catta. Taxonomy (NCBI): domain Eukaryota; kingdom Metazoa; phylum Chordata; class Mammalia; order Primates; family Lemuridae; genus Lemur; species Lemur catta. The sequence goes on from NC_059142.1 coordinate 4,204,617, forward strand.
TTGGCCAGCAATGAGTGGGCCCAGGAGAAAATCCTAATTCCTAGACCCGTCCTCTAACCACCACACTTAGAAGGGAGAGGGGGGAGTTTGGTTACCTTTCTACCACAGTGAAAAACTACTTGAGACCTCATGGCTGAGAACGGCCGATTTGTAAAGCATGAGGAAGAGTTTGCATAAGTGGAGGTTCCTGTAATTGGAGAGAAGAGAGACAGATGGGGACCAAAAGTGAATGCTGGAAGCCGTAAAGATGAGCATCCACTTCCACACGCTGCCTCGGGCAGGGGCTGCCTGCTGGCGTTCGTGCCTGGTGCTCCCCGCCTGGGACATGTGGGACCCGGGAGGAGGGTTTCATGTGGCCGCGGATGCATTTCACACAGCTTCGTCGGGGTGTTTAGGATGCGGGTGGGTGTGCATCTGAGGATCGCAGCAGGGTCCCCCCGAGGGACAGGGAGGGGTCCAAGGAACACACATGAAATAAGGGGAACAAAAAGGAGGAGAAGTACTGCATCGTTTTAATTGGCAAAATGAGGCTGTGGGCTGTGTGACTGTGGTGTACTGAAAAGGGGTGGACACATGTTTCTTCAGGCCCCTAGCCTTTGTTGAGTGTGTTTTTTTAATAGAACAACTCCAATCATATGGATTGACTTAAAGCTGGTAGTTTATGTTAAGTAAAATATTAACATCTTGAGGCTGAAATCTGTTGGTCAGTGGGGAAAAAGTGTTGTAAAAGGAGAAGTGGAAATAAAAGCAGAATTGATTTTTTAAAAAATCCAGTATTATTAGGATGTCCGGGTGTAAACCACTGTCAGAATTCTGCCTGCGCTGTCTGCTGATCGTTTCAGTAGGTGGTTGTGGTGATGGGATGTATTTTACCTCCAGGCGACAGAATTTTCTTCCCACCTGCCCTGTCAGAGCTGCTGGGTTTCTTCACCCATTTCTGTATCTGTTCCTCTCTCCCTCTCTCCACGTTTGCCCCATTCGTTCATTCATTCCACACACATACTGCTAACAGGGGCTAATGTGTGGGACACAGATAAAGCCATGTTTTTGGTCCCACATGGCCAGTTGTTTTTTGCAGCTGTGTAGAAAACACAAACATGAAAAGACGATCATGACTATTTCCAATTCTAATTGCTGCCGTGGTGTGTGATGCAGCCCCTGGCCCCTACCCCTCTCCATTCAGCAGACACGGTGTTTTCTGTTTCTGCTTTGGCTGGAAAGTCCTAGGAACAGGAGAGCATAGATAACACTAGAACTCCATTGGATCCTGTACCAGTGAAAAATATATATAAGCACTCCCCGCATCCCACTATACGTATTTCCCTGTAGCCATTTTCCATATGGCCTAGGAATTGGGATTGGGTAAATGCCAGTTCAGAATGCATCATAGATTCCCATGAAAGAGGTGAAGAAAGCCTTCCGGAACGGGTGGGGGAGTGGACTGTCGTGAAGGAGAGGGGCGAAGATGCCAGTGCTTTTGCTTTCCTTCCCCCCTGGAGTGGGGCTTGAGGTGGTCGGCAGGTGGTGTGGAAGAAAGATCCCTGAAGGCAGTGTGAGTATTTGGCCTTCGAGGGCCGAGCCAGGGGACAGTCATAGACCCCCAAGGAAGCCACATGCTCTGCCTATTGCCACATCCAGCACAGCCTGGCCACAGCAGCAGCAAAGGGGAAGCTGGGTGTGGTTTGCTACTCACGCCATGGTTGGGAGACCAGTGACATTGGCCACATTATCAAGGATCTTGTTAACAGTGCAAATTCTCAAGTCTTATCCCATCAGCATCTGCATTGTAACAAGATCCGTGCGTAACTAGTAAGTACATGAAAGTTTAAGAAGTACTGGTATAGCCCACTGGTTCTCACACTCTCACTGTATGTTGTAAACACTTCGACAGTTACAACAAAAGGCATGTCTAGGACCAAAGCCAGCTATTAATTTTTTAATACTCCATGATTTTAATTTGTATCCAAGAATGATCAGTGGTTGTCAAACACCGACAAGCCTCAGGGTAACCTGGAAGACTTGTCATAACACAGACTGTTGCGCTGCACCCCAGAGCTCCTGATTCAGTCAGTTTGGGGCAAGACCCAAGAATTCGCATGTCCAAGTAGTCCCCATGTGATTCGGGAGATGCTGGTCCTGGGACCACACTTTGAGTACCATTGATCTCCATGCAGATGACAAATGCCACCTGCAGTCCCGCAAGTTCCCAAGCTAGCAGTATGAGCATCACCTGGGAATTTATTACAAATCCAAATCACCAGACCCCATCCCTGACCTACTTAATCACAAATTCTGGAGTGGGGTGGATCAATATGTTGTAACAAGCCTTCCAGGTGATTCTGATGTAAGCAAAAGTTTGAGAACCGCTGGTCTGAGAGTTTAGCTGCAAGTTGCTGAATAGTCGGAAATTGAAAACAGATGAAAAACTGAGTATGTTTTCCCACCTTTTCTCTAGGTGCTTTGATCTATGCAAATAAAGTATCCTTTCGACTTGGCTTGATGACAGAGAGCCTTGAGCTCTGGCAAGACCCCCTGGATGTTTGGTCACTTACGGCAAAAGAGCAGTAAGAGCAATCATTATGTATCTATGTATTATATGTGAATGTGTACATGTGTGTATACATATAGAGAAACAGACGTAAAATTTCCCAGTGAGACACATGAACCCTGGCAGATGAGCAGGGTGGAAATTCAATTCCATTTCGCAGATGCGCCTCTGAGAAACTCAGTAAAGCAGATAGTGACTCCCTAACCACCATCCCTCCTGTCTATCAGAAACCCAACATTGTTCAAGAATACACCTTCTTCGTTGTAATTTAGGAGAAATTGAAGAGTAGATTCTAATTATTCTTATCTAGTGGTTCTCAACATCAGCAGCCTGAGGAATTTTTTAAAATATTGATGCTAGATTCCACCTTCAGAGGTTGATTTCATTGGTCTGGGGTGTGAACTGGGCATGGTGAGAGTTAAACATTTCTCCAGGGGATTCTAATACGTAGCCAAGGGTTTAAGTCACTGGTCTAAGCCAATCATGGCAATCCCATCCTATTCACCAGTGGTTAGTTTAAGGGAGACTTGTGATGTAGTTCTGGCCAATTAGTCACGCTGAGGAGCTGCTTAGAAAAAGGTTTCTTGTTCTTAAAGCATTGGAGGTGGTCACTGTAGTGCCTCTGGATGTTGATGGATCTAAATGTGATGGCTGGAGTCACTGCAGACATTTTGTTGCCATCCTAAGGATGAACCCAACACTCAAAAAAAGACATAGCCAAGTAAACTATAGAGAAGCAGAGCCCAGGGCCAGCACTCCTAAACCTGCCAATTCACATAATTTGCAGTGCATCATATGATAAATATTATTTATGTTAAGGTGAATTAGGCTTACCTACTACTGGCTGCCAAAGGTGTCCCAGCAAAAACATTATATGACGTAGCTAAAGTTACACACTTAAGATAAATATGGGCCGGGCGCGGTGGCTCACGCCTGTAATCCTAGCTCTGGGAGGCCGAGGCGGGTGGATCGCTAGAGGTCAGGAGTTCGAGACCAGCCTGAGCAAGAGTGAGACCCCGTCTCTACTAAAAATAGAAAGAAATTATCTGGCCAACTAAAAATATATATACAAAAAAAAAAAAAATTAGCCGGGCATGGTGGCTCATGCCTGTAGTCCCAGCTACTCGGGAGGCTGAGGCAGTAGGATCGCTTAAGCCCAGGAGTCTGAGGTTGCTGTGAGCTAGGCTGATGCCACGGCACTCACTCTAGCCCGGGCAAGAAAGTGAGACTCTGTCTCAAAAAAAAAAAAAAAAGAAAAAAAAAAAAAAAAGATAAATATGGATTCAGGTCTTCTGATTCCGATACCAGGGCTCTTTCCACAAAATTATACTGTTTCTCTGTAAAACACTGGGCAGGATATCTTTTCCTGAAAATTGCCCAGGAACTCACTTTGGGACAGCAGCTAGGAAAGTGAATTACTGCCATTGTGTCTTAGGAATTGAGTTGTTTTGCTCATACAAGAGTGTTTTGAGGTTGTTCACTAGCAACTTTCCAACCAAGCACATTAAACTAGAGTGGGGTTGGGGGAGAATCACACATTTTATTCATCTAGACCTGAAATTGGGCATGTCTCTGTTTAAATTGAAAAATAACTAAATCACTTACCAGAATTAATGAGGAGAGAAAACCTTTGGGAGCCAGATGATAATGATGTGCATGGTGTTCTGGATATACCAGAAAAGATGGTTTACTCTGGAAAAATTAAGTAATTAGAAAAGGCTGTGTTAATTTCAGGCTCCCTTAGAAACACCAGGGGGTGAAGTACCTCAGTGGGTAGAGTCAGTAGAAAACAAACACATTGGTGGAGGGAATGAGTGATATGGAGGAATGTAATTAATCTTATCTAGGGGCAGGCAAAAAGGGGAAAGTCTCAAACAGTGAGGCAATTTGTCAGAGGGTGAAGCCAACTGAGATGGGTGACATTTTTCTCTCTCACATGAATAAACTATTGTGTCCCTGGAGGCACAAATGGAGGGTGGGATTCTTTCCAAAGATGAAACACTGATTGTTCAAAAACATGCAAAGCACCAGTGCTGCACTGGATCTGTCACGGGTGGGCCATCAAAATAAAATAAAAATGAGGTTGTGCATCTATACAGTGAGGAGAATGAACCAGCCATTTGGGTAATGCATTTTTGTGTTTTATTTCAAGTGACAGCATGGGCAAATATGAAGACAAGAGAGCAGATTATTGATCAGTTGACTTATTCTAATCAATTAAGACAGCTGAAATAACCAAATTAGTCATTAGCCATTTGGTGTACTCATCATCTTGCCATCTAATTGGATTAATTGTTCATTAATCTAACTCATTGCTCAGGGCTCTACCAAAAAAATGACTAAATGGGCACCCCATTTCCCTCTACACTCCAATTTTTATCTCTGTAAGGGGATGTGAGTCTAAAAATTCTATAGAGCTGTAAAATATGTATGAGTAATATTTGCTAAAGACGGTTACATTCACCAGGATTGTAGTGTCAAACGTCCAGTCATAATTGTTACCATTAGTCCATAAAATTAATTTCAGGGTTAGGACAACCCATTAGTAAAAACAATTTATCTAATGAGCCCTTACTTGTAAGGAAGGGAGAAGCAGCCCCACAGGTGACTGGGGGCAGCCTGGACTCCCTAAGGATGGATGTCGTTAGGATCTTGCATGGCAGCAAGCACTAACCCGGTTAACTCATCTACAGGTATGCTCCTTGTGCTCTTTGGAAGGAAGTTACTGACATTGGTTAGTTAGAAAATACATGAAAAATTAATTCTACATATTTCTAACTATTTAGGACCTTATTAGTAAAAAACAAACAAACAAACAAACAAAAAACCCTGAATTTGTGATAGAATGTTTACTTCAGTGTCAGGTTAATGAGGAGTGACTGTTCTTCCTCACTCTTTCAAATGTTGTAGCCACCTCTGTAGAAGCCTCTACTTCTGACCATATGTCCGTGGCTTGTTCACAGATGCTCTGCATTCAAGCAAAACAGTTGGTTTGTGGTCTATTCTAAGGAACCGAACTCCTCAAAACCCTACTGAACTGACTCCTCACTTGCTCAGACTCCAAACCTTAGAGATATCCTTGAGATATATTTGACATTCAGCCTGTTAGCAAATTCTGTCAGCTCTATATTGAGAGTATATCCCAAATGTGGCCACTTCTCACCACCTCCATTGTTCCCATATGGGTGGGTCCCACCTGAACTATTTCAATAATCTCCTAAATGCTCCCTCCCTACTAGCCTGGTCTCTTTACAGAAGGTGGAGTGTTAACACCCACTAGGTAATATCACTCTTGTGCTTGAAAAAGGCTTCTCCTTTTATCTAGTTTAAGTTCCAAACCCTTCACTATTGCTTACAAGGTCCTACATAAACTTGCTGCTGACTACTTCTGTGACCTTGTGTCACAGCCATCTCTGCCTGGCTCCCTCTATTCTAGGTACAACGCTTCCCAGACTGGTCCACGATCACTGTGGCTGTTGTTCCATCTCAAGGATGTCAGCTTGGTTTTGCTGAGCCCGTGTCGGTCTTGTCTCATATGTCTGCAGGGCTGGTTTGCTCACTGTCCTGAGAGAGGTTACCTTCTCGTGTGTTTGGCGCCAGTGTGTGTGTGGGGGGGGTGGGTGTTGGGCAACACAATCAATAAATACTGATTCCTTGATCTCAGCATGTTTAAGGGACCTAAAGATTGTGTTAAAGATCATCTCACCCAACCATTTTATTCTACTCAATATGGAATAAAAGGAAGCTCATAGGTCAAATGCACTGTCAGAAAGTCACCTAACTGGTTAGTAGCAGATCAGGGTCTACAACCTGGTTCTCCTAACTGTGAATTCAGCGCTCTCTCCCTGGTCATTCGGCTGGTCAAATCTGTTCAATTATGAAGCAGTATTTTTATTTATTGGAACAAGTCAATTTGATCAGCATTGCTCAATACATTACTTGATACATTACTTATAACTAAATTTCAGAGTGCCCCGTTGAGAACTTTCATTAATATTCTAAACACATCACTTGTTTAGGTGTTGAAGAAACTTTTTCAATCAGCTTGCATACTTTTTTATTTCCCCCTAAATGTTGTGACCTCCTATGTACTTATTCAATAAGTATTAAAGAAGCAACAATCTGGAAGAGAGCTTGGATGTGTACATAATTATTTTAAATGAAAATGTTAGGAAGTTATTTAGTATTTCTAGATGGTTCCTAATGGGAGCAGCGTGAGAGCCGGAAGCAGCTGGGGGAGGAAACGTGTCCTCCAGCTGTGGAGACAAGGGACACCCCGAGCGGAAGACACGACATTGGGACTGAGGGATGGCTGAGATTGGACACTAGGAGTAGGAGAGAGTAATTCCGCTAGAAGGAAAAGCATGAGTAGCAGCAAAAATGCTCTAAAACAGAGGCAGAGCTGCTGTTCCAGCCGTTTATGGACACACCGCCACCTGCTCCGCGGCCCCTCCCCCACCCATCACTACTCGCTTCAGTGAACTTGAGCAGGTATTTCATTTTGTTTCACAGAATATTCCTGGTGGACAAATTGCCCTTTTCTTAAACTCTTGGGAATAGTTGAAATACTTGCCTGAGGATTGTTATTCATTTTCATTTGCATGAGGTGTCAAATAACATGCTTAAGTGATTCAGTGATGGAAATTCTGAGACTTCCTGCTCAAGCTCAGGCTCAAGGAGAGAAAAAGGCCCCCAAACCCTCTCCCCCAAACCCTCTCCCCCGACCCAGAGCCGCTGCCGGCCGTCCCCTGCCGGCGGGCTGGGTGGGGACCTTGGGAACCGGACGTGCCTTCCTGTCTTCACTCGCGGGGCCGCGCAGTTGTCCCTGTTTCCCAGACGCCGCCTCCGCTTTATCCGGGGAGGCCGCACCGCGCGGGGCCTCCCGTCCCCCCAGCGCCAACCCTCGGGGGGGAGACTGAGTCCCAGACTCCGACCCCCGAGCGGACCCCGGCGCTCGCCTCGCAGATGCCCGGCCGGCCGAGCCGGGGAGAAGAAAGGCCTTTCCTTCCCGTCTTAGATCCCTGTCTGGGTCACGTATAACGAAGGCAGATCAATGCGGGAAAGCGCGCGTATTTACTGAATGTAAGATTTGCTCGACGGGGGCGCCTTCGGAAGCGAAGATCCCGAGAGCGGGAAGCCTGCGCGTCTCCGTGCCCAGGGTCGGTGAAAGCCGGTGGATCCAAGGCACAAAGTGGGGCGGGGCAGGTCTCAGCAAGGCCTGTGCGTTCGGATTCCTCCCTGTGTCCCTGTGTCCCTGTGCCTGCGGATGAGGACAGTCCTTTCTTCTGGATGCAGGGAGGGCGCCTCTCAAATGAGGGGCTCATGACCTGCTTCAGGACAGAACTGTGGAGAGGAAGGTCAGAGACACCTTCCTGCCTCTGCCGTTCTCTCAGATACCAAGGTGCCACATTTTGGGGTAGCATGTCCCGAGCCCCATCATCTGCTTTCTTCCAAACCTGTTTTTTACCCAACTATATATTGCCGGAATCCTGTCCATTCTCACCAAGAGAGGAACAAGACTAGTGACTGTTTTTCCTGTTGCAAGGCTCCAGCGTCTTCCCCTGCTGGCGTGGAGCTCCGCGGGGCTCCTTCCTCAGCCCTGGCCTCCCTCTCCCACCTGCCCTCTGTTCCTGTTGCTGCAGCGCCATTGCCTCTTCTGTTTGGCTGTGACTGTTGATACAAGGCAGCTTTCACTTCTAGTTCTTCTCACTGTGCTCCTCAACTTTCGTGTTTTCCCTCCAAGTATCTCCTAGCCTCTGCAGCAGGATGTGCAGAGTTTGGGCTTATAATACAGAGACGTGTAGGGCGGCTGGGTGCAGGCCCGGCCCAGCTGCCTTGCCTGGTGGTCCAATGCAAATGTAGCATCAGCATCAATGAAGGACTGCAAATGAGCTTCTCTTTCTGATGGTTTAATCCACCTTTTTCAACGATCTTAGCAGTTACTTGTGACTTTTGTTTTTTCAATTTTGTCTGTTTTATGGAATCAAAGGAATGTATTATCTTTTACACAGATCATAGGCCTAGACCAAATCTAGGGGAAAGAAAGATTTTAAAACCTCTGGAGATTCAGAAGTGTAATTTTCCCACTTAATTAGAGTTGATACGTCAGTGGCATTTGCAATAAAGAAATTACTGAGCAAAGGGTTGAGAGTATGTCTGTTAAAACCATTTCGGTGTTAATGTCTAAACTTTGCAGACATATATTGAGGTTTTTATATCTAGCTCTTTCTTTTCCTTTCTGTGTTTTATAAGGTAATGCACATAAGCATCTGCAATAGTGCCTGACATGTGCTAAGTGGGCAATAAATGTTAGCTATGAACACATTCTGCACTGCTGTGTGGATGGGCAGGAAGCCTTAGGAATAGCTCCTTCCTTGTGTTTATGCTGCTCCCAGCAGAAATTAACTATGTGCCCATGTCCCCTGAGCGGGAAGGGTGAGTGTCATAGGAAGGCCAGTGTCTGCTGTTGGCTCATTTTCAGTGTTCTCCACCCAGGAAGCATCGTGGCGAGGTGTCCTCTCCCCTGGGTTGGCAGTCTCAGCCTCTCTCTGGAGTAGGAAAGGACACATGTTTCAGCTCTTAAGACCCTCAGTGGCCAATGATAAGGAAATTGGGACAAAGACCAGACATTTTCCTACCAGGACATAAGGAGCTTTTCATGGCAAAGTCTATCTGTGAACTCCAGACCAGTGGCCTTTAGGTATAAAAGGAGGCCTGCAAAACCCCATTTTTTTGGTCTGACACTGCCTTTCCTTTAGAGGGTGGGGAAGTGTCTGATTGAATAATGCAGGCAAAATACCCCTATTTATTTTTCAGTGTGTTTAATGTCAGTGGAGTTACTTACACCTGCATTTTTCAAGGGAGTTGGCACTTGACTGCATTTCTTAATTTAGAAGACTGTTACTCCCCACCCCCCATCTTCTCCCTGCCACCAGTAAAAGAAAAGAGATACATGTGGCCTTGTGTCCCAGAGGCGAATGAGTCCTGCTTAGGAGGCAGAGGCTGGAAGCACTGGGCCAGACACTGGCATCTGCGTGGTTAAGAAAGTAAAATAACTAAACTAGTGGTAATATATTAGACGTTAATACCACACCAATCCCATTTTCTTTCTTATGTGTGGTAATACATTCGGAGTGCTGTGTACTGAAGGAAATGGAGGCGGATTTCACTCTCCACTCCGGAGTGGAGTGGGTCTGTGCAATGCCAGGCCCCAGGTGCCAAGCTCACACTTTTCCCAGAGGAGACCCGTTGTCCCGGACCACAGAATAGGTGCCCCTAAAGCCAGAATTTCCCTTCCCCCATCTAGGGTGTTGCAGGACATGCCACGGGAGGCTGGCAGAAGTTTCTTCTCCCATTCACACCTAAGGGATTTCCAGAAAGGAGCCTCAAGTAGCTGACATTCTCTGCAATTCAAGCAACAGCAAACTGAACATAATCAGGGCAAGGGTTGCTACTCACACTGCCTTTTGCACGATTGTTTTGGTACTTTGCCACTTGTCAAATTCTGAAATGCTGCATTTCCAGCCATGTCCCAGAGTACTTTCAGCTCAGTCTCATGATTTCTTTAAAAAATAGAAAAATAATAATAATAACACTAAGTGCTTATGTCCCTACCCCCTCTTCCCTTTGCACTCAAGGTTCTTCCCCGTGGCTGCTGCGCTGAGATAAGGCCCTGGTATTTTCCTGCCCTTCTGCAGCCATGCATTATCATAAGAAAGTGCCAGGCATCCATCAGCCCACAGCCCCTGATTTACGCTCAAAGTTCGGATTATCTATTCTGCTCCAAATCCCTTCAAACAGCCAACCTGATCAAAGAGAATCACATCCACCAGATAAAATTTGAATATAGCTCCATGCAACAGAATGACAGGCAGGATTTTTTTTTTTAATCTCTGAACTGCTTCAACCTCCTCATTTTGTCAGGAATTGTTCTTTATCCCCAGTGCAAGACACACTGAGCAACCTCATTGTCCCACTTGCATCTTTCCTGCCGAGCTCTTCGTGGGGAGCCATTTACAGCGTTTGCTCCTGGGGAAGGAGTCATTGTCCACCGTAATTCCCTGCATGCAGAAAGTGGCAACAAAGGCCAGCTCAGCCCAGAGCCAGGTAGAGGAGAAACATTACCATACATGGATCAGTCTGACTTAACAACCAGTTGCTAACTTTGACAGTGTGCAGCCAGGAGAAAGCCAAGATTAAGAGGCAGGGTCTTTAATGTTGAGGACATCTCAGTGACTAAATTAAGTTACATATCCTGTAAATCCAATCATTCACTTCGTTCACTCAGCAAATATTTACTGAATGCCTTATGTGCAAGGCTCTGGTGAACCAAAGAAGTATATCTCGAGGAACTTAATATCTAGGAGAATAAGACATACCTGGGTTATTAAATAAAAACATAGCAGAGATTTCTAGTCCAAGAGAGGAATCTGAGCCCTGTGAACTCAATGACACCCTCCTCCCAGCTCCCATTCCAAATTCCTCATGAATTGACCAAAGAATCTAACATAGACTTTTGGGGAAAATCCACATCACTACTGGAAACTAAGGAAGGATTGTAGTCACTGCCAGAAAACTTAAGGGATTTCTGGAAAACATAAAGCATGTAAGTCTAGACGAAGGTAAGGGCTTATTAACATGCAGGTCACCACACGTGGAGGGAAAATATACTAAAAGAGTAAAGAGAAGAGGAAACTCGACTGGGCAACATAAAGGCAAAATAAACCACAGAGAAAGTGGCTGGAGATAAGAGGACCGCAGAGCCCTGCTGTTGCCTCTGACAACACACTGAGATCAGATATTTGTATGGAACTGAGATCCCACCTCGGGGATCTTGGCTACTCTGGGTGTGGTGGCGTATTAAGTAAAGAAAGGGCTGCTGGGGTTCAGGACATGGTGCCCCAAATATGCCACTTTGGGATTTGAGAAAACAGCAGAAGTGGGAAGGTCTCTCTAACCTTCTCTCCTGAAGCAGATCATAAAACTTAGGAAGAATTTTCTGACCTTCCCATGAAGCAGGTCAAAAGACCCTCATTCAAGAGGTGCCCTCCCTATACACAGAGGAAAGGAATGTCCTTGCCTCTGAAGACACAGGGTCACAGAGAAGAATCTGAACACACAAGATTCGCTAAGTTCCCCTCATTTTGTTACCATTAGATCATCGTTTTTTAAATTCAGTCATATTTTTCCACGACTGTCTTCTACTTCTTCATCAAGCCTAGCATAAAAATACACAGGTTTACCCATCTCTTTGGGTCTTCATTGCCTTGTGAATGCTCCCATATCACATATAACTTATACTAAATCAATATGTATGTTTTTCTCTTGTTAATCTGTCTTTTGTTGTAAGTGCCTCAGCCATGGACCTAAGATAGGAAGGAAAGATATTTTCCTTCCCAAACAGGGCAGTTAGTGAAACTGACTCTCTCCTTTCTAATCAGATACAGCTAATAATGGAGAAATTGCATTTTCTACCTATGACTACTTCCAGGGGCAGCTTCCTCCTCCCTGAAAACCTCTTCTCTCCATCTGCAATCAGACAAAGTGAACCTGGAGAAAATCTCCTTGCTCCCTCCCCCCTTTTGCTTGGCTCGAGGGATTTGCACAGCAGCCCAAACGTAGCTGAGTCCATCCATCTCCCACCACCACAGAGGACCTATGCTGCGTGCAGAAAAATCCCCAAACAAGAAGCACGCAGCAGTATTGCACAAGCTTGGGAGTAATACAAAGGCACAAGAGTCAGTGTTCTTCTTGAAACAGATTTCCTGAAATATGCTCAGTAAAAAGTCACAATTTAAAAAATTTATACTTCCAATAGAATATTAGAGGAAATTATACCTCTGAAACAGTAGCAAGCACACGAATTCTCTCATCTTCTATACTGGAGACAATGGAATGTTACTTTCTTGACACTGATACAGACACTGATACAGAAATATAAGTCCAATTTTGGAGTTTCTTTGTAATTAAAGGTCACTGAGGCAAGAGTAAAAACATTCTCTAACAATTTGTTGCCTTAAGACTGCTAAGCTATACGACTTGCAGTCCAGATCACCAACTTGGTTCAGAATGATGGTCGAGGTCCACATATTCGAGCACTTCTCTCTCACAGTTCCCACCAACGTTGACCAAACCACTGACATATCACCACTAGAGTGTAAGGCAGGGCTCTTCCATTAGCTGGAATACTGTAGTGTTTCAGTAGGAAAAAGTAAAGGTGAGAGACCACTGAGGGGAAAGGCCAAACCAACCATTCTTCAAGAAAGATGGAGAACAGCCCATTGAGGGAGTAAGTGAGAATCTATTTCCTACCAGTAGCAGCCAATGACTTCAAATCTACGGCTGATGAGGGCTTCTTGAAGCTCTAGCCCAGGTGCACAGGTCACAGGAGTCCTGAGGTGCCACAGCCCACCCCACCCATGAAAACGATGGGGCTGAGGCTGGGCTGACCACTGGGCAGTGGGGTCTCCGTACTGACAGAGGTTGGGCCCTGGGAAGAGAAACTCTGTCCCAGCTGGCTTTGGGCTGCCAGTGGGATGGGTAGCTTCTGAATAAAGAATTTTGTAGAGTGTCACCTGCAACTGCTACCTAAGGTGAACAGAGACTTCTCTCTCTAAGAATGAACAGCCAGAGAAATATCACCAGATAGGAGAAGAGAAGGCAATTCAAAGGTTTACCTGAACTTTTGGGGAAACTGCCCCTGCCTTCACCCCCTGGCCTGATGAAACAGAGTTACTATAAGAAATAAGAGAAAAATATTTTTGATAAACTTTTCATTTGAAATAATTTTACATTCATAGAATAGTTGCAAAGAAAGTTCAAAGAGAATTCCTGTATACCCCTCACTTAGTTTCCCCTAACGATAACACCTTGTATAACTATGGTACATTTGTTAGAACTAAGAAATCAACATTAATATATTATTATTAACTAAATTCCATACATTATTTGGATTTTACCAGTTTTCTCCACTACAGTCCCTTTTTTAGTTCTAAGATCCAGTGCAGGGGACCACATTGCATTTAGTCTTCACAGCCCTTGAGTCTTCTTTAGTCTGTCAGTTTCTCTGTCTTTCCTTGTGTTCCAAGATATTGAAGGACTTTTTGAGGAGTACTTGGTATTTTACGGAATGCCCCTCAATTTGGGATTATCTAATGTTTTTCTCATGATCAGATTAAGGCTGCAGGATTTAGGGAAAAAGGTACCATAGAAGTGGATGGCATGCCCATCTCGTCACATCACAACATGGGTTCATGACATCAGTTGGATCCCCACTGATGGTACTACTCTTGATCACCTGATTAAAGTAGAGGTCACCAGCTTCCTCCACCATGCACTGACTAGTTTTCTCCTTTTCTGACTCTATTCTTTGGAAGTGAATCTCCAGGTCCAGTTTACAATTAAGGGAGTCGGAGGAACAATAACCTCTGCCTCTCAGAGAGGGTATATCTATCTATCTATCTATCTATCTATCTATCTATCTAACTTGTAATTTTTCTGTAAAGAAAATTTATCTCTTCCCCTCTATGTATTTAATTCATTTATTTATATCAGTATGAACTCATGTATATTAATACTTCGAGTTAACATCTAATAATGCATTATTTGTTTTTCAAGTTGTTCTAGCTTTGGCCATTTGAAGTTCTTTCAGGTTGGCTCCTTTGTCCTTTTAACATGACTCAATCTTTTTTTTTTTTTTTTTTAACAGCACTTCCTTGTTTCCATCACTCCAAGATACTCTGGGTTCATCTTGTATTTCCATGCCTTAGCCCAAGAAAAACTCACCTCCTCAAGGGGCCTATGTCCCTTTTATTAGAGAATGGTATTTAGAAACCAAGGTCTTTGCATTGAGTGTGCTCGTTGCTCCTGGGGCATCATGGTTTCTAGGTTCTATCAGTGGACAGAGCTAGGAGATATATCTACTGAACAATGTGTACACATGTGCTGTACTTATTTCTGCATCTATCCTCTCTGGGTGTGTATTAAGCCAGACGTAAATTCCTACTGATGTCTTCCACTACAATCCAGTGTCATCTGGTTGTAATTTTCATTCCCAACAGGAAGAAACCTGGTTCCCACTATCCACCATCCATTGACTTATTTGGTCAACCCCAGTATACAAGTAAAACAATTTCAGAATTGTTAGCATTTATCTCCCTGAAAAACAACTTTCCCAACTAGAATATAGTGTTTATACAGTTCCTTTTGTCCTCAGCCTCATGAGCTCCACTAAAAACATCATTTCCTGAAGTTACTTAGATCAGTTCCCTGTTTCCCCACCCCCTCAGTGAGATTCCATCTTACATACTTAATACAGGTAGCTTCATTTGTCAGTCCACACTCCATCCTGGTCCTCTTGTCACACCAGTTTATTGTTTTAATATACATACATTGAAGTCCCTTTTTTGATGGATGGTTCTATGGGTTTTGGAAAATGCATGAAACCATGCATTTACCACCTCAGTAACACACGGAATTGTTTTATCACCCTAAAATTCCGCTACGCATCTGCTTTGTAGTGAAGGGCCACCCTCCCCCAGCCTCTGGCCTGCCCCAGCCTCTGGCCACCACCACTTTGTTTTCCACTCTTATAGTTTTGTCTTTTCTAGAATGTGACATAAATGCAATCATATAACGTGTAGACTTTTGGGTCTGGCCTCTTTCACTGAGCTAAATGCATGTAAGATCCATCCACACTGTTGTGTGAATCAATCACTTAGTCCTTTTTATTACTGAACAGTATTTCTCTGTATGGGTGTACCACAGTTGACCTTTTGAAGGACATATCAGTTGTTTCCAGTTTTTGGTGATTATGGATAAAGCGACTATAAGTGTTTGCACACAGGTATGCTGTCTGGATGCAAGCCTTCAATGCACACAGATAAATACCTAAGAGTGGGATTGCTGGGTTGTACAGTCGCTATATTTTGACAGTTTCTTATAAACTGTCAAACTCTCTTCCAAAATGGCTGTTGTATTTTGCAAGAGAGGCTTTTCTTTTTAATTTCTACTCACAGCAAAATTGAATAAATTGAATGCTGACAAAACAGAATCAGGCCAGGATGAATAAGGAAACAGAGTATAGAAAAGAGTGTAAAAATTCAAATTAGTGAATTAGGCTGTCAATTCATGAACTCCTTCTGAAGAATAGATGAAGATAAGAGATAAATATTATAAGAGAAAAATAATCAGTGTCATGGATTGATCCAATTACTCTAATAAACATTTTTACATAAAATAGTTTCTCCTAAAGGAGAGAGCAGACACAAGCAACACAATTATAAACTTTCTTAATTGAATTAGAGAACAGAAGAACAGGAGAATTCATCAATTAATTCAAAAACTATTTCCAAAAATAACTAAACAGTGGAAGCATTCACTGTATCCTAATCAGGAAATAAAGAAGAAAATAAAAATACACAAAGTAAAAATAAAATACAATACACAAAATTAGAAAACAGATCCAGAGAAAATTCAATGAAATAGTGAACAGTTTGTACAACTCTATCCTGATATATTTCAAAATATGGATAAAATAGGCAACTTCCTAGTGAAATATGGATTTTTAAAATTTACTCAAAATAAAATTGAAACTCTAAGTATAGCTATAACCATAAAAAAAATGTTTAAGTGTCTTAAAACGTGCCTTTCAGAACAGCATCAGTTCGAAGGAATTTTTGGGTAACTTTTTTCCCCAAAACTTCAAGCATTGGATAATTCATACATTATTTAAATTATGCCCAGAACATATTAGAAGAAAGGAAGATTCTTGGCACTCCTCTAGATCTAATATAACTAATTCAACATTTGTGAAAGCAGAGATAGAGAAGCTGTTCCTCAATCTCGCTTGTGAATACAAATGTAAACCTTAAAAATCAAACATTAACAAATCAAACCCAGGAGTGTGCTAATAGAAATAGACATCCCCACACTCAAGCAAACTAACTCCAGGATTATCAAGTGCTATCTGTGGTCTGCTAGAGTATGTCCGCCCAAATTCCTATGTTGAGACTTCATGGCCAGTGTGATAGTTTTAAGAGATGGGACCTATAGAGGTGATGAGATCATGAGGGCAGAGCCATCGTGAATGGGATCGGTGCCCTTAAAAAGAGGCCAGAGGAACCCAGGTAGGTCCTTTTCGTCCTTCCTCCTCACCCTTCCCTCCGCGTGATGACAGCACCAAGGCAAGGCCTTGCAAGCAGAGAGAAATCCCTCCAGACACCAAATGCTAGTGCCTTGATCTTGAACTTCTCAGCCTTCAGAACTGAGAGAAAATACACTTCTGTTCCTTGTAAGTTACCCAGTCTTGGGTATTTCACTCTAGCAGCCTGAAGGAACTAAGACACCGTGATACTAGGGGTTGTGCTGATACAACCCATCCTTTGTTACATGAAGAAGAGCACATTCCATCTCTACAGAGGCTGAAGGGCATTTGATAAAATGCAAAATCCATTTGCAATAGAAAAAAAACAAAACTCTTAATAAATCTGATGTGATTGAGACTGTATGAAATGTATGCCAAGATTATACTTGCAGGTGAAACATTAGATGTAATACCACTAAAGCAAGAAGTGACATGTGTCTGCCATCACCTCTATTCTGTTACTTTAGAAGTGGTAGAAAATATAGTAAGACAAGAAAGGAAATACAATTTGGAATCAGAAAATCCTATTATCTGGTAATGTTCATTGCTGTGTGTACATAATTAAACATTTCACTTAACAGAAGGGCTAGCCCAGTGTCTCAAGTCTTTTGATCATTAACGTGTATCACGTATCATTTCCTCAAAGGGTTAGTAATTTGAGAGAACTTGGTAATTGTTCACAAGAGGGAGAAGACTAAGGAAAGCGTAGGAAAGTCAAGTGCTCTTGTAGGCATTTACTGAATCTGTCACTGTGCATTCATAAAACAGCAACATTTTTCCCACTTCTTTAAGGCTGTCAATCAAATGTGACCTTACCAGACAGGCCTCTCCTGATTATTACATTTAGAATACCATCTCTCACCCTTTCCAGTCCCTTGCCCTGTTTTATTATTTTTCTGCATAACAAATATCATTACTTGACACTAAAATACATTTCTTTTTATTCGTTGACTTTATTGCCCAACAAAGCCTTTCCCCCACCCCCATCACCGAACACACGAGAAGGTAAACTCTGACAGCCCCGCAGACGCCTGAGAGGGGACGGTGCCAGGCCTAGCGAACAGCTGGTGAACGACAGCCACAGTGTGATCAGGCTGGGTGGCATCATACCGAGAATAGAGGGAGCCGGGCAGAGATGTGTGGGGCACGAGGTCACAGAAGTCGCCGGCAACAAGTTTATTAGGACCTTGTAAGCAATGGTGAGAGATTTAGAACTTAATCTAGGTAAGATGAGAAACCTTTTTCAAGCACAAGAGTGATATTATCTAGCAGGTGTTAATACTCCACATTTTGTACAGAGACCAGGCTGGCAGGGGAGGGGGCATTTAGAAGATTATTGAAATAGTTCAAGTGAGCCCCCCCTGTGTGGTAACAATGGAAGTGGTGACAGTGGCCAAATTTGGGATATACTGTCAATACAGAGCTGACAGAATTTGCTAATGGGTTGTGTACTGGGTGTATATACGTGTGTCAGGAATGTCTCTAAGGTTTGGAGTCTAAACAACTAAAACAATTATGCTGCCATTTATTGAGATCTTAACGTCTAGGCAAGGAGTACTTTTTGTGTGTTCATTTGCTTTTATTCTGGTTTGAAGAGAGGTAGGCAGAAATCAAGAGTCAGGTTTTAATTACGTTAAGCTTGACATGTCCGTGATACACCCAAATGGGGACATCCAAAAGACAGGTGGAGACACCAGTCTCAAGTGCAGGGAGGAGGATAGGACTGAGGTGTGAATTTTGGAATTATCAGCTTTTAGATAGGAAACCACAGGAACGGGTGAAGTCACTCGGGGATGCATAAATATGACCAGAGAAGAGGTCCGAGGACCAAGCCCTTTAGATGGGGATGAGGTGGCGTCATCACAGGAGACAGAAAGGGACAGAATCCAGGAACACGGGGTGCCCGGGAAGCCGGGGAGGAGAGAGCGACTCCCTGCCCCGCGCCCGCGGTTGCATGTCGTGCGATGAACGCAGACGCACGGCCACGGGCTCGGCAGCGCAAAGGTGACCAGTGGCCCGACCGACTCCAGAGAGAACGCGAGGGGGGCCGCGGTTCAGCCACGACACCAAACCCTCCGGAGGGGCCGGGCCGTGGGTGCTCCCGGAGACACAGGGCGGCGGCCGCCGAGGCCCGCGTGGTGCAGCGCGGCTGCCGTGGGATGAGGGACGTGGCGTTTGACACGCTGAAGGGAACGAGCCGGCAGACGGGAAGGCGCGGGCGTCAGGAAAGCACGCAGGGAGCCGCGGCAGGGGCAGCGCTCCGGCGTCACGCGGGGCCTGGGGCTCGGGGCACAGACGCAGGGACAGCCTGGGCCAGCAAACGGGTGGGTCACCGTGATCTCGGAAGAGAAGGTGGAGCGTGTGGGCAGAGGCGCAGGGCAGCTGGAGGACTAGGAGGTGGAAGTACGCGGGCACCTCGTGTGACTGCTTCTCTTCTCGGAGAAAAAGGAGGAGACACGGGAGGTTGGAGAGAGAGAGGAAGAGCGAAATAGCTGTGCTGGAGACTGCGAGCTAGAATTGACCAGGGAAACGTAGGATCATAACCCATTTGATGTTTATGACTCCTTGTTTAAAATGAACTGAGGCCAGATGTGGTGGCTCATGCCTGTAGTCTCAGCACTTTGGGAGGCCAAGGTGGGAGCATCACTTGAGCCCAGGAGTTCGAGACCCATCTCTACAAAAAATAAAAAAATTAGGCAAGTGTGGTGGTGCGCGCCTATAGTCCCAGCTACTCAGGAGGCTGAGGCAGGAGGATCTCTTGAGCCCAGGAGTTCGAGGCTGAGGTGAGCTATGATGATGCCACGGCACTCCAGCCTGGGTGAGAGAGCGAGGCCCTGTCTCTGAAATAAATAAATAAATAAAATAAAATGAACTGAGTCAGCGTTGTTCTGCGCTTTTCTCTAGCTGTGGTGGTTTGCAGAGGGCTGGTGTGACATCCTCTGTTCTTAAATGTAGGTTCAGTAGGTAACATTGTCTTTATTTTATAAACGTCATGACAGAGGGAAGAGAGGTTAATCATCCTGTCGAAGTCCCAATCATAGTGGTAGAACTCGGTTTTCTAACTCCTATTCAGGTTGTGCTTTGCATAAACAAATGCCATAGAAGTGTTGTCTATATATATAACACTTTTTAATTTTTATTCCATTTATTTTACTGTTTTAATATTTCTTACCCAGGGAATAGGGAGTAGACTTTGACCATTCAGAAATGATATTCTCTGTGTCATTACTGCTATATTTGACTTTCTTTTGGATTACTTTACATAGAAAAACCATAATATATAGCACAGGCGAAAGGAGCCTAACCACCATTTATAGCATTATTCTAAAGTCCAAGTTCCAAATCACTGGCTTTGACATAAACTGGAGGCATGAAATTCAGAGATCTCTATATATGGAAATCCAGTGAATTCCAGGTGCCCGCTATGTCACGATTCTGGCTCCTTTCCAACGTGTTCTCCTTTCATCCCGGCTAGCACGTCTCTTTCTGATCTTCACACGGCCCAGATGAGTCTGGGACTCAGCTCCACCTGAGGCTGCGTGAGCGAGATTCCTCTTTATCGTTCCCTCGTGGTCAGGAAAACTCACTAACTGGTGCTGAAGAATCAATATTAATCAAAAAGTCATTAGGTGCATCTGCATTATGTGTCTTTTTTTTTTCATTTTGAAAACATCTCTCATATGTATTTTTTCTATAGCTTAAATACAAAAAAAGTTGCACATTTGCATGTGTACTTCTCACATCGTGAAGAACGTCAGAGGTTTATTTAGGATATGGGTTAGGATGAGGATGACGATAAATGAGCCTAAGCACTGAAATTTGTTTTTGTAGTTTTTAAAACAGCTGGGGCTTCAGGATAGATCACAGGCTTCCTGGTGAGAATGTACAGGATAACACATGGGCCTTGGGGGGAAATGCAGAGGATAAAGGCGCATTTGCGGGCAACAATACACATGTCTCACTTCCTGTGGTGGCATCGCTGTGGTGCTCACATGGCCTCCCATTCAGCCAGTTAAACTGAACACGGGCAACGCTCTGGCTCCCAGAAAGTATTCATCAACTGAACAGCGCACCCTCCGTAATGTCCTTTTCATAACCTTTCAGTTTAAGCAAGTCAGATTTATTTTCCTCCCTACCTCGTACTAATAGAAAAAGAGTAAGAGGCCAGAGATTTTAAAGATAAAGCACAGAGCAGGGATGATTGGGAGTGAGTGTAGGTGGAAGGTAAAGGGTAGATCAGACTTTGACTGTGTGCTCAGGGTGGTCTTGACAGCAGTGCCTAGGTGTGGTTCTCAAAATATTTTTTTAGCAGCAAAAGCTGTTTAAAATCATATTTTACACAGATCCCCAATATAGAAAAAAAAAAAAAGGAATAGTCACCATTAGGTATTTGTAAGTTCAAATTTATAGCACTAACTAATAAAAGAATGAAGCTGTTTTTATAAATAGAGATATTTAAAATCAGAGTCTGAGGTCAAGAGGTACAGTCATCTATCAGCTTTAGCAACCAATTTTCCTCCATATTTTGGCTGGTTGTGCAGAAAAATCTAAAGTTATTTGGATAAGTCATTGCAAATACTAGGTCCGTTTGTTTGTTTTTGACATGTTGGCTCCACAATCTCAAGACAGTCTTACTAAAACAGGTCCAGGAGGCTGAATGAGAAGCAGAAAATTAAATCACTAGCAATATTTAAAATTTGCTCACATCCCTTATTTTTTAAAAAAAACTTATGCAAGTTAAATGACAAGCACCTAAAACTTACACAAAAATCGTCAATTTAATGTTGTTGTTATAGAAGCTGCTATCACTGATTAGAGCACAGTGACCGGCCAGGCAGCACGGTACCTGCGGGGTGCAAGAGTGCACCACCGTTCACAGTCTCCCTTGAACAGGCCTGCGTGGGTTTGACTTTTTTTAAAGTACAATTGCAAGACACAATGTACCTTGTCAGAGACACTTCTATGGCGTGTCCACGTGTAATGTGGAATCACAAGGGGACACCGGAGCAGAAATTAATGTGCTGATCTCCGTTTTGTTGAATTTGGCATAAAACAGTTTTGAGCTGGTTGAATAGCTGAATAGGTTTTTTTATTCAATTAAGTTGACCCTTGAACAACACAGGTTTGAACTCTGTGGTCCACGTATGCAAAGATTTTCTTCCTCATCTGCCGCCCCTGAGACAGCCAGAGCAGCCCCTGCGCTTCCTCCTCCCCTCGGGTTACTCAACGTGAAGACAAGGATGAAGAATTTTGTGATGAGCCATTTCCACTTAATGCGTAGTAAATACATTTTCTCTTCCTTATGATTTTCATAATCACATTTTCTTTTTTCCTAGCTTAACTTTATTTAAAAAGACAGTATATGGTATATATAACATACAGAATATGTGCTAATTGACTGTTTATGTTATTGGTAAGACTTCCAGTCAACAGTAGGTTATTAATAAAATTTGAAGGGAGTCAAAAGTTATACATAGATTTTCAACCCCAAGGGGAACTGGTGCCTCTAAACCCCATGCTGTTCAAAGATCAGCAGTAGTTTGAAAATAGTTCAAACATTAAAAAGCGAAACACAAGCCATAAACTTGGAAAACAGACTTCATAAAACACAGCTGAAAGAGCCTCTGGCAGGAGAACTTTGGTGTTGGGGTTCGTACTCCAAGGCCAGAATCAGGTGTCATCGGCTGGAGGTGGAGTCACGTTTGCCCCTGAGTCATACACTTTCTTTACCCCTCGCTTTTCTGGGTGCTGTCTGAGATGTGCAGCTACAAACAAGAGCAAACCTCAGATGTGCCAGGAACCAGGTGAGAGAGAAATGCCCTAGACCAACCAACAGAAAAAAAAAGTCTTAAGAAAGACTCACAGAGAAAAGTTAATGAAAAAGCTTAGGTGTTAGGTGCAGCCAGAACAAGAATCTAAATTCCAACTCCTAATCGAATGCCAGCACAATAATATCAGACAGGTGAGATGACCGGAAATAGCACCTGCAACTGATCGTCATGTTTACTCGCCTCAGCTTGGATTTTCACAAAAGCAGAGCCCGAGACAAAGTAATTCATGTGGGAGGTGATCCCAGGAGGCAAGAAGGAGACAGCAGAAAAAATAACAACAAAGAGAAGGAGAAGAAAACAAAATAGCGTGGGCAGGAGGGACTAATTCCACCAAAAGCTTCTGAGGCACATGCAAAATGTGTCCAGAATGGTCCACCAGTGGACGGCAACTGGAGCCTTTCTCCACGGCCCCTGTCCCCCTCGCTGGAGGGTCGCCTCCAGGGATGCTGGCTTGGGTGCATTCTGGCTGCACCTGCCCAGGCCTCGCTAGGGCAGAAACGGAAAGGCCCTCCTCGGTGCACTCAAGCCAGGCAAATCTGAGCTCGCACGGAACTCTGGCCACCGCAGCTCGGCTGCAATCAGTGTGGGCCAAGGATTCCTACCGAGGGCCCCACCCAACTCTACATGTGTTTCTAGAGAGCTCCAGAGCACATCAACCTCACTTCCCCATTAAAGTCAATCAGTGGTCACCAAGCCTGTTTTGTTTTGGTGGTTCTTGACAGAGGCACTCATTCATTCATTCATTCATTCACTCTTTTGTTTTGTTTTGAGTGTCTTCTACATGCCAGCATTGTTCAAGACAGTAGGGATGCCACAGTGAGCAAAATAGACAAGTCCCCCTCATGATGAAGGAAGACGGACAAAGAAACAAACAAATGAAATATATAGCTTGTCATACAGTAATAAATACCAGGGAGAAAAATAAGGCAGAGAAGCAGTCCGGGCTGCTGTAAGGGTGCTCCAGGAAGATGGGAAGGTGAACAAAAGAGACCTGGTATTCCATCACGCTCAAATCTGTTTAACTTGGCAAATTACCCCCATCTGGCTGCCTCTCAGAAAACCAATAAACAAGTTTATAGAAAAGTATAACTCTTTCTGTGTTGTCTCATTTAAAGATATTGGCTTATATTCAGGCAGATTCCTCCCACAGGAGCTGACACAATTCCTAAGTGTGAATCCAGGGAGCACATTCTCCCAAGAGAGCCAAGAGGTCAGACACATCTGCATCTTCAGCCACCCCCACTTTTTCTGCATTTTTGAAATTAACGATTTCAGCTTCATGTATAGAATTCTGCTGTCAAAGGCCATCCTTCTCCCCACCCCACCAAAAAAAAAAAAAAGAAAAAATGATCTCACATATTAATCAATTATCAGTAAACATCAAACTTTCACTCTGTGCTCAGATTGAGCCTGGTTGCTGCTCTCATGAAAGTCACAATTGAGTTGTGGCCCTATGACCAAACAAGAGTAAATGACACCAAAGAGAGCATGGTTGTGCTTTTTTTTTTTTTTTTTTTTTTAATGTGGGACCTATTAAAAGTAAGTGCTAAAAAATGTGAACAAAGGTGGATCATATAACAAAGGTTTCTCAAAAGAGCTGGATCATGAGTAGGATCTTAATGAATAGGTAAATTTTAGCAGAAGAGTTCAAAGATGGCACATTTGTGATGTAGGGTGGTGAGCAGGGCCTGCAACAGATGAAGGCACCTGTCGGATTGAGAGGCTTCTCCTGGGCAAAGCTGCATCCGTGGGGTCGGGCTGTGTTTTGGTGGGTCTTGAGGAGGCATCCAATGCCCACTCGCCGAGCAGTGGCTGAGCACCGGCTGTGGCCCCGGCACTGGGCTGGACCGTGGAGAAAGCACCTGCAGACACGGCACAGGGGCTGGTAGAGCCGGGGAGGGGAGGACAGAGACGGCGCTTGCAGGGGCGGAGGGAGCGGGGTCTGCTTGGCGTACACCAGCGTGAAACCGGGGTAAGGATGAAGCTCAAAGTGTGGCAGTGGAAGTAGAGAGAACAAGAGAATGTTAGTCATTTTATATGGAAAATAAGTTAACTGAATTTGGTAACTGACTGTTCTTGGGGATGGAAGGAGACATACATTGACCATAATAATTAGAGTTTTCCAAGCCTGAGAGAATATTGATAGAATTAGCAGAAAAGTAAAAGAAGGGAAGACAGTGCATTCTTTATGGAGATGAGTGATTTTATTTCAGCAATAACATCACTTCTGGAATGACCCAGAAGAAACAAGCACACACTCCTTTGAAGGTATACTTCCAGAGGGCTGACGATCGCGCCAGATACTAAGGTGAACACCTACAGTAAATCACCAGGTAATCTCACCACGACCAAGGGAAGTCAACAGTTATCTCCATTTTACAGATGAGGAAAACTGAGATTGAGGAAGGTAACTTAGTCCATGTCGTTCAGCTGGACAGACGAGGGAGGGTGGAATTCCATACAAACCCTGCGTTCTCTCAAACTGCTACTGTCACGTAGGTTAAAAAAACTATTATTTTCTGATTGTGAAATAATTTATTCTAGCTAGTAATTATTAGCATTAAATATTTGTGTTTTTCTGCATGCATGCAGTAGTAACACATGTGCCTTATAAAAATACTAAAATAGGCCGGGTGCAGTGGCTCACGCCTGTAATCCTAGCCCTCTGGGAGGCCGAGGCGGGTGGATCGCTCGAGATCAGGAGTTTGAGACCAGCCTGAGCGAGACCTCGTCTCTACTAAAAAATAGAAATAAATTATCTGGACAACTAAAAATATATATATAGAAAAAATTAACTGGGCATGGTGGTACATGCTTGTAGTCTCAGCTACTCGGGAGGCTGAGGCAGTAGGATCGCTTAAGCCCAGGAGTTTGAGGCTGCTGTGAGCTAGGCTGACGCCACGGCACTCACTCTAGCCTGGGCAACAAAGTGAGACTCTGTCTCAAAAAAAAAAAAATAAAATAAATAAAAATAAAAATCCTAAAATATAAAAGACAATGTAAAATGTAAGAAACTCTAATAATCTCATGTTCCCAGAAAAATATTGTAAATAGTATTTTATATATTATTATATATTGAATTCTCTATTAATTCTAGTTTTTAAATAAGTCATATTACCTTTATGCTACAGCTAGATTCTTTGTATAAAAGATAATCCAGTTAGGTGTGTGAAGTGAGTAACTGTTTATCATATTCACAGGGTAACCTTAGGTACGTGTCAAATGACCTTAGTTCTTAATGAGGGAAAGGAATCTTCTGCCCAGTTCTCATTTCTCGAATAATCTAACTCTCCAGGTTTAACCTATTTCTACCAATTTCCACATGTTTAGCCTTCAAGTCAAAGAATCATCCTCATAAATTCTGATCTTGCCCCCTCTGCATGGAAGTGCATTTCTTTATCCACATCTGACACAATCTGAATTTGCATGAACCTTCATGGTCATCTTTTAATCAATATCCAGCCTATATCCCCAGACTTCCAACCTCAGAAAAACTGACTGAGATTCGAAATGCCAGGTATGAGGAATGTGTTGACATGAATAGATGAATGTCAGGAGGCAGGATGCAGGGTTGCTGTCTGAGGGCTGCGCACACTCTGGTGGGGTGGTAGGATGCAGTGTGGACTGGGTGAGGAGTCCTATGCTTCATTCAACCCGCACTTTGTGCTGCTTCCTGCCCTGAGCAACAGGGATGCACCAGGCAGTGCTGTGATGTGGAGCTCACGTTTCGTGGGGAAGACAAGCAGGTGAATAAACACGATATTTACAGGTTGTGACAATGCAATGAAGGAACAGCCAGCTGAGGACATAGAGCAAGTCAGGGAAGTTTCTTTAGACAGAGTGACCAGAAGTAGTTCCTTTGGGCTGAGACCTGAAGGATACCAAAAGTTTGTTGTTCTCGCTTGTCATCTACTCACTGGTTCAGTCTCCAACTTGACTGAACCTAATCTATTCTCCACACCTACAACCACACAGTTGAAATGTGCTGGATAAAATCATACTTTCCAGGTGCCTAGATTCACTTTAAGCGGATGAACGGAAATGTCAAAGGGCCAATGCTCAACACCCTAGAACTCCTACTCAGCCCCCTAAAGAGTGTGCTTTCTCACTAAACTCCCAGGTCCTAGCAGATAATAGGGTCCACCATAGATGATGGCTCAAAGGACTTGAGTTCAAAGGCCATGCAAAAAGGCATGGGAAGATTTAAGGGAAGCATTAAGGAATGTTAAGGCACCCAGAGATGCGCACAAGTGGGCAGCTATTTCATCCTTCAATCTGGTGGGGCAAGAGGAGGAGGAAGCAGTTCCTGAATCTGGGGGCGTTCTGGAGCCATGGACAAGAGGCCATCGGGCAGGAGCATCAGTTTCAGAGGGACACAGCCATTGGCATGGAGGGAGCAGGGAAGAAACATCTAGACTGTTCTCTCTCCTGTCCCCTAATCTTCTGCCTATGCTTCTGTTGCCAAATCCCACCAAGACTGACAAGGAAGTTAAGATGATGCAGTCAGGAGGGGGCAGTTTCCCAGGACTCAGAGAAGGGCAAAGGATGGAGATAGGGATGGGGATACCAAGGGATTAAGGAATATTCCACTCCTAGATGCCAATTTCATGCCTTCTCCTTGTGCCTCAAAACCTCATATCCATGGTATGCTCACTTTGGAAATCAGTTCAGTGGTTTCCTGTAAATGCGAACATAAACCCAGTGTGGAGACAAAAATGAGTTCATCTTGGATGCTCATGGATGCCATGCTTGGGTGCCATGTTGGTTTCTGATTGACTCTGGTCCCGTGAACACCTCCTGATTCCTACTTTACTTACTGTCCTCAGCATAAGAACAGGTGCTCACTACAAATCCTGCTTTAGAGCAAAGCAACCTTGCTGTGATTGCATGAGTTATAAGCTATGACACATGTAGCATCGTCACCTGTTCTGGAGGGTGGCTTTCATTGTCTCTACAGAGCACTCATGCCCTTTCCCTGTGGCAGATCAGCCCTGGGTCTGAGAACTTACTGTGCAGAGAGCTACCTGTCTTGCAGCCACCCAAGACTTCCATCTGTAAGTTCCCCAGTAAACCACTCTTTACCGACAAACTGAGTTTGTCTGCCTCGCTCTTTGGTTTCTCGGCTGGCTCCTGTGGCATTCAGGCCCTTCCACGGAACACCCACTATTTCCTAGTATTTACCCAAGAAAGATGAAAATTTATGTTCACACAAAACCTGTACATGAATGTTTAGAGTGGCTTTATTCAGAATCCCCCCAAACTAGGAATAGCCCAAATCTATGCAATGGTATTCCATGCAGCAATGAAAACGAATGAGATGCTGACACCCATGAAACACAGATGAATTTCAAACATGTTGTGTTAAGTGAAAGGACCCGGATGCAAAAGACCACATACTATCTGATTCCATTCATATGGCATTCTGGGAAAGGCAGAATAGGGGACTGAAATCAGAACAGGGATGCCTGGGTCTGGGGTGAGGACAGGGGCTGACCACAATGGGGCGCAGGGGAATTTAGGGCAGGCAATGTAACTAGTCTATATACTGAGTGTAGTGGGGACTGTGTGTGTTTGTCAAAACCCATGAAACTCTACATGAAAAGGGGTGAATTTTACCAGATGTGAATAATACCTCCATATTAAGGAAGAAATCATTTTTAATGAAATAAAAATGTTTTAATGAAAAAAAAAAACAATAATACTTCAATAAACCTGACTTAACAACAAAATGCCATCCACATATCACCTGGCCAACTATCAGGTGATGGTTTCAACTTCCACATCACCGGTAAAATAGAATACCTCTTGGAAAAACTGCTTTATATTCTCACCAACAAGTTCTGAAAACCCATAGGTATCTGTGATTTCACCTCTGTCTTTCCTGGTGTTGAAGAGGAAGCGGGGACCTCCTGTCACCACAGGCGGCAAAGGCTGCCCCAGGTGCTCTGTGACAGGGGACGCATCTTTCCTGCCCAGTTTAGGCTCATGGCTGAGGCCCCATCACAAAAGACAGATTAGCAACAGCAACAAAGAATCCTACAAATTAATGATTTATATGACTTGAGAGCCTGCAGAAATGAAGACCCAAACAAACAGGGAAACCTGTGTATTTTTCTGTTGAGTTTGGTGAAGAAATGGGTAGTTGTGGAAAAGTGTGATTGGACAAAGTGAACATGGTCTAACGGTCATAAACTGAGGGAGGCAGTTAGCAAGATCGTTTTGTTCCCTCTCTTCTCTGCGCCCCTGCGTCTTCCGAAACAAGGATGTTCCTTTCCGCTGGTGTAGGACGGGCACCTCTTCAATCAGGGTCTTGCGACCTGCTTCAGGGGAGAAGGAGGGGGGAGGTGAGAGCCATCCTGTGTCATCTCAAGTGCCACGGTGCCGTATTTGGGGGTGGCGTGTCCTGAACACTGTCATCTGAGCTCTCTCCGTCCTGGGGCCTGTTAGCCCCCCCATCCCCCCACCCCGGTTTCTGCCCCCTCCCTCTGCTCCTACACAATAAACATCTTAAGTGGTTATCTACTCAAACCTTTCCCCGCTTCCTCACTTCTAATCCACTCTTTAAGATAATTCTGAAAAATTTCAAATGTAAAGAAAATGACAAATAATAGTATAACAATTATTCATGTTTTTAATACCTGAATCTAACAGATGTTAACACTTAGCTATATTTGCTCAAGGTCTTTATCTTTTTATTTTTTAAGAAATCAAACATGACCTATTACAATTGAATCCCCGTCTGGACTCTTTCCCAATCCTATTATCCCCAAATTCCCCAGAGGTGACCTCTGTTCTGAATTTGATAGGCATCATCCCTTCTATGGTTTTACATTCGATTGCATCTACATGTGTCTATGAATGACATGCAGCATTTTGTAGTGCGTGTTTGCTTTGTACAACGACCATCTTACAGTCCCTGACTTTGTCATTTGCATCTTCAGTTGCTTCTCGCATCCATTTCTTCCTTTGTTATTTTTTTTTATTGCTGGACAATGTTATTTCACAATTCTTTCAAAAAGAGTATGTGGGGATAAACCTCGTCATTTCTTGTGTGTCAGAAAAATTCCATATTGTCCACATACCGAAATGACATTTTTCTGAATACAAAATCATAATTTCAAGTTACTTCCCCAGGCGGCCACATGCGTTGCTCAGCTGTCTGTTTGCACCCGGCATTGCCAAGGACGCACGTGGCCGATGCTAAATCCACGCAGGTGTCTGTCTCGTTCCTTGTGCACTGTGTGTGTGTGCTGTGTGTCTCCTTTCTCAGCTTTAGAGATTTTTCTTCGTCCTTGGTGTTCTGAAATTCTGTTTGTACAGGCAAGAGTTCTTTTTCATGTCATCCTACTCTCTAAATCTGAAGACATGTCTTTGGAAAAAATTACACCTATTATTGCTTAAAAATTTCTTTCCCTGAATTTTCACTACTCTCTCCTCTGACCTTCCCGTTAGACTGGCATGGTAGCGTCCGGATCTATCCTTCCTTTTCTCTGCTTTTTTCCCAGGTGTTTCCTCCTTTTGGCCTTGTGCTCCATGAGGATTCTTTGTATCTCTTCTCCATTTTCACAAATTCTGCTTTCCGGTCCATTTGTTGAGTTGAGGGGTTTTATTGGTTTGGGTTTTTTAAAACAGTTGGCAATCAAGCTTTTCAATTCCGAGGTCTTTGTTTCATTCTTCAGTGAACAGAATATCCTCTTGCATGTCTCTGAGGACCACTGTCCTGTTCCTCTTCTGTCAGCTCTGTGTTCTCAGGCTGGTTGTGCTTGGCAGCTCTCTCCAGGGCGCTGCCTTTCCCTGCGTGGGTGATGACCCCCAGGTGACTGTAGGAGACCTGGTGCAAATGCCACATTCCAGCCTCCTCTATAAACGAAATGGTGGGACTGATGCCCAGCAGGAGATCCCAGCAGCTGCTCTCCCACAGGGACAGGCTTTCTGTGTGTTCTGGCTGTTACCACCATCTGGACACTGGGTTTCTCGCCTACGAACTCCTAGGCACACTGTCCTGTACCCACTGCCTGCCCCAGAGTTCTGTGTGTGCATGTAGTGGGGTGCAGGATGCTGAAGGGTCACCGCCTGGCTGTCGCTTTCCTCCCCAAGACCCCACTGGCCTCTCATGTCCACACCTACAGATCGCCACTTTTGCACGTAACTACTCCTTCGTATTGGGGGTGTGGCTTTCTTACCCAAACTGAGCTCATTTGCCTTTTCCCAACTTTCAGGGATTCCACATGGTGTAACACATTGACTGCCATGTGAGTTGTATTTAACTCAGGCTAGTTTTGAGCCCGGGGCCTCATGAAGCAAAACCGTACAGTTGGTTCATGAAAATCTTACTTATTGTTGCTCTTATTGTTACAATTAGTATTGATAATTTAATTCTAAAAACATGGATTATGTTGCATATAATTCATGCACAGAAAAAAGTAAAAAATAAATTAGAAAGGATCATTTTGTTTTAATAAAACACCATGGCCCCGGGGAAAATTTTTTTTTCTAGTGTGTCAGTCAATGTGTTAAGCTAAAAGGAGCACTGCTTTTTGTTTTGCTTCCCAAATCATGATGTATTTGTTCAGTGCCCTTGTTTACCACGTATGTCGATTGGGACAAGAGGGGAAGGACTGAAGCATGTACTCATTCTGTCACCTTAAATCATAATTCTAAGCATTAATTTTGTAGTGATCCTATAACAAATTGTCCTATTAGAATTAAAAAGTGTTTTTTTTTTCCCTATTGGATCATTTTAGCATCCCCTAGCGATGAGTATGTGTGTGTGTATGTATCTTATTCTCTTAGCTCTCACATTTCTTGGTTAGCACTTCCAGACTATTTCAAGTAACAGTGGTCAGGGTGGGTGGCCTGCTCAGTCCCTTTTCTAGCAGCTCTGCCCGCCCCCCACGGTGTTCCTGCAGGCGTCTGTGCCTCTGAACGCAGCTCAGGAGACTAAAGAGAGACACCTGACACAGGTTGCAGGCATCAGGGCTTCTTTTTCCAGAAATTAAAAAAAACAATCACGTGAATACATAATTATAAACTGTAATAAGTGAAATGAAGAACGATGTCTCGGAGCTGTAAGTGGCTGAACTCTGAAGGCCCTCAGCCAGGTGGAGAGTGGAGAAGGATTCTAGACAGGAAGGACCCAGGTGAGGGCTATGAGAGGGGACTGAGGGGTGGAAGACAGGCCAAGGATGGAGCCCCGAGGAGAGTGCCCTTCTCCCCTTCCTCCTCCTCTTCCTCCTCCTCCTCCCTCTCCTTCCTTGAGAAGGAGAGTGCCTGTGCCCTACATCGCCCCAAATGCCTTACTGGCCCCAACCCATAGGTGGGGAGGAAGAGCTGGAGGGGACCCCCACGCTGCAGAACACTGAAGCTGTGGGAAAGAGTTTGGTTATCGTCTGCAAGAACAAAAGGAGCAATGAAGGGTATGAAGAACTGCACCACGACTAGAAGTGCATGTTAGAGAAGAACTCGGACCTAATCTCAGAGAACGGGAGTAAGTTAGGTGAGGCGACTTAGCAGACCTCTCGTGAGGCTGTTCCCGCGGCTGTACCCTGTTCCGTCCTGACTTTAATGGGAACGCCCTGTTGTCACAAAATTAGTGTGATGACGGCTGTCCATTTCAGATAATTCTGTTAACCTTGAGAATGAAGGGCACTTCTCTTAGTAGATTGCTTGGAGTTCTTTGTTTTTTATTTGAAGTCAGAAACGGAATTGAACTTTGTAAAAGTGTCTTTTTCTAAATTTTTTGAAATGATAATTTTTTCTTTTTGTTTTAATATGTTAAAATATATTTCTTATTAATATGTGGAAAACCAAACCTACTTGGTCATGTGGTATATTTATTTGCTGATATGAGAAGCTGTTTCTTTAATTTATATTAATGAGAGGAACTGATAAACAATTTTCTCTTGAGAGGTAGTCTCTGTCCAGTTTGGTTATTAATGTGATCATAGCTTTATAGCTTTTTTTTTTTTTTGAGACAGGGTCTTCCTCTGTCATCCTGGCTGGAGTGCAGTGGCGTCATCACAGCTCACTGTGACCTCAGACTCCTGGGTTCAAGCGATCCTCCTGCCTCAGCCTCCCCAGAAGCTGGGACTACAGATGTGTGCCACACACCCGGCTAATGTTTTTTTGGTTCTTTTTTTTTGTAGAGACTGGGTCTTTCTATGTTGCTCAGGCTAGATTCTAGCTTTTAAAAACAAATTAGGAGTAGCAATTTAAATAGCAAACGAGTTTTATTGAATACTGAAAAGAATTTATACATGAAATTGTCTTGGCCCAGACCCTATGGGGAGAAATGGTTCTTTGACAACTTTGCTATTAATAATTTTTCCCTTTGTTATTTATCTTATTTTTCTTTTATTTTTAAATTCTTATTTCAGCATATTGTGAGGGTACCAAAGTTTAGGTTACGTATATTTTGAAGTCTGGCAAATCAATACCTCCCATTTTGTTTTTATTGCTTAAAATTGCTTTTGCAATACGGGGTCTTCTCTGATTCCATACAAAGTGTATAATTATTTTTTCTAAATCTGTGAAAAATGATGTTGGTAATTTAATAGGAATTGCATTGAATCTATAGATTACTTTGGGTAGTATAGACATTTTAACAATGTTAATTCTTCCAATCCATGAGCATGGTATGGATTTCCACCTATTTACGTGTTCTGCAATTTCCTTCCTTAGTGTTTCATAGTTCTCTTTATAGAGGTCCTTTACCTCTTTAGTTAAATATATTCCTAGATATTTTATTTTCTTTGTTGCTATTTTGAAAGGTATTGAGTCCTTAATTTGGTTCTCCGATTGAATGTTATTGGCATATATGAATGCCTCTGATTTGTGTGTATTGATTTTGTAACCTGAGACTTTACTGAATTCATTAATTAATTCCAGGAGTCTCTTGGTTGAGTCCTTGGGGTTTTTCAGATACAACATCATGTCATCATCGAAGAGTGAGAGTTTGATCTCTTCTGCCCCTATTTGGACACCGTTGATTCTGCTCTCTTGTCTGATAGCTCTCGCAAGGACTTCCAATACTATGTTGAAAAGTAATGGGGACAGTGGGCAGCCTTGTCTGGTTCCAGTTCTGAGTGGCAATGCTTTCAATTTTTCCCCGTTCAGTATGATGTTGGCTGTGGGTTTGTCATATATGGCTTGTATCATTTTTAGGTAGGTCCCATTTATGGCTATTTTGTTAAGTGTTCTTATCATAAAAGGGTGTTGAATTTTGTCAAATGCTTTTTCTGCATCTATTGAGAGGATCATATGGTCTTTATTTTTGCTTCTATTTAGGTTACGTATATTGCCCTTGCCCCCTCAAACCCCCGAGTCAGAGCTTCAAATGTGTCCATCCCCTAGACAGTGCGCATTGCACTCATTATGTATGTATACACCCATCCCCTCCCCCACTCGATCAATGTTATTCCTAAATGTGTTTTTAGGTGATGATCAGTGCTTTAATAAGGTTTGCATTCTTTGTAAGTTGCCCATTTCATCCAGCTTTTAATAATGATTAACATAGACTGGAACATAAATTTCTTTCCTTAATCTACATATTAATATATGTAAATTCCTTCTCATTCATAATTTGCATTTATTCCTTTTTCCCCTTGATTAATCTTTTTGGGGCTATGTTTAATCTCATTATCATTTAGAATTATCCACTATGCAATTTTTTCTATCTTAAATGTATTAATCTGTTTATCTTCTTCTAATCTACCTATTTATTAATAATTTGCTATTTGCTACCATGTTCAGTTGAATATTTATTTACATTCATTTTCCTTATCTAATTATTCTTTTGAAGCTATGCATCTTCCTGTGATTACTGCCTTGACCACATCTTATATTTTGATATGCGGCATATTTAATAGCCTTTTAAAATCCAAAAGTACCTGCTGCTTTTTTTAATGTGGTGAACAATATCAATTTTATTACTCTGGCTTATTTCTTGATTTGAAATCCTCACACTTTTGATGCAGGCTTAAAATACCATATAAGGCTCTTAGCTCTATTGTCTTGACATTGACGCATGATGTGCTTTTCTTATCTTCTTTTTCTTTCCTTTGTCTTTATCACAATAGGCAGATCATATCTTGGTGTCCGCTTCACGAGATGTTGGTTGGGAATCACTGTGCCCTCATCCTCCCAGCTCAGAGGCAAAGCATCCTCCACAGAGTAATACCCAGAAACACCTTTTTCTCATCAGCTGCTCTTAAAGTGTGCTGAAACCTGTGATTAAAATAGGTACTTTTTTTTTTAGGTTTCAATACTCAATATTCTAAGAATGAAGTGACATCAGGGAAGTAATTGCTATAGTGCAAGATGTTGAAAGGGTGAATAATAAAAATCAGATGGATTTCTTGGAAGGGAAATAAGTTTACAGTTCAAACACGGGGCCTGGGTGGAGACACAGAACCAGGGGAAGGAATTGAAGCACATGAGAGTCAGGGTAATGGTCGGAACAGCTGGAAGTATGAGACCGGAGGAGCAGGCAGGCCTGAGAGTCCACAAAGACAGGATGACCAGCAGGGCAGAGCTTCACTTTGTGGCAGGTCCACCAAACGCCTTTGGTTCCCCTGAAGCTATTGTAAGAATTGAGAAGCATAATGTGTCCAATTAAGCCTGTTGGGTTTTTACATGTTTTCTCATATTTTCATGATTACTCAATAGCCTTTTGGTTTTTGTGATGCATCCTTTGCTGCTGGATAAAGGCAAATCCATGAGAGCTGTGAATAAAAACTTTTCAGAAGAACAAGCGGACAGTTACCAGCCACTGGAATAGGAAGCCACATCCCTAAGCCAGAGCACACTCCTTCTTGGAAGGATTCCACCAACTTGACGTCGTTTACTCTCCATCTTCATGGTAGCTTTCCTCAAGACGGCCTTTATCCATCCATCCATTCCGTGCACTCTGCTGCTTCCATCAAGAGGTCACTCTAATCCCCCTGTCCTCAAAGTGACTTGTTTACCCAACAGAATGCAGCAGAAGCAGTGTGACTTCCGTGGCTTCACAGGTTGAGTCATAAGAAGCCTTGCAGTTTCCACTTGGGTCTCTTGACCACTTGTTCTTGTAAACCGTCAGCCATGCTATAAGAAGTCTGTGCCACATATAGTAGTAACATTCATCGGGTGTCTGGCAGATGGGAGGAGGGAGGAGAGGATGAGTATATACACACCTAATGGCTGTGATGCGCACTGTCTGGGGGATGGACATGCTTGAAGCTCTGACTCGGGTGGGGCAAAGGCAAGATATGTAACCTAAACATTTGTACCCCCATAATATGCTGAAATTAAAAAAAATTAAAAAAGAAGAAGTCTATGCCACTTGGATAAACCATGTATAGGTGTGCCTGTCGTCGACCTCAGCTGGCATAATGGCCAGCCTTTGAGTGAGCCTTCTGGCCTTCAACTCAAGGGGACCCTCAGCTCACTGCAGCTGCATCTGATATCTGTCTGCAGTTGTCTGAGAGTCACCCACCGAGAAACCTCCCGAGCCCAGTCCATCCACAGAACCATGAGAAATTATAATAAATGTTTTATACCTCAAAGTTTTGGGATAGTTTTTTATACAGCAGTAGATAACCAGAATAATCCTCTGTATTTCAATGACCCAAAGAAATGCCCTTCGGAGGGATGCACACATTCTTTACCACGTTAGACGTATCGTACCTTCCTCAGGTTAAAGTCAAACCACGCTGACTGGGAGCAATTACACCTTTAGCATTTCTGCTTTGGGCCATTACTACGCTATTTATTACCCAAAGAGCAAACGATTCTTATTGAAGGCAAAACACCTCATTTTTGTCCCCATTAATCACCGAATAGTAATTATGGCGAATCTCCAGGCTCTGATTTTCATAAACTGGTGAGTTTGCTGATCAGCTGAGTTGCGATTCAACTCTACAAATAGTTATCAACTGCCTGTTATGTGCTGTGGTGGAGACTGTGGGGCTTACTAAGTAAACGAATTCCTGCTCTCAGAGACCCTTCAGTTCAGGACAAAAGATAATTCAAATATAAAGATATTGTAGTTCAAGGAATAACGTGATGGGTGCCAAGCAAGAGAGGCACAAATAAAGTCAAAATCGGGCTCAAAAGAGGATGAAGGCAAAATGTCATTCAAGAGACAGCATGGGGGGCAGAAAGGACAGAAAGATTGAAATCCCAGATCTGCCAGGAACCTGGGCAAGTTATTTAACCTACTGTATTTACAATATAAGGAAAAACACACTTTGTTAACAACCAACATTCTTTTAATTTTTTTGAGCAACTACTTTACAGGATTGTAAGAATTAGATCACATAAGAAAAAGAAACTAGCGGTTATCTCATAGAAGGTGCCATATGATGGCAGCTGGTGTTATCATCACCACCACTGTCACCATCATTTAATTTGTGGGATTAGAAAAGATTTAATGGGAAAACGGCATACGAGCTGGGACTTTAAAATATGTTCTTACCTCACACCATATGTAAAAATTAACTCAACATGAATCAGAGGCCTAAAGGTAAGAGCCAAAACTGTGTCTTAGAAGAAAACACGATCTTTATGCCCTTTGTAAATCTTTGTGGTCTTGGATTTGGCAATGGGTTCTTAGACACGATGCCAAAAGTACAAACAGAAATAAAAATAGATATCTTAAACTTTATCAAAATTAAAATCTTTGTGCTTCAAAGGACACTATCAAGAGGGTGAAAAATCAACTCAGAATCGAAGAAAATATTTTCAGATCATATATAAGGGACTCATATCTAGAATATATGAAGAATTCTTACAACTCAATAATAAAACAATAATTCGGCCAATTAAAAATAAGCGAAGTATCTGAATAGACTTTTCCCTCAAGATGATATACAAATGGCCAATAAGCACATGAAAAGATGTTTACCATCAATAGTCTTCAGAGGAATGCAAATGACTACAGTGAGGCACTACTTCAAACCCACTAGGATGATTATAATCAAAAAGTAAGATGATAACAAGTATTGATGAAGAAACTGGAAACTTCACACCCTACTGATAGAATGTAAAATGGTGCAAACATTTTGGAAAAAAGACAGGCAGGTCCTTAGATGGTTAGACAGAGTCACCATGTGACCCAAATACTTTCACACCTAGGGACGTACCCAGAAGAATTAAAAACATGTATTCAAATAAACACTTGCACACGAATGTTCATAACAGCACTATTCACAGTAGCCAAAAGGTAAAAACAACCAAAATGTCCATCAGCTGATGAACTAATAAACAAAGTGCAGTCTATCCATATCCGTGGAGGAGTATTTGATTACAAAAAGAAATGAAGTACCCATACATGCTATAACATGCATGTACCTTGCCAATGTTACGTGAAGGGAAAGAAGCTGATCAAAAGATCATATATTATTTAATTTTATTTATAGAAAGTATCCACAATAGGCTAATCTGTAGAGACAAAAAGTAGGTTAGTGGTTTTCCAGAGCTGGCAGGATCACAACTTTCATAATAACTAAAGAGTAAAGAGTTTCTTTTCAAGGTGATGAAGATGTTCTATAATTCATTACAGTGATGATTGTGCAACTCCGTAAACACACAAAAAACACTGAATGGGGCACTTTGGCGGGCAAATCAACCAAAAAATGATGTCCAATACTTCAGTGCATGGGGATAAGGAAAGTGAGAGGAGCTGAGCACAAGGACCCAATTGGAGTCCAGCGTGAGGAATGGGCAGGTGGGGACGTTATCAAGCAGAAGATATTGCCAGGTGAAGAAGTTGGACGTTGGCCTCCCGTGAGTCACTCTGGTAGAGTGCTGTGTGAGCCAGTCAGTACAGATGGGCCTACAACTGGTACAGCAAAAAATGGGTTGGGGACCTCAACTAGGGTAGTGGCCATAGAAATAGAAAGGAGGGGACACACCCAAGAAATACTGTCTATCATGGTTGAATGAATAGGACATTAATTATATCTATTGAATGAGGACTTAAGCATAGGGGGGACCCAAGTATGACTACAGTTTTGAGTCTAACAATAGGACAAATGATGTTTAACGGATAGAAACCAAAAGTCAGGAAAAGGAGCTGATTAGGCAAGGCGGGTTGGTGATGTAGGTTGGGACAGACGGACCAGAAATGCAGAAAGTGCAGAACGAGATGAGCAAGGCAGGACCCTGGAAAGCACACATGACATCTGTGAAGTGGCCTGACTGCTTACCTCACTCTAGCAGGGCCGCACTGTTGCTGCTGCTATTGTTTGGTTTTGTAGGTGGTTTGGGAGTCGGTGAGGTTTGAAGGAGACTGGCATTTAATGAGTGTTGATTATGCATCAGGCACTCTCTTAAGTTTTTAAAATATGCATTGTCAGGATTTAAATTCAAAAAAGTTCACTAACCAGAATCTGCCCCTCCCTCACCGACCTTCTTTGGAACAATGCAGTCGGTACCTTAAAGCTTCCCTTGCACTGCCCCAACTCCCTTATCGCTGATCTGTCCGTTCCTTCCACGTCCGCACCTCCCCTGCTCTTTCCACTCCCTCCCCACCCCACCAATATCTCTTTAGGCCTTTGTTGAACCCATGGGGTTTAATAAAGACAAATGTGCACTGGATTTGAGGCTACGGTTAAGTGCTTGCTGGGAATTTGGTGGGGGCCCACCCACATGCCCATCTCATTTGTAGCTTACGTCACCGGCATCAGGGCTGCTAAAAACAGAGCCATTACGATTCCCCCACTATCCTCTCCATCTAATCTCAAACACAAGGGAGGAAAACTGCAGAAGGCACATCTCTGTGAGCTTTTACAACAGCAAATTGTAGCTCATCAGAGCCAATTCCTCAAGCCATTGGCTTTAATCTAAACCAGAATTTTTCATCTCCCCTTTCATGATCCCATTTTGGGGCTCTGCAAAGAGGTTGAGCAGCTTGTCCATATGTTATCGTTCTAACGAAAACAGTCATAGCCCAGTGATTATTAATCACCTGGCCTTATCATCCATTAAAGGAAAGACTTATTAACGAAAAGGCGTATGTTTTGTTCCTAAATTCCAGAGATAAAAACCCAAAGGAGATGAGAAATGTAAACTAAAAATTCAGTTGCCTTGGAATTTTCAAAATGAGCTATATCTTGTCAATGGCTTCTTTAATTAAACACTCACTGAAATAAAATATTTAGCCCCAGATGTGGTTGTCTGAGTGCGTTTCTCTTTTTGTTCTTGTTATTCTTGTAGTTTCCTATGAGTTCTGGAATTCCAGAAAAAATGGCGTAGCTTTAATCAGCTTTGTAAACAGTGTCCAGAAATCATTAAGCCGAATAAGTGATAATGGTCATATGAGGAAACAATTTATAAACACCTAGCTGTATTCAGCTTTAAAGTTGTTCCTAAAAGGAAAGCAATACATAAACCATTTAAGGAACATGCTTAAATTAGAAGCCTAGTAGATGAGTGATGTAATAATTGTAAGCAATTTTGCAATGCTAATTTCCAAAGGCAGGGAATTGAAAGCAGGACAAATGGATTTCATAGCAAGAAAACCTCTCAGTTGGAAACAAATAATCAGAACAAAACCACATGCACTGTGCACTCCTGTGACCTCTAGTTCTCGACCAACTGAAGTAGACACTTGGGCCAAGGAAAGTTACATGGAAAATAATTTGAGTATCCATATTTATTTATTTATTTATTTACTGCTTGTTATTTTAATGGAGAGTACATTGTATTTGAATCAATATTTTTCAAAATGAGTTCCACAGAGCACAAGTATGATGTGAGCACCCACGGAGGAAAAGCCTGGAGGACAAACCACAGTCAGAAAGGTTTGGAGAACTGTTACATTCTTTACTGCCTCTTGGATTTACCTCTCACTTTCACATGATAGGGATTTTGAAAAGTCTTTCAGTAGAGAAAACTCCCAAGTTTTGATTTTAACCCAAATTCTCCGAAGCTTGACAGAGGAAATTTTCATCTTTGTAATATCTATTAAAATTTTCTGAAAATAGTGCGTGTTCCACAAAGCACACTCAGGGGGACATCTAGACACCTGCTCCCCGGCGTGCTGTGCTGGGGAAGGCCTGGGGCACTGGCGTGCGCACCACAGCAAACACCGGCCTTCCTCCTGGGGCGCGACTTCATTTTCAGGCAGAGCATGTTAAGGAGTTACCATACGGGCACATGGTAGGCCCTTGATAAGTATTTGTTTAATGGGATAAAATTTAAATTAATGATGCTGTTAAATGTTCCAGACACTAACTTGCCCCAGTCAGATTGCTGCATTCTTTAGGACATGTGTAAACTGTGTTTGAATTGGTGGCCTGGCTGCCATCTGGTAAGAAGGGGCTTTGTCCCTGAATCTCTGAGACCTCAGCAATCTCAGCTAGCTCCACTTTAGATTGCAGTCCTGGAAATCTTACCATGGAGCCAGAGGATTATCAATGTAGCACTTGATTATGCTCAACCTTAGACTTTCTCCCACATTTGGACACACGTTTGAACCCTCCTTAACCCATCACATAGAGGGGAAAGAGCGTGTGCTTAGGCTTCAGACAAAACCTAAGTCTGAGTTCAAGTTTTGCTATGTACATGCTTGTGAACTTGGGCAAGTTATTTACATCCTCTGAGCCTCACTCTCATCACCTGTAAAATGGGTATAAAAACAGAACCTACTTCACAAAGTTTTGAGGAACAAAAATAAAAAAGACCATGTGTGCATGGAGCTAAAAAGCAGTGCCTGGAATACAGATGCCCAGATAATTCTAGATGATGCTGACCACGACGAGGGTGATGACTCTCACTTTGGCTAGGGGATGAAACCGGAAGGACAGAGTGGGCTCTGAGACCTCAAGAGAATATTAACCAAACAGGCTGTATAGGGTTTCTAGCCAATATCACACCGCACTGTGAACATCCCACCCCTCCCAGTGACAGGCACTACATGATACAAAAGTTCCAGAGAAAGGAGAGAAGGGAAAGTAGATTATGTAGCGCTCAGCCAGGCCTCCTGGAACCTCCAGGTCACCCCTGAGGGGGGGGTAGAAGCCCGGCCCAGCGCCCAGTTGTGCAGCCTGAGCTCTGCCCCGAGCAGTGAGGCAGGACTGGGTCACCTCTGGGACTCTGAACATAAAGATTAGCATCATGGTACCTCTAAACGGAGAGAGCGAAACCTTAGTAAGCCAGAGTGCAGGGACTGCCCTTGCCCGGCTGCCCTTCCCCGGGAGACCTGCAAGGGAAATATCCACACAGAAAATGCAGCAGGTGTTAGCTGGGGCTTCGACCCGGACCTCTGTATGGAATGAGGGGAACTGGGCTGGCCCCTTGGAGGCGACCTTGAGCTAAGCAAGGTCAGCGTGAGAGGCCCAGAAGAAAGAGAAGCTCAGCCCACTTCACTGTGAAGCCCACGTGCCACTTTCCAGAACTGCTCAGACATGGAGGGGCGTGTCCACCCCAACAAGCAGAGCACGACGGTGAGCGAGGGGGACCAGGCAGCTGGCACCGGTGCCCGGAATTGCTACCCAGCGTGCACCTCCTGGGAAGGGGGGTCGGGAGCTGAGTTGCCTTCAGTGTCAGGTAGATGCTATGCGTTAGAGAAGGAAGAGCGTCCGAAGGAAAGAAAGAGAAAAATAGGAGGAAGACGTCCCCCAGGGGTAGGAGGTCCAGACTGTCATTCATTCATTCATTCATTCATTTCCTCAATAAATATTTGTTGAATACCAGGAACAGCTCTATGCTCTGCGATTACATCCATCAACAGGGCAATTACCTAAAGCCCCTCCCCTCGTAGAGCTTACACTGT
This sequence comes from Lemur catta, assembly GCF_020740605.2. Classification (NCBI taxonomy): domain Eukaryota; kingdom Metazoa; phylum Chordata; class Mammalia; order Primates; family Lemuridae; genus Lemur; species Lemur catta. Next base: position 4,246,895 of record NC_059142.1, read on the forward strand.
GGTGGGTGTGGAAAGTCGACAATAAACACGATGAACCTACGAATTATATTTTATGTTAGATGGTGACGCACATTACAAAAAACAAATAAGCGTGGTAAGGGAGATTAGGCACAGCAGTTAGCGATTTTAAACACGGCGGTGAGCACAGACCTCACTCAAAAGGTCACATCTGAGCAAAAGTTGAAGGAGCTGAGAGAGGAGCCATGTAGGCCTGGGAAGAACATTCCAGGCGTGGGGGACAAAGCCGTGATCAAGAGCGTTCCTGGAGGCCGTAAGGCACCCCTATGACTAGGAGCCAGACTGAGAAGGGAAGCCGGAGGGACAGAACGCACCCCTCCACCAGCCCCCGGGACGTGTCCCGGTCCTGCCCTGCCTACGACACTGCTCCAGGGGGTCAGGGGTAGGGCCAGGGAGCAGGAGACGGGCCAAAGGCCTCCAAAGAGCCCAACAGCGAAGAAATTAGGCCGTCCAAGCCCCTGCTCAAAACCCAGGAACATGTCAAACGCCTGCCCTGGAGGTTTGATCCAGTGATGCCGGGGTGAGACCCAGGGTCTTGGTCTTGACAAAGGAATTTAATGTGCCTGCAGGCACGGAGCTGTACGTCCACACCCTGTGGTCAGCCACGTGTGGATTCCAGCAGGCTTGTCTGTAAACCAACCACCAGCTTACCCGGGGCAGTGCTATTCACGTCTCACTCTTCAATGGAAGGTTATTGACCTAAGGCATGGAGGAATTTAATATATTATGGAAGAGCCAAGGACTTTGTTTTTTAGTTTCTTTGGCTCTAAATAATTCCCGTAAGGAAGATATGCAAATATTACACTTTCCTGTGGCTGGCCCTTTATGTTTTAGTTCACAACATCTCTCTGTAACCCTCATTTCATATTTGGATGACAGTACGTTTCTCAACACTTAGAAATAAGTCCTCCATGGCCATCACAACTGTGAAATATAGCCGCTAATAGCATGCGAGCCAGGTTTCCCAGGCTTTCAGAAAACATCAAAGTTTCCTGTTGCCAGAGACTGTGGGTGGAAAGAAATGCGAAAAGGAGCCTCTGATCCAACATGTGAGCCGAGGAACGGTGCGTGGGCTGGATTTATGAACTGTTAGCTGTCGGCCTTGGACGCCGGCGTGGCCAGGAGTGAGGTCATCAGAAAGCAGGTGCGCGGCTCCTAACAGGTGTTTGCAAAGGAGCCTTTCAGCCCCCGCCGCGCTGCTACCTGGAGTGAGGGGGTGCGGACGTCGGTAGAGGAATTCTCAGTAATGGTGCTAAGTCAACATGAGTGTTCTCCTGAAGGAAATTGCTAAAACTCAAAATCATAGTCACGTGATTGGAAAAGTTATTTCAGAAAACTGACATGAATTCAAGTGCGTGTCAAGTCTGAGTCTGAGAATTCAATGGAACTTGGGAGAGTTCTTCAAATGGCAAAGAATGAATTCCTAAAATCGTGCGGCTTTGTCGCTCTTGCCTTCTTCGCTCGGGTTCAGATGTGAACGTGGCAAGGGAGATAAAGGTCCACACGGCGCCCCACTCGGGAAGACAGCTAGACCCCACCCGCTAGCTCACTCCCATTCAGTCTGTGGGGTTTAGGGGGGCGGCCCTACACCCCTGCCCCGGGCTCGGACATACAAGCCACTATCCAACCAGAATCTCCCCCGAGTGTTTTGCAGAGTTATTGGGGAAAGTGTGCTCTTTCTATCAGCGTTGTTGAGCAGATTGTAAGAAAATTGATAATTGATTTACCTGGGCCTATCTTTGGTACTGGGGGAGGATGTCCCCCTTGAGGGCAAAGCCACACGGAGGACACTCAAGGTGACAGGGAGAGCAGCACAGTCCTAGAAGCGCTGTTTGAGATCCCGGTACCTGCCATGCCTAAAGCTTCACACCTGATTTCATTTGCATAAGATTCCCCGTTTCACTTCTGTTCCAGACCAGCAGATGCAGACTTCACCATGTCTCCATCAGACAAAAACGCCCTGGCAACTCATTAAAAATAATGCATCTATGGATTATAGAAAGAAGTCAGAGATCTGGGATGAGCCCTGGCTTTCTGACCCCTTGTGGCATGCTTGGCTGAGCGCTTACAGTTTGAATGCACCAGGTGTCCTCATTTATAAAACCAGACGGTGGACCAAGGTCAAGTCTCAGTTCCTCGAGTGTATTACCTTATTATGAACTTGACGATCTCATAACCTAATACCATCTTGAAGTTCACAGAAATATAATTTCTTCTCTACACTTAACTGCCTGACAGTACTGCTTACTTTAAATATGTCCATTTATCGAAGAAGGAATAAAAAACTTGACCTCGTATATTTAGCAGCATTACTTTTTATTTGTGATTAATTCTGTTTCCTGATGGCCAACAGGAGAAAAAACAAGGATGCTTCCAGTGAAACCCACCTCTGGAAGGGGAAGCCGTGTTGGCCAAAAGCATGGAGAGGCATTTGGGGGAGTTTGTCTGGGCTCCCTCTTCCTGTGCACATTCAGAGCTCTCTCTCATCCCTAAGTTCTAATCTTAGCCTTGTCCTTCATGCACCTTTGGGCCAGGTTGGGGCAAGAATTCTCTGGAGACAAGTACAGTAGTGCCAAATACCGGCTGCATCTCTTTCAGCCTCTGTGTTCAGAGCAAAAAGATACCTTGTCTGTCCACAGCTTACAAAGGATTAATGTCTACACGTTTCTTCACCCACTGTCTCTAACCCTAGAATCCTGCGAGTATATCCTTATTGCATTAGTGGCAGCTAAATCTCTCAAAACTAATACAATTACCCTAATAGGAATTGTTCGTAGGTAATTTGTGAAATGAAGACACCCTGACATTATATCGCTTGTCATTAGACAACTAGAGAGACAAAGTCTGGCCTTTGTTTTAATAACAAACAAAGCTCCACTCAATTCCTCTTCCACCCTCACAGGAGGAACTAAACCAGCAATAGACCAGCAATAAATGTGGACTCACCTCGTTGGATAGGCCTTTTCCCACCTATAAATCAGAGATAACAAAATTTGCCAGATTTCTGCTTTAAGCTCTGAGTGAGGGTGGAATGGTGGGTCAGGGGGTAAATTGCTACATAAATGCAATACAGTGATTTGTGAGCATTTCAGATTTGGTTTGAGAAGGGGAAAAGGGGGGCTAACTCAATTTTGTACTAAGTGTTTTCTTTCTCCTCCAAATTGGTCATTGGAAATTCTGGCAGTTGCTAAGCAAAAATTTGGTTGCTCTGAAAAATCCACCAGGAACCTAAAGTAAGAAAATTCTGAATCTCAGTGGAGACAAGTCTGACAACTGAATGTGCAAAAAAGCCACCTGAGGTCAGAGGATTTATGGCCTGCCAGGTAGTGGCTTAGCAATGGCTGTGTGCCACTGCCTGCGGCCATATAGCTGTGCGTGGGCCCCTCCCCACTGCTGCAGCTCCCCACTTTGCCCCTTTGCACCTGGGACTATTAATGACTTTCCGCTTTTGGTCATCCCTGCATACTGCTATCCTTTGTTAGTTCACCTGTATACTCTTTCCGGACATTTGGACTATCGCATGTAAATCAAAGCATATTGATGACATGGATAATAGTTGTGATTCACAACACTAAGATGTAAGAAGTCAAAAGAGCCATCATGTCTAGGTGTTGTGGCTCACACCTATAAATCCTAGCACTTTGGGAGGCCAAGGAGGGAGGATGGCTTGAGCCCAGGAGTTTGAGGTTGCAGCGAGCTATGATGCCTAGCCCAGGCAACAGAGTGAGACCCTGTCTCAAAAAAAGCCATCATTAGCATGTTCCTTCCTATCTAACCAAGTCATAAATGAGGCTCTTTCATCTTCTGTGTATGTAACAAGCATTATCAAAGGCAGTTTTTCTCAATTTCATGTGGTTTCACTCCCGGCACACCTGGGAGCACACACCACACACCTGCACATTTCTAATTGAAAGCCGATTCCTGACACCTGGATTTCCTATAACTCTGCCCACCTCATCTGTTCCCTTCAACCCCACCAACATCAAAGACAAACACTCTCCATTACTAAACTTCCCAAACTTTAGTTTAGGTAATCTCTCCCACCCAGTTGCTCCATGCCCCATCCTTTACCCAGAAAGACTGTGATAGTTAATTTTATATGTCCTCTCGACTGGGTCACCGGGAGCCCAGATATCTGGTTAGATATTATTCTAGGTGTGTCTGTAAGGGGTTTCCCAAGAGAATAGCATTTAGATCAGTAGACTAAGTAAAGCGGACAATCCTCCGCAGCGTGGCTGAGCCGGCCAGTCGACTGAGGGGCCCTGCACAGAACTCACAGGCAGAGCAATGGAGGAGTCTCTCTCTCTCCCCCTCACTGAACTGGGATATGGATCTCCTGCTTCAGCACTGGTGGTTCTCAGGCCCTCAGACGTGGACCGGAATCTTCACTGTCAGCTTTCAAGCCTTCAGACTGTACCAGCAGCCGTGCAAGGGCTCTGGCTCGCAGAGGACAGCTCGTGAGATGTCCTAGCCTCCATAACTACGTGAGCCAATACCTTATGGTAAAACTCTTTATTGCTGTTGGCTTTCTGGAGAGCTCTTATACAAAGACCCAACTTGTATGTCCCAGGACCCAGAGGAACTGGGGTAGCCGACACGGTGGGCTGTGGCACCACATCCTATGTGGCTGCACCTCCCACGTCAGGGCAAGGAGGGAGGGAAGTGAGACGGGAGGGCAGAGATGGGATAACATGAGACCAGCAGCCCAAGGGGCAGGCTCCATCAAAATTGTCCCTGTGTACTTGGCATTTAGGAGCAAAAGAGCGAGTGAAGATAAAGACTTGTTATAAAATACGATGTCTGCACAGACTTGTTCTTGGAGGCCAGGGTATCAGATGGCTCCCAGAAGCTTTGGCGTGCAAAAGAATAGAAGGGGCAGAGGTGAGCAAGGTGCCCACAGATATCAACAGAATGTGGGACTTAGACAAGCCCTTAAATTTTTAGGCTTGGACTCTTGAGCTTAAAAAGCTTACCTGTGTTTACATGGGTGGTCTTTTTTTGTTGTTTTTTGTTTTGTTTTTCCCTTAGTTTCATTGACCCATTACTTTTAGAGCCAACTTTGCACAATGGAATCATCCCAGTGAGGAGGTTTAAAAGTACTGATACCTGAATCTCATCCTTCCTACCTCCATATTTTCATTTAATTGGTCTGGAATGTGGCTTTGGGCACTTGGAATTTTAAAAGCTTCCACCAGGTTATTCCAGTATACAGCCAAAGCTGAGAAGCGCTGTGCTGGAAAACCTCACCCTGCCTCACCTGCACTCAGGGAATTAAGGCAAAGGCTTCTTAGCCATCTTTGGGCAGGTGAGAAGAGGTACTGCTGTAACCCTTAAGTTGGACATAGTGGCAAAGGGATCAACATGAGGCTACCCCACAGAGGAAATACGAAAGTGTATATAAAGCACGTCTGGTCATATTCTTTTCCGTCTAGCCGGAATGTTTTCCTTTTGAGCAGTGGTTCTCAAACTTTAGTGGCATCAAGTTCATCCGGAGGGCTAGGGCTTGTTAAAACACAGACTGTCAGGCTCCACCCCAGGAGTTTCTGATTCTGCAGGTTGGGTGGGACCCGAGACTTTGCTTTTCTGACGAGGTCCCAGGCGATGCTGGCACTGCTGGTCCAGGGACCAGGCTTTGAGAAGTGCTGCTCTAGAGAAAGTGCCTCTCCATTCATCCCTTACCTTCCTTCATTTATGCAATTAAGAGAGTTGTTTCTTTACAGCCCCACGGGGAGCCTTCCCACTGTGGGACCACACGCAGGGAAACATCAATCATCCCTGGCCAGAAAGGGCAGCAACATCTTCTCTGTGCCCCGCCAGGTGCTTGTAGCTACACAGCTGCCCGAGGCCACGCAAACACGCTGGGAACCTGGGTTACCACGGCTGTCATTAAAAGGCTTGGAACCTGCACAGCAAGGAACGCCCATTTGTCAACAAGAATATTTCTTCCTATGATCACAAATGGTTTCCAGTCCTGAAAAAAACCCAGGAGACATGTGGGAAGAAAAAATTGCCAAGTCCACAGCTACAGTCTCCGTCCATCCCCAAAATCTCATTGAAAGGAAAACTGTGGAAATATTTTGGCTTCTCTCTACCCGTTCTTGCACTCCTCTTTGGAATAAATGGATTTTTCTTATATTGTCCACTTGCAATATTTGTAAGAAAACAAATATTTCCCTTGAGAAGTTAAGTGGAGGCTTTAGAGAGAATTCAAAGACTTTTATTAACATCTGAGTAGTCAATTTTTTTTCTTTTCTCACAAACGCAAGCATCTCATCATTTATTTTTAATTATTGTTTTTTTCTTTTGGAAAACATTGGAACACATTTGGGAGATGAAAAAATTGTGCTGTGCTGCCTCAGTAGGAGAAAGCACAGCAGCTGGGACAAGGAGTATAAACGCCGCTGGGCTCTTCCATAGTCACCTCTTTGCGAAGGCTCAGCTCGGCCACACTGACGCCCCAGCTCAGGCGAGGGCCATGGGCTCATGCTCGCTCGTGCCCCACACCCCTGCTGAAGCTTTGGGACCACAGTGGCTGATCGAAAGGGTGTCACTGGCAAATGGCGGTCTGCATCCCTGGTTCCCTGGAATTGCACCTGCAGATGTGCTCAGAGGGCCTAGACCGGGGATAGTGAACATGGGACCAGAGAGGACATGGATCTTTCCTGTCACCGCTTGAATTCACACTGGCAGGCATGAGGACTTAACCTGCTGTAGCCTGAAGTCTGTTGCACAGAGCACGCAATCCATGCATGTCAGCTGTCACTGAAAAAAAATGGGGGGGATGCCATGGACACAGAAGTCTGGGAAACACTGAGTTTAAGAAAGTGAATCATATTAGTTTCTTTATTTCAGGACAACTCAGAGCATTTAATATACTAATGTGCACAGTGAAGATTCAAGAAGTGGGTTTATTTGACCATAGAAAACATTAATATTTGATCAGAAGGAAAAAAATAGGTGGGGAGATTCTCTTAGGACATTTCTGGGAAATTGCTTTGGGAAAAACAATAGATTCGATAATATCTATTGTCTCTTCTCACATAAATTCTATGTTCCAAGTCCTACGTTTCTATTATGTGGAAATAAGTCTTAAGGAACTGACAAGACTCGGAGGCAAGATTTGAGCCAACCATCATCGTGCACCTATGACCTAAGAAGCAAAGTGTTGTGAAGCCCTTTGAATGTTCCTCAGCCTCCCTGTCCAGTCCTCGCTGGCGTGAGAAAGTGATTCTGGTGTGGGGGTTTGAGGGAACCAAGAAAAGATTTTAAAATACTAAGTATCAACTTTTATAGGCATTTTTAAAACATTTTCTTTTACTTTCTAATGTATAAAATATTTGGGTCAGAATATTCTTGCCAAGAGAGCTCTATGATACCCAGAGACCCTTTTGAGGTCAAAGCATCTTGGTGGAAATCACTTTTGCTAAAAGAACTCCAGCCTCTAAATATGTAAATGAGTATTTGAAAACTAAGCCCATAATCAGAGACTGAACTGCCTCTTCTATGCTAGTTTCCCTCACTTGCTTCTTGTGCTATGGTAATACATCACCTAGTCTGATAGCTGACCAAATCTATCACTGTAAAATGCTTTTGCTACTACTTATGTTGTTTCCTAGCATCTTAAATGCTTTAATATGCCAAAATTTCATTATATTAACTACATCAAATGACTGTAACATTATATGACTTATAAAATTTATATAATTGAGTACCCACAATAATGTTATACTTGTAACTAAGCATTATCAATATGTTTCCCTTTTATAGGTCAGAAAACCAAGTCTGAATGAAGTTCAGTAATTATGTGAGTTGACACAATTAGCTGTGGCCAGAGCCAGGACTTAGACCAAAATCCATCGGAAACCAAAGCCTGAGGTCTTTACCACCACCCTAAGTTGCCATTCATGATTATTGAAATAAGACTAACAAAGAGGAAAAATTGAATGTTTAAAATAATTTCCTAAACTAAATCTCAAAATGCTTTTAACTTAATCCATCATTAAAAACTGGAAAGAAATAGATTCTTATAACACCAAAACGTACAGTTAACACACAAGAACAGAATGGGGAAAAAAAAAACAGTGTTTTCACGATCTGCAAATAATCACATATCACGGACAGTAGATTTTACGCCAAATAAATAAACAGCTTTGTTGGTAAAATCTCATAGAATGGAGCTGTAATTCCCCCAAATGTGCACTTTCAGAGATGCACTCCAAACTCTCAGAATCAAGGGATTTGTTAAAAAAGAAAAAATAAAAAACTAGCACCAAATTGATAAGGGGGAAAAGTGCTTTATGGTTAGCAAAATGCAATTAATCTCCAAGTAAGGTTTGTAAAACACATTCATTTGTACCAATTAACTTCATTATTCTGTTTGAAGATTCCTCTGCCTCTCTGTATTCCAACCTTCTTTTAAGCTTTTAGTCTCAGCAATCTTTACTACCTTACTTCTAGTTGAGATTGCAATAATTTGTCATTGGTGAGCAGGCACTTTCTTAACTATCCCTGTGTTACAAATAAAAGAGCCAGCATTGCTCGGGAGGTTATCTCAAGGGCCCTGCAAAGCCAAGCGCTATAAAATGGTTAGACATTAAAGATGCGAAGAAAACCCATAAAACAACACATAAAAATGTGTCTTGCCTTGCCATTTATATGGAAAGATGGTGCAGTTCAATCTTTCAAGCCAAAGACTATTTTAGAATTAAAGTTTCAATCAGAACTTTCAGAAAGGGAGAGGTTTCACTCTTTCTCTTTGACCCTCTTTCTTTGGCTGTAAAACTGCCAAAGTAAAAACCATGTGCTTTGTTGGCCTTCCAAGGGGCCTTTGATCCCTCTCTCTCTCTCTCTCTCTCTCTCTCTCTCTGTCTCTCTCTGTCTCTGTCTCTCTCTCTCTCACACACACACACACACACTCACACACACTCCGCAAGTGACTGCTTTTTCTAGCTCATGTTACTTTAGGTAAAACAAAACAAAACAAAAAAAAAATACTTGCTATAATCAGACCTCCAATTCTTGGAGAAAAAAACTTTTATTTGTTCATTTAGGCAGATTTATAATTAGGAAAACATCTGAGAAGTGTAAGTCTGTTAGTACCTGGTAGAAGAACTGTCGGTTTAACCACTCAAGGGAGTTGATCCTTTTTTAAAAGACTGCATTGCCCTGGGGGCATGATGGATGGCTGTGTGATGGTCCTGGCCACCACCATGAGTCTAGCTCTGCCCGGCAGCAACCAGAACAGTAGAGAGTGGCATCCCAGGTAAAGAAGTAATCAAATCCCAGATAGCATGAATTTAATCTCACAAAGGCCGAAGATAGTTGTGCCAGAAGGAGTCAGATAAAGCTCCCAGAGGCCCTAAAGGTCATCACAGGGGAGCTCTGGTCCTAGGGCAGAAGAAGTCTATGTTCTGTCATAATTTATTGTGTGTCTCCTGTTGGTTATGGGCATAGATGGTGATGGCCGGGAAGAGGGCAGTGCAAGATGCTGCTGGCACCCTTTGCCCACATTCCCTCGGCTCTCACCATTGTGCACACCCCAGCCTTACAGCATGTTGCACACACCAACCTTATACCATTTTGCACACACCAATCTGATACCATTTTGCACACACCGATCTTACAGCTTCTAACCACAAGCACCTGTGACTCTTTGGCTGAGGGCTTTCCTAGTTATCTGAACCTTCCCGGAAAGCCGGGAGTTCCAGGGAGTTGACACCTCCCCAGCAGCCCTCAAGCAGTAACTCACTGAGTTAATCAATACCCGGCTCCGCAGACCCTCGGGTGGGAGAGGCTGACATGGCTTTCACACTGCTTCCGGTGCCCGGCAGGACTGGCCTCGCCTGGCGATAAACAGCAAACTCTTCACTTGCCTCCTTTCCTTCCCTACCTCACGTCCATACTCTTTCCTGATGTTTCTTGGAATCACCTCCTAGGTAAATTTCATGCACTTGAATCCTTTTGTCTCCAGAAAACCAGCCAAAAACATGTGCCCGTGCTGACAAAGAGGGAGAAATTAGAAATTCTAGATTCATCTCAAGAACCTAAAAGTGCCCCACCATCCCCTGACAATGACCCTATGTTTGTGGCCCAAACTTGTCGGGACAGACACCGTGAAACACATGAGATTCTACAGGAACTAGGTTCTAGTCTGGGGATTGCTGAAAACAATTTCCCGAGCCTACCCCAGCCAGGCAAGCAGATGAAGAGAGCGTCTCTCTGTCCCTCAGGGAAACCCACGTGTCCGCTGAGCTGCCAGGTCTCTGCGAGTGCTCAGGCCGTGGGTCATTTACGCCAGGTAAGCATCTCGACGGGGGCCCTGTGGAGGGTTTTACCTGGGAAAGTGTGGAGTGCTTCGAGAATGAGAATTATCCAGTGCTCAGAAGCAGGTGGATGCCGGAGCTCTCAGAAATGTCCTCTGTAAGTCCTCTGAGCGTCAGGAGCCAGAGCCACCCGTTCTGTATCTGCTCCCTTCTCAGTCTGAGCAAAAACACCCGTGGGGACCTGGACAAGAGAAGTAAGTGCCTGGGAGACTCGGGAGACTCAAAATCAGGATGGGAATGAGGTACACTGTTTATGAGGAAAACTGTGGTCTTGCAGTGGCTGAGTGGTTGGGGCTGGGGCGGAACACAGCAAGCAGCGGACCCGCAGGGACAGGGACAGGGGTGTCTGCAGCCAGCGGCAAAGCATCAGGGGCTGGAGGAAGATAGAAAATAAGGCCCTAAGGGGAAGCCTTGGGACATTCTCACGGCCTCAGAAACCCCTGGGATGTTTGAGGAAACAGGCGGTCCCCAGGTTACGGATGAGTATGTTCCTGAGAAGGTCTTTAGGTTGGATTTGTATGTAACTAGAATCCCTGAGGAACAACACATATACAGTAAGAGTAATGACAATACTGTAGTGGCTCACAGGTGGCAATAAAAATAATACCGTGTAATACTGTAATAAGGATAATAATACACTGTACCGAAATAATAAGTCATAGAAACCATTATGCTCTTTCTTTTAATTCAAACAGAACATAAAAACAAACTCATGCAAAAAAATTAGATAGGAGGTAGAAGAAATTTCAAAAAAGAGTATTAAAGGTTAACACTCACCTTATGTTGTGTCAGGGTCTTGCTTACTGGCAGGGGCATTTTTGAGGCAAGAAGGGAGCTAACGTCGACTGGAAGATGATGATAGGGGTGGCGCTGGAGAGGGGGCGCTGGAGAGGGGGCGCTGGAGAGGGGGCGCTGGAGAGGGGGCGCGGGCGCTGCAGAGTCAGGGTTTGGTCCTGTTGTGGAGGAGGGAGCTGACCGCGGAAGCGGGTTTCTTGAAAAAGGTATCTGGGGTTGTCTGCACAGCCTTTTCCTTTTTTTCCTCATAAACGGCCTTGTAGCAGCTGATGTTCTCACTAACTGCACAGTAAACCTTTGCAAACCCCTCAGTGCTAGGACCTTGCTCCTGACGCTTAGCAAATCCTGCTTCAGTGAGACGAAAGGCTCAGCTCATTTTGTTGCAAACTTTCTTGGCTCTAGATCTTCTGATTCTTCGTGTTCCTGTGATTCTATCAGCTGCTTCTGTATCTACTGATGGGACCAGCCGCCAGCGTACAGACGCTGTGCCAAGGAACCGCTTGCGCCATGCGGGTTTGTTTGTATGAGCAGAAGAAATAAGTTCCCAAATTATCAATTTAATTATTTAATCATAAATCTTCCTCGTGGGGAGGCTTGGTGGCACATTCGTAAGTACGGCGCGCTGCGAGTCTGGCTGTGCGTAACCCGGGACTGCCTGTATCGGGTCAGTCAGCGTAGTAAGAAAAATGAATGACCCAGAAGCTGATAGAAAACTAGCTGGCAAGGTAAGGCGAGAGCCAGGGCCTATAGACTTGTCAGCCAGGATAAGGACTTCCAGTCTCATTCTAATTGCAATGAGAGATCTTGGGAGGGTTTCAGGTAGAAAAATGATAAGCTTAGGTTTGAATTTTAGGCGATCGCTTTGGCTGCTAGCAGAATAGTGGCCTCACATTTATTGAACATACTAAAAACTGTGCTGATGATGTGCTAGAACCTGTGCTAAAGCTCTCCTGTGTTATTTCATGCCATCTCCACATCTGGATGAAACAGGTCCTTTCATCATTCCTGCGGCTCAGAGAGGATGTGTCTAGCCCCAAGTCACCCACTGGCAAATGATGCAGGTAGGAATTGAATCCAGATACAGAGAGAATCTCAGACTGAGTTCAAAATATACTTCTGGATAGTCATGAACACCTATATGTAAATCCTCACTCTCCCAACTCATCACCTAATGCTTGTTGCTGGTCTTATGGGTCCAGGAAGTTATATCACAGAATCCACAGGCTGCTCAAAGGAACGGCTGCCCAGCATGAACTTGGGGTTTTAATGGGATGGATCTTTGTCTGGGGGCCCCACTTCTCTAGGGTTTCAGGTGAGCCTTCTACCCATGGATCTACTGCTACCTGTTTATAGGCTGTGCTATGTTCCCACTGAGTGTTGAGGGCAGGTTGGAGGGACAGCGGGACGTATCGGGGGGCCAATGTAACTTAGGGCTCATCTCAGTAGACTCAGGCTGGTGCCAGGCTTTTGACTGGGACCTTAGCAGTGTCCTTGTGAAACCCTATCAGGGTCTTAAGTGGTTCCTAAGTGGACATTTGTGCAAACGTGGAGGATTAAAGTGCACCTTGGGGCATCTATCTCTGCTTCCTGAAGGCTTAGTTTTCTCATCTGTTCCTGACAAGTATGTATCTACCCTGTCCTTGAATCTCTGCAGAAAGAGATTCCACAAGTTTTGCATTATAGGAAAGTATTTTCATTTTGTAGTTACAGAAACACTCCTGTTACCCAGTGCCACTCGGAAGTGAGTGAACCTCAGCACCAAGCTGCAGCTCCAACAAATCCTGCACCTCCCCCACCACATTCCAGAGGCCCTCATTCATGGCCTCATTTATGTCATTATCTTGAATTCTTCACAAGTTTCATTATCTGCAATAATCAACCCAAACTGAGACTGCCTCCTGGCTCACAACCATTCTCCCAGTACTGAGCATTCTTCTTGCCATATTCTCCCTTCTTGTAAAATGCTCTGACCACCCCCATCCCACCCCCTGCACCAAGTGGTAAACAACTGACCCAAGCTCAGCCGTGCACAGTGGCTCACCCCCATCACCTGCCACAGTTCAAGGAATGAAAGTGCGACTTAAGCCTGGTCAATCAGAGTTCTTTCTAGAATTTTTTCTTTCCAATTAAATTGGAAGAGGGAACCTGGTGTGGTGGTGCACACCCGTAGTCCCAGCTATTCGGGAGGCTAAGGCAGGAGGATCCCTTGACCCCAGGCATTCGAGGCGAGCCTGCACAATATAGCAAGACCTTGTGTCTAAAAATAAAATTGGAAGAGAGAAGCCTTTTTTTCTTCTGCAGACATGGAATGTTATGATATCTGGACATGCCAGACACCATATTACTCACTATGCAGTTGTGTTGCATTGAGACAAGGTAGTCACAGGCAGAGGAAAGCAGAGAAGTAAAATATGTATTCCTGATGGTGCCTGAGTCCCTTGTTTTAGTGGTTGCTACTCCTCTGCTGGGTTTGTTCATATGAGCTGCTAAATTTTTCTTCCTTCTTTAAACTGAATTTAATCCTGACTAGGTCCAACCTTTCATGGAATAACAAAGAAATAAATTAAAGACAGAGTGAAAAGAAACAGCTCTTATGACGAGTCACCCTGACTGTAGAAATGACAGTTGACAGTCCCACATGAGGAGGGAAGTGGAGTATTGAGGAGTAGACACGGTGTGTACCTCCACAGAGCAGCACTGGGTGTTTTTAATACCTACCCTGAGTCTTTGCCAAAAGTTCAATAGACTTTGTTTAAGGAAGAAATGCAATTATAGATACTGTAGAAATATTTCAATCAAAATAGTGAATTTTTTTAAAGCTGAGATGTTCAAAAGACTGGATTTGGTTATTAAGAACTACATGCTGAATTTCAGATAAATAAAGTGTTTTAAAAGTGTTTTCTACTGTATCAAATTTATAATTTTTTCCAACATTCTAACATTGTTTTCTCCTGCAGATACTTGTTCCTATTCCAAATGCAAACACTTGAATAAACATAGATTTCCTTTTTTTTTTTCTTCCCATTTTCATTTTCTTCCTGCTGTTGTTTGATTCCTGCTTCTTTGCATTGTTTGAGCTGTTGCTCCCTACTTGCCTCAGCACTGGCCACATCCCTGTCCTCAGAAAGGAGACTTTTTTTTTTTTTTTTTTTTTTTTTAACCAAAGGCACTTTGGTTCAAAATGCAGGGACTCTACACAGTTTACGCCCTGTGCTTTCCCTAGGACCAAGACCTCGCTGCAGCCTAGGAGCCGGTGAAGCAGATCTGTGAGTTAACAAGCTGTCTCATGAGTCACGGTTCTAACCAATATTTGCCCTCCCAGGATAGAGGCTCTGCCAAGCTGCTGCAGGCTCCCACAGAGCAGCAGGGGGCCTTGCTACCAGACTCCCCCATGCCAATTCCAATTATTGCCTTCCCCTGCTGGGTTCCCTGGGCTCCTGCTTGTCCCACCCACCTGGCGGATCACTCTGCCACACCCTGCTAGAGCCCACTTACCCCCGGAATCTCCCACAGCGTTGTAAGATCCCTGACTCACGCGAGTGTCTTTCCCGCTGTTACCCACCACTCTCCGTCCGTGTCCACAGTGCAGCTCCTGCTGCTGCAGATAATATTCCCCTGAATTTAACCGCTTTGCCCTCCTGCCCCCATCCTCCAGGTTTTTTGTAACTGTGCATTTCTCACCTTCCGCATGGTCCTAGTATATCAATAGCCCTCAGGTACTTCTAATCTAGTATCGAGCTTCTTGTCTCCATTTGACAGACTCTTATCTTAATAGTATGATTTCCTGAGTATATGATTTCCATACATTTCGGCATGTCAATCTCCACAATTTTATTTCTAATTCTTCTAAACTTTATATTGAATTTTACCACTAACTTATAACTCGAATTGCACTGTATCTACCAACCCTTATGTCATCCCCCCTTTAAGGTCTTTCCACAGCACAGACATCCCACTCTGTTTCATACCTGTGTTTTTGTGTAATCTCTGTATGTGATGTTCTTTCCTCCCCCTTTTGAATGTGCTGACTTTTTTCAACATTCTGCCATGCTCGCCAAATTATCCATTTCATACATAATTCCACTTCCTTGGCAGAGGAGGACTCCTACCCCACAGTGTATTCGCTTAGGTAAAATAGGATTTAAATTTTCTGAGAATTTAAAAACTCACTGTGTATGTTGCCTTTTTCTTCCTAATCAAAACACAATTTAATAAATTACAAAGTAATTATGCATTTATCATTTATAATGCATTGTTACTCCAGCAGTAGGTACAGGAAACACCATTGGACTATATTATCCTTGTTATTTCATAAAATATTAAAAATCATCTCCATGTAAAGGACATCTAGAAAGGCAGCCGAACAGCTTGATTCAATTTGTCTGATAGTCTGGAAATCCTCTACATCTTAATTCCGCCTCCTCTTGTTTTAATTTTCCAATTATTTTTTCATACTTATAATAATTAAACCCGTTGTACATATCAGATTCTGCCCACTCCTGAATTTCCTGCCTGCTCCATCCATTGGACGAGGCAATGTGGTATCCGATGCCTCTGCCCCGAGCCATGTCCTCTCACCTCATCTCTCCCCCCTGGGGCTGCTGTGAACAGTCCCTGTGACACTTCACCCCACTTTCCAGCAACAGTGCCTCATCTGGAGCACACAGTGCAAGTTTGGGGGGTTTTCTTTTGTTTTTGTTTTTTTTTTTTTACTTTCTAAATACATTTTTGTGTTGTATGAATACAAAAGAGAAATGGTTTTCTTTAAGAAAAACAGAAAAAAATTGAAAAGCTGAGCAGCAATAGAAAAATGGTCAAAGAATAAGAAGAGATAATTGACACAAGAAATATAAATGGACAATTAACATTAAAAAATGTTCTACATCAGATTAAAAAAATGAAAATTAAAATCATGAGATGTCCCTTTCATTTAACAGATTGGCAGGATTAAATACAGTCTCAATGTCAGAATTTAGGGAACTTCCTAAAAATTGCATTCTCATTGCTGGAAAATAAAAAAGATGAATTAGAACACTCAACTCTAGAAGCCAGTTCAGCAAAATGTATCAAATGTCTTAAATTATGAGTAGCATTTATGCATAAATTTCTAGAAATTTAACTTTTTGGTTAAAGGAAATAAATAGTAACATGAGTAAACGTTTATCCATGTGTATAATTATAACAACATTATTTCAAATGGCATAAAAAAGAAACAATCTAAATGTCCATCAATTAGGGATTGGCTGTATCAGTTGTAGTATATTCATGTGATAGAAGCCATGAGGCCATTGGAAATCACACAGTATAAGAGTACAAGAAAAATTTTCACTGTATGTTGCTAAGAGAATAAATCAAGTGTAAAAATGTTATGGATGGCTTAATTATGAATCATTTTTGAGAGCTGTGTAGATGTATAGGACAAAATACCAAAAGATAACAAAATAAAAGTTATTATTGGCTATTTCTGGGGGGTCAAATTTGGAGATTTTTTTCTCTTTTGTGCTTTTCCATGTTTTCCAAATTGCTTATGATTTTTAAAAATTTAACTTCTTAAAAGGTCTCAACCTTGGGAATCATTTGAGGTATTCTATAATTCAATATCAGAACCTATAACCGTTTCCTCTTTCTTCTAACTCATCTTATTTTCCCCAGACAGCAATATCATGTTTCCATTTTGCTTTGTTGTTAATATTCTTCCAGTATTGCTGTTTGTTCACTGAAATATGAATCAGTGATTGAAACAGAACCAGCACCCTGCCTGTTATTAGAGCCAATAATGATACCAAACAGTCACATGGTGTTTCCTGGGCTCCAGGCGCTGTTCTAATGTGTCGGTATTTAAATTCGCACACAACAGCTCTGTGAAATGCATCTTCATATCATCCCCCTTTATGGATAAGGAAACTGAAAGTCACACAGCAAGTGTGTGCCTGAGCCTGGATTCAAGCATAGTCAGTCTGCCCCAGAAACTCTATTTGTCATCCGCATGAAATACCACTTCTACAGTGATATCCTAGAGATACACATAGAATATTGTGTGGCTCTTATGTTTTCCACTGATCCTTACTGCACTATTTCAACTAAGGTCTGGGTTAAGTAAGCATTGTTGGGCTAGCCTCGATCCTTCACTGCCATTTATAATATTATTTCTATGGAAAGAAATCACTGTGCATTCCAAACAACTGACCTTCGAATGAAATTTCTAAGTAGTCTATTTGCAAGTTGGGGGGCTGCCTGCATATCTCACAAGGAAATTATTGCCAAGGCAAAGACATGTGTTTCCATCCAAAATAAATGTCTGGAAATTATTTGGCCTTTAAATAAACTCAGGCCATCCATCTTTAGCCGGGAGTTTACCCTGAGGGCTCTTCATCAAGTGCTTAAAACACAAATAAAGACTTTTCCAAATGCTAACAGCAAGTCACCGACATGGTCTGGAAGCTGTGGAATTTCCACATGGGCACACACATGCTTCTAGAGGAAAAGTCCTTCTTGGCCGCCTGGCCTTTGTGAAGAGCCGGCAGAAAAGCATGAGCATCTCCTGACCCTTTCAGAAGTAGATGAATGTTTTGGTCTGTACTTCAATGAAGATAAAACATTCTAGGAGAGAGAAAGGGCTGAAGGTCCAGAAAGCTTTAAAGTTGCATAATTTTTATTATTTTTAAATATATTCTAATATATGCTTGGATTTGCCTGCTAGAAGTAGGCCACACAATCAACAGTTGCAACAATTGCTTATGCAGCACTCTCAATCCAAGTTCTAACTTCAATAGACAGAATCCCGTTTTGCTCCATTTCACTTTCTAAAGGTAAAGCTGTCAGAGAAGTTTATATTTGTGTAAAAGCAATAGAGCAATATTATATTGTATCCTCAGGAAGATGCATATTTGACAGTACACAGTTTCTCCTTCATCAGTAAGAGAAAAATGGGGAGGCTCAATGGTCACAGGAGAAATATCCCTAACTGAGAATAAAACCAGGAAAAACTGAAGAAACAGTTTAACAGTTTTGTGTACAAGACCATCTCTTTGGGAAAACCAAAGCAAGCAACCAACACCCCCAAAACTGCAAGGACATTAGCCACATTGTCACAAAATGGAAATTTTACAAGATTAGGAAAGAACAAAATCAAAATCTATACTAATTATGGAGAAAGAAATCATAGCCATCTGAAATTCCATGAAGAGCACTGTCCAGCCTTATCATCCTAAGGAAAAATTCTGGATAGAAAATAGCGACCATTACAGTCATGGTGAAAAAATTCATTCTTTACATGTGGTAAACTTCCGATAACTGTTATCGGATCACTATAATAGGCACATAGTTTTGATACATGTGTTTATCACTGACTTACTTTTTACACACAACAGACTTAAAATTGCATCTGGTTCTTCAAGTTGAGAGGTCCATGTACAATCTGCACGTTGTGTTGTCTTAACAAATGGCAGCCGGTTCCTTTTGTTCTGCTTGATGAAAAGAAAGTGTGTCTTTTTTTAGAAAGAGAAAAAGACCCTTTAGTCATTCATTACCCCTGTTAATAAACACTCTAAATCCTAGAACATGGGTTTACATTTCCTGAAGATTTTGCTGGCATATTCTTATACAATTATTCTTCACTAGTGTGTCATTTTATTGTATTGACAATAATTTTTTGGGTTTCAATTTTTAAGTTCAGTGATACCGATAACAGATTAGAACTACACTCTCCAATGTGAGAGCTACTGGCCCCACGTGGCTATTGATCCCTGGAAATGTGGCTGGTCTGAATTGAGATACCCTGGGACTATAAAATGCATGCTAGATTGGAAGACTTCATGCCAAAAAAATGCAAATCATCATCATCATAATTTTTATATCGCTGACATGTTGAAATGATACTATTTTTGATATATTATCTTATATAGAATGTACTTTTAAAATTCATGTCATGCATTCTCTGCTCTTCTCTGTCCTGCTCCACGCTCCAGCGGGCTGACCTCTGAGGACTGAGTCACCTGGGCTTCATTGGTGGCAGGTTCTTTGTTGAGTTCAGCCATTGGGTGGCCCTGATGGAAGATCTGAAGATGAAGGAAAGGAGAAATCAGGACATTTCTGTCTTCTTTTCTCCTGTGTACTTGAAGTCCATGTTTCCTGGAGAAGCTGATGTGTCTGTGACTACAGTTCCAACCTGGTGGCTCCTCCTCAGATGGCTGCCTCATCGGGCTCTGCCTGGGAGGTGAGGGCTTCCCAGTTACCAGCCTCTGGGTGCCTCACCCTCCTTTTTTGTTGCTTCCCTTAACCCTACCACTCCTTAGTTCACCCCTGCATTTATGCCTATGTGTCTGAAACACCTTGGGTGAATTCTGCTTCCTGCTGGGTCTCTGCCTGATACACTAGCTCATTCTTTTCTCCTATGTAACAGCTGGAAAAGCCCTGACCCAGGACCGGGACACAAGATATATTATATATTACGTTAAGATGAGTTTCATGCATTGAAATGCACATATGTACTCTTCTTCTTAGCTGTCCAAGTGCTCTTGGATGACACATCAATTCAATATTCAAACCCTACCTACGGTGGCCAAACCTCTGTGCTGAGCTCCTTGGGGACAAGGAATATCCAAGCCCCAGTCTCACCTCAAGAATGTGAGCAAGTGAGGAAAGCCCACAGAAAACACAGCTATGCGGCTGTAAGAGCAGGTGCCTGTGGAGCCACCAACACAGTGTGTGAGAGCTCAGTGGAAGCAGAAATGTGCAAGTAAGGGCTCTGCTTCCTGCTCTGTCTTGTAATCATTTCTCAAGCAAAGAGTAAGAAAGGAAAACGTTGGCTGAAGTATAAAAGCTGAGTGAGGCAGTAGCAGATGGTCATAATAATAAATGTAGCAAAAAATAAAATACAATAAAGTATAGCAAATGTGTATCTAGTAGCTCTTACGTGCCTGACGTCCTGCTAAATACTCCACATTGCAGTGCTGGTCATGTCTCAGGTACTTTTCAACCACTTTACCACATGAATTCATTTAATCCTCGCAACAACCTTATGAGACAGATACCATGGCGGTCCCCATTTCACAGATGCAAAGGCTGGGATGCAGGCTGGTTTAATCAACCCACCCGAGGTCCCATGGGGTAGAGCTGGACTTGGAGCAGCCCTGTGCAGAGACTGCATCCTTGGCCATCGTGCCCTATGCCTTCTTATAGGCTGACAATCTTCACGATACCCGGTAAAGCTCTGAGGAGAGCAGAGGTTCAGAGTCACTTCCACCGCTTGCCCAGGATCACGGCACTAGTCTTCACTACACCCTACTGCCTCCACATAGTCCTGGAAAATAGAGTGGGGCCAAGCTATAGAGAGCTTTCAGAACAAGGACGAATACTTTGGGACATCCGCCATTACTCCTCAGCTCCTCCCCATCTCTCCCCTCGCCCTGTGTTCTACAGCAACACCCACACATTGTCTGGGACTCCTTTCCACACCTCACCCCACATTTGCCTTCTCCCCAACGGTTTGCCTTCTTTTCCTCATCTTCCTGCATTAACTTCAACAGTACTAGACATTTGACAGCTGACCTGCTGTTACCTGTTTTCCCCACCCCTACCTTACCTGTGGAAGGATGGAACAGACCCCAACAGCTTCATAAGCTACCCTTGATTGCCCTAAACCAATCAGCATAGCTTAGTGACCTGTGCGCAAGAATTGGTTCAGGGACAGGCACAGCTGGGCGCTGGAGCCAGTTCCCAGGGTCTTCAGAGGGTCAACTGTCTGCACCTCTTCCCAATTCTGGGTCCTGTGACATCTCATGGGTAGTTTGAAATCAGCCATGGTGAGAGTATCTATGCCATGAAATCAAATGCTACAAATCGGTGGGGTGGCAGGGGGGGTCTTTTGAGAGAGAGAGAGAGGAGAGAGAGAGAGAGAGAGAGATTAAACATTAACCTGTATACTACTGGATAGACATCAACTAATTTAGGCCCATGCAACATGGAGAAACGTTTAATCAGGATTTGGGGAAACTACTGAAGAAGATTCTATTCTTTTGAATAAGGGGGGTTTATAAAGAAATAAGATCTCAGACTACTAAAGCCATTTTGGCCATCATGGGACCTAACCAGAAGATAAAGTTGATACACAGAGCTGCTTTGAAAGAATTAAAGAGACCTTGATTGTGTGGACGTCTGAATCACCCCCAAGACTGTGTACCTCTTCACTCTTAAGTTACGTGAACCAATAAAGTCTCTGTTTCAAAACCAGTTTGAATTGGGATTTTTATGGTCATCACTTGAAAGCTGTTGAGTTGATACACAAAGTCATGACTTACGAGCGAGGCAACCCGTATTGCACAGCCCCAGGGGCACCAACCACTTTGAAGTCTTTGCAAAGGGGAGTCCTTGGCATTGGGCAGGGCACAAGCTGTGCAGCCATGTGTGGCAAATGTGATGTCAAGCCTAAGAAACAAGCTTACGCATCCCCTATCGTTCAGCAGGGCGCCAAGCTTCCCTGCTAGTTCCCGTTGATTCCTTTTATTTCATTGCCCATTTTCATTAATTTCTTCTTATTACCCCGCCACATGTAAGACACCATTGCCCTATTTTTATTTCCTCACTTCTTCCAACAGCCAACCTTTACTGCTCTCTGCACTATTTCCTGTTTTCTGTAGCCTCTTGGAATTCCTAAAGAGAATAAACAGATTCTTTAATCCTGGCCAGCTCCATTGATTAATCAAAGTTTTTCCACCACTCTTGCAAACATTTATCCTGTTCTTTTGCTTTTCATTCCCCCCATATTGGGCAAACTGGCCCATACATCATCCTCCAAATACATCCAGCAAATGTGTGTCTCAGCACCTCTGCGTGTGATGCTCTCCTTGCCTTGGATTCCGTGGTGCCTTTATCTTGCCATATTGAAATCTCATGTTTCCAGCAACTCCCAGTTCAAATCCCTCCCCCTTATCATGTCTTAGTTCAGCATTATTATAAGAAACAGACCTCTTTAGCCAAAAAATAAAAAATAATAAAAAGAGCTAAATTTGCTGGATAGAAAATACAGGGCTAACTTGTAGAACCTAAGGCACAAAATGCGCCCAGGTCTCTGGTGAGACTGGAGTGGAAAGAACCAGAAAGTTGGGGGTGGAAGTTACTGTCTCCAACTCTGGGATGCAGGTTCCCACCTGTGTGCTGCTTCTGTCCGTATCTGCTCCACTTCTCTCGCTCTCTTCACACCAGCTCTCTGTGTCTTGTATGCATCTGGTGGGTGGTTTGCCCCATCAACTCCGGAGCCCAGCGGAAATGAGCACATTCTCATTATGTCCCAATTTCCAGATTTCCTGGAGAGAGAAGCTGATAGGCCGAGCCAAGCCAGCAGGTTGACTTTCCCTGGGTCCAGTGCTGACCCTTGAGCAGTCACCTGTGGAAGGGACATGGTTATGTGGCACCTTTGACTATTCCTTCCAGGCATGTGGAACGATCTGACTCCCTAAGAGGAGGAGTACAGGCATCGAGGAAATGATCGGCATCCCTGGTATACTAATCATCCCACACAGAGTGAGCTGAGCACCTACATCCTCTACTTATTACACGTATCTAATACTGTGGTAATTTGCATTCACACCTCACTTTCCCTACTAGGGTACACGGAATATAGATGATTTATCTGTATCTTAGGTAAGGACCATCTTTGGGGTTGGATTCTCCAGAGCTCTGAGATACAGTCCAATGCACAGGATATATATATTTAAGAATACACTCAGGATCAGGATCTGTGGATGGGAGGGGAACGAGGCAGGAATGGTCGAAGGGAAGCAAGAGCTGGCACGAAAGCCAGGTGACAGTTCGGCCCGTTCCACAGGGTGCTGGGGAGCAGCCTGAGCAATGTCCCAGTTAGGCTGAGACAGCCAGGCCTCTGTGTCCTGCATCGCCCGGTCACTGGATGTGAACCTCCAAGGGACAGAGGAAGTATTTGTGTGAGGGGTCTTTCTGCAGCTGAGGCAATCTGGAAGGGCTAACAGCTGGGCCCTGTGTGCTGACAGCAATCCCAGCAGCTGCAGCAAGTCTTTTATTGAAGGGGGGTCTGGATGGCACAACACAATGGCCACAATGTTGGCTGCAGCCACCATTGTGCCTTACACAATGCATGTGCTCGCACATCTGTTAGCTCCTTCAAAGCAGAGAGAGAATGAGAATAATTGTTGAATGAAAGGTTAGATGGATGAATATACGCAAATAAGTCATTCTTCTATAAGTCCTACTGGAAAAAATAGAATTTTTTAAAAATCCCAAGATTTGAATTTGGCAATGTCTGCAAATTCCACATCGGCCACTTACTATGACTTTAAGCAAGTTCATAAGCATCTCTGTTACTTCCCTTCTCTCCCCTCAGATGATAGCTGATATGCCCCATGCCTGTCTGTCCCTAATATTTGTGTGACCCAGGGAAGGAATACAAACGAGGTCCCTACCCCATGCACATGTGTGGGCTCCCCAGCCCCCACCACCAAGTTCCCCACACGCCTTCTCCAACACTCTCGTCAACAGCAGCCCCTTGATCCACTCTCTGTTGAACAGACCCAGAAAACAGGCCCCCCCAGTCTCCAGAAGTGGGCCTGAGGCTGCTTGGTTAGGGAACTCAGGCACCCCAGTGCCCAAAGTGGGCTCCACAAGGAGCAGCACAGCTCTGAGTGGGCCTCCCGTGGGTCCCAGTTTCCTCACTTCATGGGGAGCAAACTGGGATGTGGACATTAAAGCAGGTCCCCCAAGTGCAGGGCTAGGAAAGGAGTCCTGGTCGCAGCAGTCAAAGGGTAGAAGTGGCTGAATAGTTCGTCCCAACTGAATTTAGAATGAAAGCTCCGTTTGGCCAGCTGTTAGAGTGCTTTAAGGTTTATGAAAAGTCCCCAAAGAAATCCTCCCTTAAGAAGTTCTTTTCTTTCTTTCTCATCCTCAGGACTATGCTTAGATCTCTATTCTATGCCTTCTGCTTTAAGTATATTTACCCTGGTTGGTGTTTACTGAGCATTTTGAATCTTTAAATTTGGTTTTACCCAATTTTGGAAATTATGAACCCTTATTTTGTTCAAAATTTCTTTCTGCCCTATTATCTCTCTCTTCCCTTCTGCAGGGATCCCAATTATACATAGGTTAAACCTTACAATGTTGTCTGCAGGTCACTGTCTGTGGGTTGTCTGCAGGTACTTTTTATTATTTCTCTCTTTCTACTTTTCAGATTGGAATTTCAACTGATGTATCTTCAATGTTACATCTAGGAAATTTGGTTTTGTTCATGAGTGTTAAGAAACAGAAGCTGATGCACTAGCCATTTTGGTGGCAAGCTTTTCTCTTTCACTTCAATTCTGCTCATGAGCACATCCAGTGATTTTGTTTTTTAAATTTCAAGTATTGTATTTTCTGTTCTATAATTTCACTTGGTTTTTTTTCAACAGTTTCTATTTGTCTGATGAGATTCTCTTTCTGTTTATTGATTGTATAGATATCAGTAGGGAACATAGTTACAATAACTGCTTTAAAATCCTTGTTTGCTAATCCCAACATCTAGGGCATCTTCAGATTGGGCTCATTGCTTATGTTTTCTCTTTAGAATAGATTAAATTTTCCTGCTTCTTTACATATTGAGTAATTCGTGATTATAACCTAGATATTGCAGATATTGTGTTGTGGTAACTCTGGATTCCGTTATGTTATTCCAAAGTGTAGTAATTGTCCATTTCAGCAGGTAATGTACTTAACTGCTCAAATTGCAGAGCAACTGAGTGGCAACTTGGTTGGCATCTCAAATCTCAGTTCAGTTCTTTTATACTTAGGCAGATTTGAGTCTGCCCATGCATAACTGTGTAGAGGTTAGCCAGAAATATGGGCAGAGTTTATATGCACAACTTCGGCTTCTCCTGTCTGGCTCTTGCTTTTTGTGAATACCTTCCCCACAACTTTCTAGTGTCAACAGTTGTCACAACCTCTGTCCTCTGGTCTTTTGGGCCATAAGGACTGTGGATTTTCTATTAGAGTTTAGTCAACCTGCATGGAGTTGATGTAGCTTGCTCACAGGCTAGAAGCCTGGAAAACTCACCCAGTGACATTTTCTTCATCCAAGTGCCAACTCCCCTTTAGAATCTTCTATTTTGGCAGTTCGTTCAGTGATCTGCTTATTGTAATTTTTCTAAAACCTGTAGTTAAGATGTGCAAGAGGATCGCTCCAGTAGGAGCTTACTGGGCCATACCAGAGATGGCACCATCTTCTATAGCTTCATTAACAGTAAGAGAGGACTTGCCCCATTTCCTTTTGCCCAGTCTTCTTCTCTTCCTCAATTTTCTTCTCTTGAATTTACCTCCCGTTCCTATGGAAATCTGCAGCCTTTTAAGGCAGATCCTTCAGCGAGAGTACCTGCCAAAATCAGATATATATAGATAGTCCCTAATATTTGATCTCCCAAGACATGCAAGCCTGATTGGTCACTGCCTTTCTAGTTTCTTCTCCCTACCTAGGTGATAAGCTTTTTGTCTCCTCTGCCTCCTCCTCTGGATGTGTCTTCTCAAGCTGTTACAAAAACTTCAATGACCTTCCAAGCTTTATCACTAAAGTGGTTAGTGCACCAGCTTCTGTTTCTTAACAGTCATGAGCAAAACCAATTTTCCTAGATAAATATATATGGCGGAGTCAAGTAGGCATGGGTAATACTCCTTTATGAATTTATCTTTCCACCAGTAATCTAAGGACAGTGTTGAAGTTATGACTTCTATTCTGTTTCAAATAGTCCAGAGGAATTCATGAAGCTTCTTCTCCTCTGAGTCATCAATGTCTCCTTAGAAAATATGTACATACCTAACTCTGTCAGTTCCTATACTCGGAGGAACTCACACCCAATGAAGGCTAATAGTCATCTTCTACCTATAAGTTCCAGACAAGAAAGAACCTTTTATAAAAAAAATCTCAATACCCATCTAATGATTCTTCATGAGTTATCACATTCACCTGCCATTTTTCTTTGAGACCGAATCTCACTCTGTCACCCAGGCTAGAGTACAGTGGTAAGCTCATAGCTCACTGCACCCTCAAACTCTTGGGCTCAAGCAAAGAGATCCTCCCACTTTATCCTCCTGAGTAGCTGGAACTACAGGCAAGCACCACCATTCCCAGCTAATTTTTTAAAAAGTTTTTTTTTGTAGGAATGGGATTTTGCTGTGTTGCCCAGGCTGGTCTCAAACTTCTGGTTTCAAGTGGTCCTCCTGCCTCGGCCTCCCAAAGTGCTGGGATTACAGGTGTGAGCCACCGTGCCCAGCCCATCTGCCATTTCTTACTCAGAGACTCTGAGCTACATTCACTGGGGAAAAAAAAAAAACTGCTCCATGTATTCAAACAATGGACAACCAATCAAACAATTTGTTACTGAGGTAACAGAAGAGCTGAGATGCAACAGCAGGAGTCACTACCATCTCTGTTCTCTATGTTAGCAGGGACAAAGAAGGTGGTGTTACCAAAGCCCAGAATCCAGCAGAAACTGGAACGATGCTGGTGCCATGAAGGAGAAGCCAGATGCAGTGCTTGGGGAAGGACAGGGAGGGAGAAATACCCTGAACTCTCACTTGTGCCACCGCCAATCTCTCTCCAACATCTCGCATTAAATATAGCTGCAGTACAGAGCCCAGCAAGGGAATGTGAGAAAGGGATACGAAAGCAAGTAGGTAAGTGACCAGCACAGGAATCATAGTCAACGCCACAGAAACATGAATTTATTAAGCTGCATGATCTTAACATGAATCTAAAATCGAACTGCAGTCTCTTTTGCAGGAGTGGGTGCGGAGGGGCAATCTTTGGCTAACTTTGGACTCTTTTAGTTTCCCCTTTTCCCTAACAGGAAAGCAGGATATGGTTCCTCCAGCATGAGACAATCACCTCCATAGTTTTTTGAAGACCTCTCAAGTTATGTTTACCGAGCTATAAAAGAGGATCCCTCACTTTCTCTCCTACTCGGACACCCAAGAAATTGAGCTGCAAGATGCTTCCATTTTCCCTTCCTTGACCAGAGCAATTGAATTTGTGTTCAGTCACAGAAATGGAATCCCAGTTTCTATGCTGTTAATGTACAGGGGAGTACACACCCTGTTTCTGCATGCTCTGTTCTTCACTGAGGCCCCTGTGTAAATTCGTAGACTCGTATAAATCTTTAACACTGGCAGGGATTTGAGGTCTTGCTGAAGATCATAGAAAGGGTTGGACTATAAGCTCTGAATCTGGAGCCGAACTTGTACTGGGATTCTCCTTCTGCCCCAGATGGGGGAACCCAGTAAACGGCTAATCCCAGCATACAAAGGACTTGGGCATAGTTGGCACACATGGCCACAAGGAAATAGCCAAATACCCAGCCAGGAAGGGTGAGGCCCAGAAGCTCTCCAGAACAAGGATTTAAGCATTGACAAGGGGCGGTGAAATCAGGAAACCCTGATCCTCTGGGAGCACAGGGATTCACATCTGGAAGCACTCCGCAGGAGAGTCAGGTGGGCAGCACCACACAGGTGCCTGAGCTGCTTGTGCCCCAGCTGCACCCTACTCTGGGTGTGAAATGGGCTGGATATTTCTCCCTGCCCAGCCTCATGGGATTGGGATAACTTTCCACCGAAAGTGGATATGGAAGCAATTTGTGAACTCAAAAGAACTATATGAAAGCCAACACTATTAATTCCTTGTCTTCTTCTCTTAGACGACCTTGAGTCATTATGACATTTCTATTTCAGCAACTCTAAGTCTCTGGTGCTCATTTTCTTGTACTCTTATCTCATTGGAAAATAGGAATGAGTCCACTTATGTACTGGTGTGAACATACTCGCCATTAATGGTCCCCTAAAGACTTTGAAAACAGATGTTAAGTTAACCTCTAGGGACTTCTTTATAAATCCTTGGAAGACTTGTTTAATCTTGTGGTAATTGTATAATTTGATCTTATACACAAAGAATGAAGGAAAGAAAGAAAGACAGGGAGGGGAATGAGGGAGAGAGGGAGGGGGAGAAAGAGAGAAAGGAGGGAAGGAAAGAGAGAAGGACAGAAGGTGGGGAGGGAGGGAGAAAAAGAGAAAGGGAGGGAAGGAGGGAAGGAGGGAGGGAGGAAAGAAGGGTGCCAATACCCCTTCTGCCTGTTATCTTCGATTCCCAATCTGATAACAAAATAAATTTTAAAATTTGGCTTCTATATATAGAAAAATAGGATTCTGGCTTTTTCAAAACTATTGCATTGTCTTACTCCACAGAATAACTGAGGCTATTTTCTGGGGACTGCACTATTCTGGTGAGTTCAAGGATATTTAATAGTGGCCCTGCTTTCTGTGTGCCAGTGTCATGTCCTGTAGATATTTAGTGACATGAGTCAACTTAATTCCCACATTTCTGAGTTTCTCATCTCAGCAACTCCCAGAAAAAGCACCTGGGAAGAATTAAATCTCCATAAGTCCACCAGGACAGCAGAGATGTCAGAAGGTAGGTGGGACTGGCTTTGTCAGTGCCTGAGTATGAAGACTGACCCCTCTGTCCACATACCCACCCTGCCACAGGCCCACCCACCCCTCTCGTCATCACACCCCTTCTTGATATCCTCATTCTATGAGGGGTTTGGGGACCACAAACAGTCTACTGACCATGAACCCACTTAAAAGAGACTGACATTATACAGTAAATAGAAAAATAAAATGATTCATTTTAGTCTAGATTTAACAATTTAGTTTAAAATTACAATGATCTACTTCTTAGAACAAAGAATGATTAAAGCATTGATTTGCACGTTTGGTGTGGGAGTCTAATTTCCATTCAAAAAGTTGAAAAACAGCCTGCTGAGACTCTCTCACTCAATGCTTAACTTTTGCACATGATTATAAAAAGGTTGTTCATTTTTTTGCGAAAATTTTCAAGGGCTTCAGCAATTTTCTAAAAGACCTGGCTCTTCAAATGTACTCATATTTAAACCATTCTCTTGTGAAATCAGTTCATGATCCTCCTTGCTTGTTTTCATTTCTTCGATTGATACCTGACCTCAGTCTTTTAGATCCTCATTTGTCAATGGCTTTGCTTGATTCCAGCAGTTCTTTGTTGACTTGATAAAGTCCTAGATATTTTGCAAGATTTGCAACTTCACTTCGAAATACTTTTGTAGTAGACATGACTGCACCATACTGTGATTATCCCCAATGGGTGGGGTGGCAGGGCCCACGAGGGTGACAGGTCCATTCCTAAAGTTAAACTGGTAGAGAGATGTTAAATTGAGGATTGATTTTATGCATGGTTAATAAATTGGTGAATATTCTTGTGTTGTGTCACATTTTGTTTCCCCGTGAGCCCTTTACACGTGGGAACTTGAGTAATATATCCTCAGACAGTGGGCACCTTTACATGGAAGGCGATGCCCTTTTACGGACACAGTGGCTGGTGAACCAGGACCCCCTTCTGTCCTGTAGACAGAAAGTCATCCTTCTCAGGTTAGCTCTGTGCAGCCATGGTTTGGGCTGGGAAGAGACATGGACAGAAACCGAAAGAGAAGGATTTTAAAAAGCAAACAGAACAAAACAAAACAAAAACCTTTCTGTTTATCGGGCAAAGGAAAAGCAGCCACACTTCCCACTTGCACCACAAACGGTATCAGTCAGTCGTACCGGGTGTGATAAAATATATTCTTGCTCTGATCAGCCAGAAAAGATGCAGTCACATCCGACACTTGCTTTTGCTGGCAATGACCTCAGTTAAATTGAAAATTTTTTAAAAAGTTGTAAAGGTATTGATAAAAGTGAAGAAAAAAGAAATAGCACTGAGATTTCCACTGCTCACCAAGTCCACTCTCCCCTCTGGTGCTCCGGGCTTCAGAGCGGAGATTCTCACAAGGAAAGCAGGGACCTGCGGTGCCCGGGCAGAGCCCCCGCCTGCAGCTGCAGACACAGAGGAGAAGGTGGTTTCTGGCTTAAACTCTCCAACAGGAAATTCAACAATTCACTTTTAAATGAGCAAACTAGAAAGCACGTTGGAGGGAGAGAGAGGGGTGAACACCTCTCCTTTCCTCGTCCCCTCCTACTGTGCCAACGCATGACTTGTCCCTGTTGAATGAAGTCATTTCCCATTTTTTAGTTAATAAGGCACATTTTGGAGCTTATCCATGCCTGAACCACTACCTTAGTCCATTTCAATAGTGTCCAGGTCTGAGTTAAATTCTTGGCTCTTCCTCTTACTTC
This sequence comes from Lemur catta, assembly GCF_020740605.2. Classification (NCBI taxonomy): domain Eukaryota; kingdom Metazoa; phylum Chordata; class Mammalia; order Primates; family Lemuridae; genus Lemur; species Lemur catta. The sequence continues at coordinate 4,277,218 of NC_059142.1, forward strand.
CTATCTCAGGTAAGCTACCAGCCTCTCAGAACCTCAGTTTACTCATCTTAAAAATGGGAACAATATCAATATTTTCCTTACAGGGCTGTTGTAGGGAGTAAATGAACTAATATATGCAAAGTGCATGATACTGTTTCTGGCACAAGGTAAGTGCTCAATAGATGATAGTTGCGATTAGATAATATGTGGAAAAATATAATATGAAGTACACAAGATAAGAGAGATATAGAGAACATCGAGAGCTCATCACTCAGACCTCTGTTTCCTTAAATGTGAGATGGGGTGAAAATACCTATTTCACAAGATTATTTTGATGTTGAAATACTAAATGCAGCCAGCCCCTTCACTAAATGCTCAAGCAGTTATGATCCTTATTTTTATTGCATTTTCTGGCTCTAGAGCACAAGACTTTGAACTTGATTGTTTCTCTGCTGTTTCTTACTATCCCAACTGACCCAGGTGCTAGGAAGTTAGAATTCCTGGGTGTGCTCACACCACTGCACACATCTGTGCAGTGCGCAATTTCCACGGCAGGCCTGGGTTTGGTCTCAAGCCTGGATCTGTGTCTCACTCGTCCCTTCTCCCCAGTTTGTGTTCTGCTCGTCCCGGAGTGTCTGAAACTCCTCGACACGTGGTGTGGGTTCCCTGCTTGGGAAGAGCCCTGGACCGTGGGTGCTGGAGCAGGCAAGCTGGGCGTGCAGGAAGCCACAGCCACTGGTGAATCTGAGTCTCGAGAACCTTTGCTTAATGATGGAAATGTGAACACGCAAGGGAGCAAAGAATTCAACACCACTCACGCTGTTTGTCCAAATGGACAACGTGGCTGCTTTTCCAGCGGAAGGTTGTTGAGTCAGGGGCCGGGGCCAAATCTTGGTGCTGGCTCAGCGTCAACCATCGGCAGGACCTGGGGTAAGTCACGCAGAGTAGACTCTTGCCCTTCACGTCCCTGTCTGTGAGATGAACTGACTCTCCACGGTCCAACCCGTGCCACATGGAATGTTAGTGTGCCAGCCCTCCACAAAATCTTCCTCTGGTACTCCATTAAAAAAAACTGTTGCGGGATGGGGGATGTAATTATGCTGTCAAAGTAAAACTTGTTTCTTCATAGAGGGACTTTTCAGAGGAATGAAGGTTTGTCATTACCCAAACTTTCTTTACCACATTATCCTTTTATTTTTTTTTTGCAGAACATCTATTAACACCTTGAAGATACCCACTAAGAATAGTTTGGGCAACAATGGATTGCATGCCCTTATGGTCTCTCTTGTTCTAAAATTATGTGTTTCCTCAATAGCATAGAAAGAATACATAAAAGAACTAAACTACTGATTTGCCTGAGTGATCATTATATTCCTACTAGTAACTTGTGAAACCTGTTCAGGGTCTGTTGAATTAACATCATTCCTTCTGTTGAATTAATTTTTTGCAAATAATTTTGTTAGAATAGAATAATTTTTATATTTATGCGGCATTTTATTTATGTCACATCATCAGATTAATAACTTAGATGAATTGGAAGAAATTGGATAAAACATTAAATATGTTAAAGAGTTAAAGAAGCATCTTATCGTTATATTTTATTCAAAAGTTAATTTCTGATTTATTATATTTTTTCAAGAGCTCTAAGCTGGCTACAAAGGGAGTTTATCACCTGACAGTGGTAAATTGCAGACGAAGAATCTCTCAATGACAGATGAAGACTCAAGCCATGCTAGAGTCCTAAAATTCTAAGGAGAGCTTTGACTAAAATAGGTGTCGGTAAACAAGAGCGCCCTACCTGATAGCTCTATATCTGGATGCTCTGCAGGACAAAAAGCTCAATTCCACGGTCTGCCCTCACCAAACTCTTCCTGTTCTCTGGATTCTCTGGGAAAATGGTACCCAGAGGCCTCAGCCCAAACCCGGGGAACATCCCAGAATCCTCCCCTCCCACCCCCACACACAGCCACCCAAGGAAACACAGAGGCCGGAACTGCGGTCTCCTTGCCATGTCTCCTCTCTGCCCCTCAGCACCGTCATTTCCCCATTCCAGACACCGTGATCGCTGCCCTGAAATCCTGTGACACGTCAGTGATGGCTCTGCCTCCAGCCTCCCCCGCATCCAATCCATTCGCCACACGCGGCCAGAGTAGCTTCCTGACAAGAAAACACAGTCATGTCACTTTCCTGCCTAAAAGCCCTTCCGAGCTCGGGGCAAAGTCCAGACTCCCCAGCGTAACATAAAAGGCCTTTCATTTTTTTGTCTCCTCCTTACTGTTGCTGGCTTTACAAAAATCCATCACACACACACACACACACACACACGCACAATTTTTTATATAGTATATTCCACATATAAATATATACTGTACACACACACATTTCCACACACGGGACAAAGAAAATATAACAGGCACCAATGTACAACGCCTTACATTTAATAAACATCACCATTTTGTCATATTTATTTATACAATTTCAGACACTATTTTAAAGAGATAAAATATCACAGATCCAGTTGAAAGCCCTGCACCCCGGCCAGGCCACAAATCCCACTCTTCCCGGGTGGGATGTCACCCACAGAACCACCCTGGCTGTCCCCAGGGGCGCAGTGGGCCGCCCAGACCTACAGGGGGGGTCTCTTTCTGTCCGCTGTGCTCAGCTCTCAGTTCCGCCGTTTTCTGTAATTCTGTTCCCTCTCTCCCTCTCTCTTGCTCTCACACACACTCTCACAGAGAGGTTTTATTACTGTGGATTTAAATTTGTCTCACTATCTTTCAAGACAAGTTTCTGTTTCTGTATCATTCTTTAAAGATGATTTGCTTATTCATGGCTCTTTGTTTTTACAAGATTTTCATTGTATTTTACAGAATCTGGTTACTAATTTAATTTTTCTGCAGGTTATAGATGTATTCAACCTATCTCTTATTTTATTTGGAAAATAATTGTATTAATATCAATAGTTATTTTCATCTAGAATATAGTCAAGTTTGTCTGTATTTTCATATTTACTAACACCATTTACTTTGTTTTATTAACCTCCTTGGGTTTTTTCTAGTTGATTTTCATGCTTTTTATCTTTATTATTGTCTTTCATTTACTTTTAGAGGGTTTATGCTATTACTGTTCTTCCAATTTCCGTTTTTGTTGTTACTGTTTTGTTTATGAATGTTATTTTTTATCAGTATATAACAGTTACACACATTTATGGGGTACATGTGATGTTTTGATACATGTATACAATATGTAATGACCAAATCAGGGTAATTGAGATTCCCATCACCTCAAACATTTATATTTATTATTTTCTTTGTGTTGGGAACTTTCCAAGTCTTTTCTTCTAGCTATTTTGAAATATACAATAAATTATTAAGTATAGTCTCCCTACCAAGCTGTCTGATGCTAGAACTTATTCCTTCCATCTAACTGTAATTTTGTACACAGTAACCAACTTCCTTCCATCCCACCCAGCTTTCTCCTCCCCTTCCCAGCCTCTGGTAACCCCCATTCTTTTTCCAACTTCCTGATACAAATGCTTAACTTGTTAATTTTCAGTCTCTTGTTTTTCTTAATACAAGCATTTAGAGTATTTAGGGTCCTTGTAAGTGTTACTTTAATTGCACAGGTTGTAATGTGAAGTGTTTTCAATTTCTGTTGTTCTTAATATTTCATGATTATAATTTTGATTTATTTTTTGACCCATCAACTATTAAGAAGTGTTTTTAGTTTCTCAATGTATAGAATATTCTTAAAACTATCTTTTATTCATTAATTTATAATCTTCCTTCATATTCATTAGAGGACATAGATTGGGCTATATTATTTTGCTGATCTTTAAACTTCTTTTATGGTCAAGTATATGGACATGTTTATTATTGTTCTATCTCCACTTAAAATATGTGGATTCTTTTTTATTGTGTATGGATTCTTCTTTATTGGGTGAACATTCTAAATATGTTGATTATATTAAGCTTTGGGAATACATTATTTAAAACATCTACATATTAGGAATGTTTGAGCTCTGTTTTTCAGAAACTCACAGAGATGTGTTAAAACTTCCACTATAATGGTGGATTCATCTTGTATTCAGGAAATTTTTGCATTACATATTTTCAGGCTGTGTAATTTAAGATTGTTGGATCTTCCCAGTGACTTGTGCTTATCTGTAAGAAAAGACTTTCCTCATCTCTAATACAGTTGATTTTGTCTGACAGCTAAGGTGCTATATGAGATTTCTTTTCATTAGTTTTTGCCCAGTATATCTTTTTCATGCCACTACTTTCAACATTTCTGCATCATTATATTTTATATGTATTTCTTAAAAACAATTTGTAAGTGAATCTTTTTATTTGATATTTTACTCTAATCTGAGAATCTCTGTCTTTTAACAAGCGGGAGTGATACATTTACATTTATTAGAATTACTGTATGTATGGACTCTTCTCTGCCTTCTGGTTTTTAAATTACCATTCTCTATTTATTTTCCTCCTTTCATGCCTTCTATTAAAAGATGGGGGTATGGGGCAGTTGCTGTTTTCTTCAGTTTGTTTAAAAGTTGTACATTCTTTTTCTATTTCTCAGTTAGTTATCTTTATTCTTTTAGCAAACATACTTAGCATAGTTCATCATCCTCTCTGCCTTATCCAAACAATACAAGGATCTTCCATCTTACACTATGATCTCTTTCAGATGTTTTTGTTTTTTTAATCACATTTTTATTTTTTAATTTTTTTATTTCAAAATATTAAGGAGGTAACAAATGCTTTGTTACATTGCTTTAGTCAGGGCTATAAGTGTGCCCATCACCTGAATAGTGTTAATTGCACCTGTTAGGTAGGTTTTTGCCCTCCCTTCCCCTTGCTTGATTTCCAATGAATTTTACTTCCCTCTGTGCACATGTGTGCTCATCAGTTAGTTTTAATTTATTAGAAAGTACATATGGTGTTTGTTTTTCCATTCTTGAGATACTTTTCTTGGGATAATGGTCTCCAATTCCTTCCAAATTGCTGCAAAAGGCATTAATCCATCCTTTTTTATAGCTGAGTAATACTCCATGGTATGCATATACCATACAGTGTTAATCTACTCATGAATTGATGGGCACTTGGGTGGATTCCAAATCTTTGCAATTGTAAACTGTGCTTCAATAAACATTCAAGTGCAGGTGTCTTTTTGATAAAATGACTTCTTTTCCTTTGGGTAGATACCCAGTAGTGGCATTGCTGGATCAAATGGTAGGTATACTTTAAGTTCTTTGAGAAGTCTCCATACTGTTTTCCATAAATGTTATACTAATTTGCAGTCCCACCAACAGTGTATAAGCATTCCTTTCTCTCTGCATCCATGCCAACATCTATTGTTTTTGGACTTTTAATAAAAGCCATTCTAATAAGAGTAAGGTGATATCTCATTGTGGTTTTAATTTGCATTTCCCTGATGATTAGTGATGTTGAGCATTTTTTCATGTTTCTTGGCCATTTTTCCACCTTCTTTTGAAAAGCTATTCATATCTCTTGCCCACTTTTTAATGGGATTTTGTTTTATTTTGTTTTCCTTGCTGATTTTCTTGAGTTCTTTGTAGATTCTAGATATTAGCCCTTTATGCAATGTACAGTTTGTGAATATTTTCTCCCATTCTGTAGGTTGTCTATTTGTTCTGTTGATTATTTCCTTGGCTGAAATGTAATCTTTCAGGTGGTTTTGCTGCTGTGTTTCTAATTCTCGGATGCTAGTTCTCTTATCTGTTACCTTGATGAGTCTCCTTCATGGTTCTTTGTTTCTTGTCTGGATTGTAATTTTCTTATTGTGAGTTCTTCCTTGATAAACATTCTTCGCTGAGGATGTCTTGCAGAGCCTGAGAAGTTCTACAGAATAGTGTTCTATTTGCTTTTCCCAGGAGCACAGTGAGTTCTGGACCACTTTATGTTAATTTCTCAGCTCAAATGATCACATACTGTGCATTTAAATTCAGAACTTATACCCATGTTTAGTGGAGTCTTGCCATTTAGATTTCTCAAAGGTTATGTTCTGATTTTTAGAAATCCACTGAGAGCCTGAGATAGACCCTGTGCTTTCTCAAGGTAGAAGATGAAGTTTGTCATTTTTATAAACTGGAAAGCCTTTTGAGGATTCTGGCTGTATACAAGGGATCTCAGTTCCAGCTACCCACCTCATGCAAGGCCAAAGATATGTCTCCTTTCCTCCAGCTCCCTTAGGGCAATGAAACCTTAGCCCCAGCTCAGAGCCCTGAGCCCAGGACTGATGGCCCCAACCTTCAGCAAGGTTGCCAGAGGCTCTGAGGAGAGTGGGGCTGCCAGAGGCTCCGAGGGGCGCTCTGACCAGCATCAGGGGACTTACAGTTACTTCTCTTGTTAAACTTTATGTGTAGACTTCATTAAGCATTTCTACCTTGTCCAGCAAGGAGGGGGCATCCATATTAGCTTACCATAAGGTAAGAATCAGATTCTAAGTGTACTTTTCCACGCTCCCTATTTCTTCCTCACCTTTCCTCCCTCCCACTCCTGACAGCCCCCTAAACTCCTCTGTGCTCCTTCTCTCAACTCCCAGCTTTGCCCTGGGAGCCAGGCGGAGCAGCAGCTCTGTGCTGTTGAGAGGAACGCCTGCCAGCTTGCTGCCTCCGTGTGGCCAAGGCATGGCGCTCTGAGTGGGAAAAAGGACAAAAGAAAAAAGGTTCAGGCAAAGGGGATGAGAAGCAAGGCTTTGGGGACACTCACTGATGTCACCAAAGGTATCACTGCTGAGTCTTCAGCCAGGCCTCCCAATAACATTTCAGAATCCAATAAAGTGTCATCTTTGAGGTGATTCTGTGAAATTGGTGAAAAAACCCAATTTATATCTACAAATAGGCTTTGCTTTCTTTTGATTAGAAGGAGGAAAAAATGCCCTTGGATTAGGATGGTCCCTCACCCAGAGAAAAGAATCAGAAAACGCTGAGGATTAGGTACACATTCTCCAATGCTCTGGACTTTCATAGCCAGATACTTTTCTAAATGTTTTCCTGAATTTTCTAGAGAAGCATTTTCTAATATTTCCTGCTGTTGAGGCAGTTTCCTTTCAGTTATTCTTCCTGCGGTAACTTTAAGAACAGTCTCCGACAGGCCCCTGCTGCCCGTGGCTTTGCTCCTGGGGATAGGACAGTGGCAGCCGCTGTCCAAACGCAGCCCGGGACCCGCCAGGCGGCCCTGTGTCCCGTAGACTAAACACTGAAACTCTCCCCCGAGGGTCGATTTTCTTTCATTTCTAATTTTTAAATCCCTTCATCCAGCTGTATTATTTTTGATCATCAGGTCTCGGTGAGATTGACAGGTGCTGCCAGTTGTTACAGCTGCTGCTAAGTCCTGGTTACCTTAGACATGCAGGTAAAACAAACACCGGATCCCAAGGAACCCTACGGGCACCCTCACCTCTAGGTTTCTGAAAAACAGTAGAGCAAACACATCCCAGGTCCCACCCGTCTGTCAGACTGACCCTGGGGCTGCGTTTGCAAGAAGCGGCAGAGAAGCGCGAGGGAGACAGGAGCTGGAGAGAAACAACCTTCCCGGACAGAAAGCTCCGCGCTTCCCTTAAGCGGTTTGATTTATAGCTTCTGATATTACGTGCAAGAGCGCTCACAACCCGGAGTGTTTTGTGTCCTGACCTGTAAAAATAAGTCTATTAACCCTAATCAATCTCCCATTATGCAGAGGTGCCTGGAATTTAGCAAGCGAAAGGGCGGCTGGGGTCCTGCGCTCAGGAGCTACCATTGTCCCTGGTAATCAGCGGCGGCGGGGACGGCAGAGGGGGGTCTTCGTGCGGCAAATTATCATTCAGAGTGAGGGGTTGGGGGAGGGGCTTCCATCTTTTAATGAGAAAATGGAGGACTGTTTTCATTTTTAATTGCTGGTGCTAATTAAAGCCTGCGGCTCCCGTGCGGCCGGGACCCTCGCGGTCCGAGTGCCCAGACACCTCTGCCTGCCTGCAGCCCGGCCGCGGGGACCCGCCCGCCCCGACTTCCTGCTGTAATTAGCGAGGGCTTCTATTCTGATCAAGTACTTTATTACAGAAGCTAATTATGAAGCCTAGCTGGTTCACTGTGCCTTAGGAGAGATTTCCTCGTGCTTTGTGAGGGTAATTCTAAGGCTGGGTGTTATTTTAACCTTTGAAAGGCAAAGTAGGAATGGGCACATCACACGGATGGTCAGATGTTAATATATCCATGGAAAATGGAAATATTTTAATTCCACACCAGGAAAACCAAGCAAACAAAGCTTCTTTTTAACTAAGATCTGGAGAGGGCGTTAGAGAGGAAATAAATGCTATCATTCTATCAGCACCTACAAACTGTTATAATATCAGATCCTCACATAAACCCTGGGTTGAAGACTCTGTACTTTGCCTAACACGTTAATCTAGGATGAAATTATGTAGTAGAAGGTTTTCAGTTACTACCGAAACATATTTTTCCCTGCAATATTCTGTTCGTTCAGTTGTGTTGTAATGAGCATTGAGTCTTTCTAAGTCCAATAAAAAGAAAAGTATGTGTGAGTATAGTTGGGATGTGGGGTAGGGAGAGCAAATGATTGAAATAGCCCAGCCTGTCCCTAACATTTACTGGACTTGGAACAAGAGTAAAGCAGAAGTTCGTAGACCTCACCTCCCTGCTCTGCCCACCTCCACTCCTGTGAGCAGCCTGTCCTTGGCCACTGTTTGGGTTCCGGGGTAGCACACCTATAGCACAGCACACCTCTGATAGGGTACTCTAGGAAAGAGGCCAAAATAGGCTGTAGAAGCAGGCTAGAGGCTGTTTCGGTGGTAATTTCCTAATCTCAGGTACATGGATGGAACATGGTAGGGTGGGGATGGGGAAGATTGCTCTAGGAGGACGTGAACCTTTGGCCCTGGGGACTCTTCCATCCAGCAGGAGGATCACAGCAAGAGGAGGAACAGAGCAAGTGCTTTAAATATCAGGTGCAGGGCAATGTCTTGAGTGTCCAGCTCTATGGACAATACTATAAATGACATCAAAATTACTTACTATAGGTTTGTTCATTTGTTCATTAAATACATTTTGACTTTCTCCAATGTCCTATGACCCATGCTGAGTACCAAGGATATGGGAGTGGCTAATTATGCAACAAAAAGTGATTTTTAAGTAAACACACTAATACTTTTACACAACCAGATGAATGCAGTTTCTAATGCTCTAATTATTACAGAACTGTAACCACTCTTTAGGAATTTTGCTTCAGAGTCTAGAATACCTATGAGAAGACTATATGTAGGTATATATATGTGTGTGTGTGTATAAGAGTCAGAGATTTTAAAGGTCTCCTCTTTCTCTTTACAAATGAAAAAAAATCAAAGTTCGGGAATCCTAAGACTTCTGATATGGGAGTTCTGCTGGAGAGGTATCCATCCCAAGCTCCCAAAAGAGCCCGCTGACTACAGAATTGATCAGTTCAGTTGAGTTTCCTGACTGTGTAAATACCATAGCTGATTCTAACATTGTGAAAAAAATCTCTCATTCAGAGAGATGACACTACAAATTGTTTTGCAATTTTAGCTGTGTTCAGATCAACCAAGTATAAATCAAAATGTCATAGAAGCTGTGGGTTCCACCTTTCTAAGTCTGGGTATTCCAAGCCTGGGAAGGGTTCCATGCCTCAGAGGTTTATACCTCCAACTGCTCCAGGTTCTAACCTCCCATAAACACTCTTGCAAACTAGTCTGGGTTGTATGAGAGGGGACTTTCTTTTAAAAATCAAAAATATAGGCTTTGATACATCTTTGCAAGATGGAGAAAAAAGCCCTAATAATAAATCTAGCCTCCCAGATGACCTCAATATTGGAAATGACCCATGCAAGCACCTCCGTTGAAAAGTGAATGAAACTAGGAAAAATTGCTACAGATTTAGCGCGCAATGGGTCTAAGGAAGCACACTTTGTTGATTCACTACTCCCCTTCCCATCAGAGCGTAGAGTGGCCTTCAAAGTGGAGAAGACCCTGTCAGACTTCACCGACACTCCCTAACTCAGAGGGAGAGCAGACAGTGGGGAAGGAGCCTGGATTCACAAAGTGCAGGCTGTTGCCCCCGCCTACCCTGGCCTCATGCCTCGGCCAAAACAAACAAGGAGATACCCTCCTGCACAGTGGAGAATTTTCTAGCTCTGATTGCCTAATGTTGTCATCTCTCAACAACCGCTCACACCCCCAAGCTACTGAATTCTTAATATAAATGCATAGAAAAGTGTAAATTTTCTGTTTTCCTGTTGTTGTCCGGAACTGCAGAATTGAGCAGGGACCACCCCCCTTCCTCTGGCCCGGCCACAAAACAATTTTTTACAGAAGGTGTTATCATTCTTATTGTTTAAGCAAGCAAAAAGCTCCCTCTGGAAGAATGGGCCCAAAAGAGAAAAATTTAAGAATTTAGAAAGGATACTCCTATTCAAAGAAAGGTACCTCATTGCAAAATGACAGAAAATGCTTCCCTGTTCAATAAATTTGCTAGAAGAAATAACAGAAGGTTTTAGAAAATTGCTAATCTGTGGACTTAATAATTTTCAAGTGGATATTAGATGTATCAGTCCTCATTAAGCATTTCTGAGGAGAAAGTCATCTCCGAGCAGGAGAGACGGGCATTAAAGACAAAATCACTGAATTCAAAATCACTAGGGTCACTGCAAGTGGATGATTGGGTTCTATAGAAAATTGGCTTAAACAGATGACAAATCTCAGAAATTTACTCCACAGTCCTGGGAGAAGACTGACGCGGTAAAAGTGCTGAGGCAGAGTGAGAGGGCTGGAAAAGACAGATCTGGGAGAGCCGGCCGTGAATACGAGAACAGACCCAGAAAGTTGACAGAAAAATAAAACTGAAGTAGCCACTTGGACGCAAACCCCAAGTTTGATTCCATCACTTCCCACCAGTTCTGATGCCACATTTTCATACTCACTTTGTTCCCTTTGTCTGTTGGCTAGAGTACTCTTTCTGGTAAGTACCTGGAATGTGTCAAAAAGTATTCCCGTCTCAGCAGAAACTTCTATAACATGAATTTGTCTCCTGGCCTGCTGGCATGTGTCAGGAATCACACCAAGAGTTGGAGCTAAGAAGTCAGCCCCTCTTGGGCATCTGTTAATATTTCAAGATGTGATGTTGAGTCCCTGGTTTTAATGCCTTCCTCTCCATCCTGACCCCCCCCATTCATATCTTCAAAAAAGTATGAAAATAGGAAAATATGTGAGTGAGTGTATTAGAAAAAAGAGACATGCCATTAGGAAACCAAGATACGTGGAGAACATCTGTAAGTTGTAGTTGAAAATGGAATCAAACTCAGACAGGTACATAAATGTCAGTATGTGGTAGGAAACACCCACCAGAGAATGAGCCAAGAACAGCAGCCACCCTCACACCAGAGCCCCGAACAAATAAACAAACAAAGGAGGAACTGCAGTAGCTGAGCGCGAATAATTCACAAAAAATGAATTGTTCCGAGAACTGGGGCATTGTTCCTTCTGTACTTCAGTCACTCAATGAAACAGAAACATACTACCTAAAGAAAAAGGAAACCACCTCAGATCAGAAAAGACTGCAGATTACCAAATTTAAAAGAAATGGCAATAGGCCTCAGCACATCAGCTACAACACAAAACCTGAATTGATTAATTAGATTGTGGCATACCTACCGTGTTGGACACTAAGAGTAGATTTTTTTTAAGCAGCCCAATAATAGGAAAAAAATTATTTTCATTAATAATCATGAAATAAAACAAATAAGGATAATAGAAAATAAATGAGGACAGTGAAATTATTTTATTGTATGTCATATCATCCCAGTAAAAATAAATTAAAAACAAGTACTAGTATGAGAGAGAAAAATGAATTATGTGTTTTTAAATTATATTAATGCATTTGCAAAGAGAGATAAAAACACATGATGATTAACAATTCTTATATTGCCATTGCGTATACTGGAATAGAACAGTTAAATTAACGGCTGGGGGATGGTGTAAGCCAAGCTTCTCACACTGGAGTGAGTGAGAGGTTACTAATAAACAAGGGAAGGAGGCTTGAATGATTCATTAGAGTTGGAGACGTCAGTATAAACTCATGTTTAGCTTCATTTAGATGCAGATGGTCACATATAGAAACATTTATAGATATATAGACATATACATATAGGTACACAGATTATACATACCCCTATTTCCTTGCTCTGTCAACTGAGAGAGCCTAGCAACAGGGATGCCCAGTAGCAATGAGCACACCAGCACCCAGATCTTGGCTTCTAACATCCTTCTCCAATAAAAGGAACCGGGCTCCTTGGGGAATGACTGATTTCTCCTAGGACTGGGGCGTAAAATATACAGGATGAGCCTGGAGCATCTGGTAGTACAAGAAAGTGAGGAAGTTCTGAAAAGAAAAAAAAAATGTTGGCAGTATGTCAAAGGGACACAGGAGACTACCACAGAAGCTCCCAAGAAGCCAAAGCTGGGATGACTGGAGCAACAAAATAAGTAAAGTAGTATTAGATTATAACTCAAAGCATAAAATAAATCTTCATGAGGCCATGCTGCTAAAAATAAATAACTGAATAAATAAATAATTTGAGAAGAACAGACAAATCTCCCATGCATAAGAATTCCAAGTAATTTTGGGAGGTACTCCACCCTCAAAAATGTGGAACGTAACTTCCAAGTCCTTAAGTACGGACTGTGCGCAATGACCTCCTTGCAAAGAGTGCAGTATGGAAAAGGAGAAAAATGAGTAAATTCACAATAGATAAACCTGACAGACACTACCTCAGCCTGGTGATCAAAGTCAACATCAATACTGGTAAGTCAGGTTGATAGCATCACTAGTGACCTCTGCTGGATATGATGCGATGAAAATGGCACTTTACCTCTGTGGTCTTCCTCCCAAAACACATAACCCCAGTCTATCATGAGAGAAACATCAGAAATATTCCAGTTGGAGAACATTCTACAAAATACCTGATCAGTTCTTTTCAAAACAATGAAGACTGTCAAAAACAAGAGAAGTCTGAGAAACTCACAGCCAAGAGGAGCCCGAGGAAATGTTATGAGTAAATATGATGTAGGATCCTGCATGGGCCTGGAACAGAAAAAGGATATTGGGTAAAAGCTAAGGAAATCTGAATAAACTATAAACATGCTAATAATGTACCACTATTGCTTCGTTAATTGTAACCAATATACCATATTAATGTAAGATGTTAATGATAAAGCAAACTGGATGAGGGGTATCTGGCAACTCTTTGTGCTGTCTTTACAGCTTCTTAATAAAGTTAACACTGTTAAAATGAAAAATGTATTAAAGCATATGAAGAAATATTTCAAAAATATTGCATTCTGCAAGGTTCAATAAATGACTCGCACGTAGAATGACAGACTGTAAGTAACTCAAGTTTGGTTTCTTCCTCTGCACAATCACCACACAGCTGCTGTTTATTTCTAATATACTATTTAAATGCATGAGTAGGTAGTACCACAAGGGTTGGAGAGACAAAGAAAGCTCAAATAATTCTGAGCTATTATTAACTTGCTCTTGAAATAAACACTTATACAGTCATGTATCGCTTAATGACAGTGAAACATTCTGAGAACTGCTGCTTCTGGGCTACATGCCTGTACAGCAATTATTACACTGAATAATACAGGCAACTGTAGCACAATGGTCAGTATTTGTACACCTAAATATATCTAAACATAGAAAAGGCACAGTAAAAATATGGTATTATAATCTTATGGGACCACCATTGAATATGTGGTCCAACATTGACCAGAATGTTTCTGTGCAGGGCGTGACTGTAGTTAAGACACAATATACCATTGGCCAATAGTATAACCAGGAGTTAACTTCCATCTGGAATACAATATTTGCTAAAAGATAAGTAATACATATGGGCTACCCCACCACCTCCACCTTTGTATGACACTGAGATTTGAACACTGGCTTGAAGGATTCTCTGGAGGTCAGAGGTTGGAGATAAAAAGCTGAATGCCTTAAAGGAAAAGCAGAAGAAAGAAAGAAGACACAGATAGATGTGGGAGATGGGAATATATAAGAAATAATAAATAAGGAAACACAAAGAACCCTAAGCTGAAGAAAGAATTGAACTTTCATACTGAATGGGTTCATGGAAAATCAAGCTAAATCACACAAAAAATACGCACTTATTTTAGATACTGGTCTCTTTTCATTTTTCAATTTCAAAGATACAGAAAATTATCCTATAAGCATTACACATCTTCTCCTTCAAAAAAGTTACCTAATAAAATCAAGATGGCATCCACACTTGTTCTTTAAAACACTAAATATCAGAAGCCCTTGAGAAGCATCTAATGCATTTTATAGAAAGATAATGAGTTCAAAAGCTAGCCAAATTCTCATTTATATACAATATGAGAAAAAAAATTCTTAGACTAAGAAGCATCTAACATACACTTCCTGAAAAAGTAATTAAGAATATCAAATTTAACTTATAAATCTTCAAAAGATGCACAATAAACAAGTCGAATTCATTACAGGAATGCTAAGATAACTCAGAATTAGGAAATTTGCCAGCAGAAAAACATTTGAAGAAACAATGGGAGAAATCATCCCAAATTATATGTAAAACAAAGTAAACAAAAAACTTAACAGATTCAAGAAGCTCAACAAAGTATAAAAAGATAAACTCAAACAAAAACAAACATAGGCACAGCATTGTCAAAGCATTCAAACCAAAGGCAGAGAAACTCTTGAGAGCAGTGGAAGCCATGTGACATACAAAGAAACACTAGTGACCATCACAGATCCTTATTAGAAAAAGTGGAGGCCATTTCAAAGTGCTGAAAGGAAAAGAAAAGTCAACCCCAAATCTTTTATGCGTAAAAGCACTCTTCCAAAGTGAGGATGAAACAGACAGTTTCAGGTATCTGAAAGCTGAGAGACTTCATTGCCAGCAAACCTGTCCGAGAAATGCAAAAGAATGTTCTTTGGCGGAAGGGAAATGACACCAAGTGGAAAGGCAAAGTAACAAGAAGGAAAGAAGAGCACCACAAGTGGCAATAAGTACTTACATATATTAAAAATTACGGCTTCTGTTCTTATCGTAATTTCCTTACTACACAACAGACTCTTCAAAGAAAAAATAACATTGTAATGTAGAGTTTATAACATCTGTAGATGTAAAAAGGTGGTGAGTAGGTGGATAGAATGATACCTTGTTAGAGGACTGCGTTTGTGGAATAGGAACTAAGAAGTGGGAAGTGTGGTGTTTGGATGAGAGGTGGGAAGTGGAAAAAGAAACCGCGAAGTGAAAATTAGAAGAAAGTATGAAGGGTGGGTATGAGATGTGAAGCAGTACGACATTGATTCTAAAAACACTTTGAAATGTTAATGAGCCAATTTTTAGCTCTAAAAAAAACACTAGAATTTTTGAAAGATATATTTAAGAAGCTAGTGAAAAAACTAAAATAGGGGACATAAAATTTCAAATAACCTAAAAGAAAGCAAGAAAAAAGCAAGAGAATATAAAAATCAGGAATGATAAATGGGGAAAAAAGCAAAATAGCAGACTTACAGTCCATAACATTAATATTACTGTGATAAGTTAAAGATACAGGGTGGGTGGGGGATGGAGGATGAGAAATTGTCTAACGGGTATGATGTACACTATTTGGGTGATGGTTACACAAAAAGCCCAGACTTCACCCTTATGCAATATATCCATGTAACAAAACTACACTTGTAACCCCTTAAATCTATAAAGATTTAAAAAAAATTTAAGTTAAAGATGCATATTACAAACCTTATAGCAAATATCAGAAAAAGTATAGCTAATAAAACAATGATGAAAAATACTCAATCTAAAAGAAGGTAGAGATCAATTTTTTTAAAAAAGGAACAAAGAATAGGTATAAGAATAGTAAACAAAGAATAAGAAGATACATTTAAACCCAAACATGTCAATAATTTAATGCTTCCAATTAAAAACAGATTATAAGGCTAGAGGGGAAGGTGAGACCTAACTATATATAATATAATATTATATTATATTATATATATTATATTATATGCACATATAATATTATATATAACTATTTTATAATATTATATAACTATATACAATATATATTTAAATATGACACAGATGTGTAGAAAACTGAGGTGACTATACCAATATTAGATAAAATAGACATCAGAACAAAGACAATCACCTGGGGTAAAAAGACATTTCATAATGATAAATTGATTCATCAAGGAAATATAACAACCCTATATTAGCATGCATCCAGTAACAAAGCTTCAAAATGCACAAAGAAAAAACTTTAATAACTGAAAAGAGAAATAAACTTATAATTTCTTCTGGAGATTTACCATTCCTCATTTAGTAACCAAGTAAGAACAAGTAGACCAAAAATCAGTGAGGATACAGGAGACTTGAATAAAAAGATCAACCAACAAGATATGATTGACATTTACGGAACATGCTGTCCAATAATTGTAGAAGACATATTTGTTTCAAGTGCACATGAAATATTCACTAATATAGGTCATTCTCTGGGCCTTGAAAAAAATCTGAACAAATTTAAAAGTATTAAAATCATACATGATATTCTCTGACCACAGCAAAATTAACTTAGCTATCAATAACTGAAAACACAACTGGAAAATCCATAAATATTCAGGAATTATATAACACACATCAAAATAACCCACATACTAAAAAATAAAAATTTGAAAAATTATTGAACTGAATGATAATAAAAACATAGCATATCAATATTTGTTTGAAGCAGGTAAAGAAGAAATGAGAGGAAAATTTGTCCTTAAAATGTAAATATGAGGAAAATAAAACCCTCTAAAATCAATATCCTAGGCTTCACCTTAAAGAGCTACAAAAAATAAATTCAACACAAATTTAGTAGAAAGGAGAAATAATAAAGATGAAGGTGGATATCAGTAAAATAGAAAATTTTTAAAAGAAGAAATCAAAATTGATTCATTGAAGAAATTGATGAAATTGATAAATCTCTAACAAGACTAATAAGCAAAGAGATATGCCATGAACTTTCAATACCAGGAATGGAAGAGAGGACATCACTGAAGACCTTACAAACACTTGAAAAATATTTTATTATTAAAAACTTCATGACAAGATATTTAACAATCTGGATGAAATGGGCAAATTTCTTGAATGACACAAATTGTCAAAACTGAGACAAAGAAAACTAAAATGTCTGAATATCCCTATATCTATTAAAGGAATTAAAATCATAGTTAAAATCTTTCTACACACACAAGAATTCCAGGCTTAGTTGGCTTCACTGGTGAATTCTACCAAACACTCAAAAGAACAAGCAAGATCAATCTTACACCAACACTTTTAGAAAATAGAGGAGAAAGGAATAGGTTATAAGTAATTTTACAAGGCCAGTTTTACTGTAATACCAAAACTATATAAAGATATTACAAAGTAAAATTAGATGCCAATATTCCTCATAAACATAGATGTAAAATTCCTCAACAAAAATATTAACAAATTGAATACGGTGATATAAAACCAAGATAATAGACCATGACCAAATGGGATAAACCAGGAATTCCAAGTTGGTTTAACATTTAAATATCAATCAAGCTGGTAACAACCCAAATTATTTTCAACAGTTGAAAGGATAAACAAATTGTAATACATCCATACATTGGAATATTATTCACCAATAAAAAAGAACAAACTAGTGATGCAATCAACAACCTGGGTTTTAAGAAAATTATTCTAAATGAAAAAAAATCTCCAAAAGTTATATACTGTATGATTTCATGTATAAAATATTCTTGAAATGACAAAAAATTATACAGATGTAGATTAGGCCAGTGGTCACAAAGGGTTGAGGGAGAGTGTAACTATTAGGTGGTTACACATAAAAGTTTCTTTGTGGTGATGAAACTGTTATGTATCCTGACTGTAGTGATGGTTACAACAAATCTATACACATGATAAAATTTCATAGACCCACCTCCCCCCCGACACACACACACACAGAGTTAATAAAAAAGGGTAAAATCCAAGTTAGGTCTATAGTTGAATTAGTGCTGTTGTACAGCTGGCAAGGTTTTGGTTTTGACAATGCACTGTGGATATTACAGCAGAGGGAAGCTGGGTAAAGGGCACCAGGAACTCTGTTCTATTTATGCAACCTTTGGAGTCTTAAACTGTTCCAAAATAAAAAACATTAAAAAAGAGCAAAACACATAGTGTTACAAAAGAAATAGGCTATAGTAAAATACAGCCATCAAAATATTAAAAACAAATTTGTGATAAAGTAAGAAAAAGTACTGTAATTCAACATATTAACAGAATAAAGGAATAAAAACTGATGATCTCAATAGAAGCAGATAAATTAATTGACAGAATTCAACCCTACTTCATGATACAAGAAAATTCCCAGCAAACTGGAAATACAAAGTAACTTCAAGAAAATGATAAAGAGTAACTATGCAAAATCTATAGCTAACATCATATTTTGTGGTGAACAGAATGAATGGTATTTCTAAAGATTGACTATGGGCAATATGTACACTCTCCTCACTACCCTTCTGTTAAACAATGTACTGGAGGCTTACCCAAGAATAAGGCTAGAAAAAGACATACAGATCCAAAAGAATGAAGTAATATTATCTTTTTTGAAAAATTCATGATTGTGTATGAAATCCAAAGGAATCTACATAAAACCTTCTAGAACTAGTAAGGTCCAAGGATACAAGATCAATGTACAAAAAACCTAAAGTATTTGTATATATTAGCAACACACTATTAGAAGCTGAAATGTAGAGAAATACCATTTTAAAAAGTACCAACAAGCATAAAAATACTTGGGGACAAAACATAATAAAATTCCTCAAGACCTGTATTTAAAAAAATTTAAAATATTGCTCAGAGAAGTTTAAAGTTACCTAAATAAGTGTAGAGATACAGTATACCATGTTCATGGATCAGAAGATTCAATATTGTTTAGATATCAATTGTCCTAAAATTATTCTATACATTCAACACAATCCCAATTATTGTCCCAGCAGTATTTTCTAAAGGAATTAATAAGCTTATTGTAAAAGCTATAAGGAATTGCAAAGGACCAAGAATAGTCAAAATAATTTTAAATATTGAGAACTAACTTGAAGGACAGAAAATCAATAAGAGTATAAAAGACTTGAATATGACTATCAACCAACTTGATATAATTAACGTTTATGGAACATTCCACCCAATAACAACAGAATACACTTTCTTTTCAAGTAAACATAGAATAGTTAGCAGGATAAACCATAGTCTAGGCTATATAAGAAGTTTCAATCAATTTTCAGTGATCTGAGTCATAAAGTATTCTCTGATGACAATGAAATTAAATTAGAAATCCATGGTAGGAATAAAAGTGAAAAAATTCCCAAATAGATGAAAACAAAACAGCACAATTCTAAATAGCTCTTGAGTCAAATCAGAAATTAAAAGGGAAATTAGAATGTATTTTGAACTTTAACATTTTTGTGAAACTGGGATAGTTATTCCTATTTTACAGGTGAAAAAAACCAGCTCTGAGAGTGTGAAGAGTGTTAAGTGTTCTGTTCAAAGCCACACAAGTAGAATTTGCTGGAGTTAGAATTCATATCCAAGCTTTGGTGGTTCCCAAACCCAATCCGATGTCCTGTGTAACTAATCACTAGCATATAACTGCTCCTAGAACCCAGGATATATCAGAACTTATTGGCAGTAGTAGCTAACACTTATTAAGCAATTTCTGTGACAAGGCACTTTTTGAAGCATTTTACCTATACTGATTCATTTATTACTCAACACAACTCTATAAGGATGGTGCTATACCTATTGTCATCTTATAAATGAGAGGGCTGAGGTGCAGAGGAGATAAGCAACTTGCCCAGGCAGTTAGTTATGGTAGAGCCATGACTCGAACCTAAGCAGTCTGGTTCCAGACGTCGCATGTTTAACCATGTACTGTATTGCCTTTGAAATGGAGAAGGGCAGGCAGAGAGTCAAATTTTATTTGTAATGTGACTAGTATACTATCTGTCAAAATAAATTAGATACATGCAAATTTAAAATGCATAACTTTAAAATTTTGAACATACATGAATATTTACCTGACAGGAGAAAAGAGGTCTACGCATAAAAAATACTGAAAATCAATATGCAGTTCTTCTTCAGTGTCCACGGGGGATTGGTTCCAGGACTCCCCTCAGATAACGAAATCCACAGATGCTCTGGTTCTTAATATAAAATGGTGTAGTATTTGCACATAACGTATGTACATCCTCCTATATACTTTAAATCATCTCTAGATGACTTATAATACCTAATACAATGTAAATGCTGTGTAAGTAGTTGTCATGCTGTATTTTTCAGGGAATAATGACAAGAAAAAAAAGTCTGTACATGTTCAGTACAGTGGCAACCATCCCTCCCACTTCCCTAGAATATTTTCCATCTGTGACTGGTTGAACCCTGGATGAGAAATGCACAGATAAGGAACCCATGGATAAGGAGGGCTGGCTGTACTGGTCACACTAACATTCACTGTACATCAAAAAATGAAGAGACATTTTTAGTTAAGAGATTAATAGCCACAATATAGAAATAGATCTTATTAAACAATTACAAAGAATGCTCATGCATTCTAGCATAAAAACAGGCCATAGTTATAAATAGACAAGATGACAGAAAAGTAAGGAAAGGCCACTAAACCTATGCCAAAAAAAAAAAGAAGAAATTCTAGTAAAGAAAAAAATGCAAATGTTAAAACATATCTTCTTTTTTCAGTTTTCATATGGCAAAGATAACTTTTTGTTTATTTTTAATAAGCCCTTTTGCTTTTTCTGGGATGTTCAAATAATTCTTTGATGAGAGGAAAAGAGAATGGCTTTGTTCATACACTGCTTGTGGAAGTGTCAATAATGTCATTTTTCTGGTGTGTGAATTGGCAATATGTGTTTTGAAAGCCTAAAAATATTTATATTCGTCATCTCAGTAATAACAGCCTTATGAATTTATAATGAAGAAAAATCAGAGCTGTACACCAAGATTTGCATGAAGAAATGTTCTTAGGATAATATATGATAGAATGAAATAGGAAATTGTATGTCTATTAGAAGATTGGTTGAACTAGCTAGGCATTAAAAATAAGTATAGGCATTAAAAACCAAAAATTCTTTGAGAAGAATGTTTATGAATTTCTAAAGGAGAGAAAACTGCTGAGGTTATCTTATGTAAAAACTTTGCTTCTATAGAACATGACACAACTGTGTATAAATAAAGCAAAAGTAAATACATTTATAGAGAGAAAGAAAGGAGAAACTCTTCAATGTTAATAATGTTTATCTCTTGGCTTTGATATTCTGGAGTACTGTTATTATTATTTTCCAAATTTTCTACCATAACCCTTTGTTACTATTAAAATTAGAAAAAAATAAGTTTTTGTTTGTTTGTTTGTTTTGAGAAAGGGTCTCACTCTCTCACCTGGGCCAGAGTGCAATGGCATCATCATAGCTCACTGCCATCTCCAACTCCTGGGCTCAAGGGATCTTCCTTCCTTCCTCAGCCTCCCAAGTAGCTGGGACTGCAGGTGTAAGCCATGACAACTGGCTAATTTTTCTATTTTTGGAGAGATGGGGTCTCGCCCTTGCTCTGGCTAGTCTCGAACTCCTGAGTTCAAGGGATCCTCCTGCCTGGGCTTCCCAGAGAGCTAGAATTACAGGGGTGAGCCACAGTGTCTGGCCAATAAGTTCTTTTTTAAAATCTCCATTCAACCCATATTCTGCACTTGAGAATGATGTGTGATTCTTTCCCTCATAATATTAGCTTAGAAAAATAAAACATCTGCAGCTCAATTATGTTGCCATTTCTGTCTCCAGCCAGATCGAACCTGGCCTTAAATTGACAATGATCTTGTAGGAGTGAAATATCACTTACATTTCCTGCTAGAGGACCAGAGCTTTGTAGAAGAATTTCCGAGAAAATGAAAAAGAAGCGATTCAATGACCTCTTGAGACCCGTGCATTCCTTTGAGAGGGATTGTGCGGGGTGTCCAGGTGCTGCAATCGTCACATGGATTGTTTGCTACTTGGGACAGGTGTACAACTCTGAAGCCATCCTGGGGACACAGATGAGGAATAAAAGATAGCCACATCAGCCTCCAGTCCTCACATCAATCCAGGCAGGAATTTCCAATTGCAATTTGTGTAGGTTAGGGAAAGAAATTCATCATCACTTATGGATTTTTTTAATGGGTAACCATTTTAACCCGTTCTGAAAATGGAAGAGTCTTTGGACAGTTCGTTTCTGGATGAAATGATAACAAAAGGGACAGATGGGTGGAACTGGGTCTCAGAAGGCACAGTATTGCAACAAGATCTTTATCGATTTGCTAAGTGTGTTTAGTGACAGGCCCTCCAGCAACCAATCGGAATGAGAAATGAAATCTATTAGTGGAGTTGTTAATGCATCCGTGATCTCTGCGGAGGACAGCCGGGTGTGTGCCTTTCTCTGAAAACATTAAATCATTTGCACACAAGGGAGGGGGCTGGGGAGGCAGTGAGAGAAAACTCACACTACTAGAAAAAGTCTGAACAGTGATTGCTTTATTTTGGAAATGACATTGAGAACAACAGAAGTTCCAGTTAGAAACATTTGGAGATTTATTTTTATGAGTTTTCAGCCTCAGGAATTATTTATAGGGCAACTCCTGAGACAAAGTAATAATTCACCATGGACCACGGGACTGTGTCTATGTTCTGAAGCCTTGAGAATAAAATATTCATTTTTTATTATGTCTGCGGCTGTGAAAATGAACGCTAAAAGTTAGTGATCAGTAGGAACTCTGTCATATTAATTCATAGGCTTGCCAGTTCCAAAGTTAATACAGCTTCACCTGTGTGCCTAGAGCTTCCCGATTCACCTCTCTTCACACTGCTACTCCTTGAGCCATGCATCACATCTAGTTGAAAACATAATTTTGTATTGGATGAAAAAGAAGAATGTGGTCCTGCCAGTAATTAACTTCGTTCCACTGATCCTTGTAACAAACCAGAGTGGTGAAGCGTGTCCCAGCTGTAGATTAGGCTTACAGGCAATCGGTAAATCTATACAGTTAGTCATGCTGAGAAGGTATTTGACTGTGATGGAGAAACCTCACTCCCAGACAAAGACAAATGCATTTATCACTTGTCAGTGCTTTGGTCTCCAAAACCTTGCTATCTCCAGACACAATGCCACTCATAAACTTCTAGATCTGGTGTCTCTTAAAGTCTGGTTGTGATGCCTGGCAATTCAGTTTATCAAGTAGTCCTCAGATCATTCAGCTATTTCAAGTTAAGAAATAAATAAATTATACTATTTGAGTTACAGATGTTTTACAAATGTAACTATCAGATTATGATTTCTTCCAAATTCTTTTATGTTTCCAATAATCATCATGTTTGTAAAGGTTGTGCAACGACTGCATTGCATGGGCCAGCTCCTTCTGGCTAACATTCCAGAAGCTACATCACTTCACTTGCATGTTATTATTGATTTTTGTTCAATTATTGATTTTTGCATTTCTAATTCTTATCATTGGATTGTGTTATATTCTTAATTCACAAAAATGGATCAACCATTCAAAAGTCAAAGCAATGATGAAAATAGTGCTGCCCAAAAATGTACCCTTTAACCTGCATTCTCAGTTTATTTTGGCCACATAAAAGTATTCTTCCTACTACCAAGTCAAGATTTCAAATTTCTTTTCAGGTAAGGAGTCCTTCTTTTCCTTCTCTCAATCTGGGTAGCTACATTTACTGTTTGAGTTTCCAGATATGCCTGTCTATAGCTCAGAAAGTAATCTCTTAGCTCTGATCATGGTAGACTCTGGTTTCTGATTTCTGGGCTTCCATTTCAGGGTTTTACCCTAAGAGGTCTCATCCGATGGAAAAAGTGTGCTCTCCCCACTGGGGAGGAAAAAGTGTGTGTGTGTGTGTGTGTGTGTGTGTGTGTGTGTGTGTGTAGAAGAGGTTTTGTAAATGCAGAGTGAAACATGGGGAAAGATAATGTGTTAGTCTGTTTTGTGTTGTTGTAACAGAATACCTGAGACTAGGTAATTTATAAAGAACAGAAATTTATTTTCCACTGTTCTGGAGACTGAGAAGTCCAAGATCAAGGCACCAGCAGGTCAGTTGTCTAGTGAATTCTGCTGTCTGCTTCCAGGGTGGCACCTCACTGTATCCTCTAGAGGCGAACCACTTGCTGTGTTCACAGGGTAGAAGGGGGAAGGGTGAGTGAGCCCAAGGCTGTGCACAGCCTCTTTTACAAGGGCTTTAACCCTATTTAAGAGAGGTAAAGCCCTCATGACCTCATCACTTCTCAAATGTCCCACACTTAATACCGTCACATTAGCCATTAAGTTTCAAGGCCTGCATTTTGGAGGGACACATTCAAACCACAGCAGGTAAAATATAAATCAAACTATCAGTGGCAGTTAACTTCAAGGAGTCAGGTTGGGAGAGGGTGGTGTGAGAAGAGGGAAAATTTCACTTTCCCACTATTTTTTGTACCTTTGTTACAATTCATTGATTCAACAGATCTTTACTGAGCCCCTGATGTGAGCAGGTGTCAAATATCAACAAAAAAGACAAAGGCTCCTCCTCTCGGGGAGCTTACCTCCTACTGGGAAAGAAAAGGTGTAGACACAGAAGCACACAAGTGCACTTGACCAATACACATTGGAAACAGCACAATGAGGAAAATACACAGACTGCAGGGACGGGTTAGGAGAGAGTTGATCGGGAAGGGCCTCTCCCAGGAGAGAACATTTAGGGTCATTCTGTCGGAGGAGGAGACGTCATCGCTGCAGGCAGGGGAGTGAAGCGTGGAGAAGGAAGAGCAAACGCACAGCCAGGCCGGGAAGCCTGCGGGGGTGCGCTCGGGACGCAGAAACAGCTCAAATTTTATTCTAAGAACACGTGTCTCATTTTTAAAAATGCTTTGAAGAAAAAGAGAGAGAAAGACTTCCCGCCTCAGTTACGACCTTGGACTTGAAGCGTTTGTACTGGCAGCCGAATTCCTTGGAAGGGGTCTCAGTGGGGGAAAGATACGGATCAAAAAGCTGGAGACAGCCCAGCCTCCGACCCTTTTCCGAACCCGAAGGAGAGGACGTGGGCTGGCGAGGGCGACGCGGACTCCCCGGGCAGGGGACTGGGTCGGCCGTGCGCGCGTGCCCCGTAACCACTGCCGTCCCCGATCACAGCAGATGCTGCCCAAGTGTTGCCTGAACCAAAGGTGAACAGTGACGGTATTTCTTGACCGACGTAGTGAATGCGGAGGTGCATTGTGGAGCAGATCTCAACTGGAAGGCTAATTCTTTCACCTATTTTTGTGAAGACTTCCTGAACATTGGGGGTTCAAACCGATTATGACCCTGCCCCCCAGTGAATGTCCTTAGAGCCACCAAGCATCTAGACCATTTTCCTGTTCATTCCTTCATTGACTGACTGCAGAGC
This sequence comes from Lemur catta, assembly GCF_020740605.2. NCBI lineage: Eukaryota > Metazoa > Chordata > Mammalia > Primates > Lemuridae > Lemur > Lemur catta. The sequence goes on from NC_059142.1 coordinate 4,302,741, forward strand.
TCAACGGGAAATCCAGAGGCCAGCTGCACCAGAGGGATTGGAGGGTGCAGGGCGGGCTGGGGGGCCGCATTCTGCAGACAGAGCCCCGCTCCGCACTGTGCTCAGAGGCCGCAGCAAGCTTAGTCTCTGGTCCACCTCCACAGCGCCTCTCGCAGCTGAGCACAGAAGTGGTCTGGGGCCCTGCAGCAGCCCTCAGAAACGGACCCTGGACAGTGCAAGGCAGGCGGAGTGGGAAGGTCTCCCTCTCACACAAGGGAGAACCCTAACCCAGTGGAGGGAAGTGGAGCCAGGCAGGAGCTGCAGCCATTCGAGTTGACTGGTGCAACTTAAAAATAAAGGAAATGTCCTGTTCTCTCCACTGAAGCTGACTGCAAAATGCAAAAGGCAAAGTCGACTCTTCTAAGCAAGCTTGGCAAGGCTTTCTGCTGCTAACCTCCTGTGTGAGTGTATACAAGTCACCAAAACACTGGGAGTATCAAATTCATTAGTTGTAAGAGAGAAATTTGCCCACTGCTCTCTGTCTCCTAGGGAGAGCCGCAGTCTTCAGCTGACAAAAGGTCAGGCATGTTCCCGGAACTCAGGCTCAATCAGGGGTATCCCTTAGGTAAGAAAGGTGTCTTGCTTCAGATAACACCAGGGCAGCACGGCATCCCTTGTTCCTTAGGAAGTGGGAAGGTGCAGCCAGGGAAGGTGCAGTGCCCTGGTTTGAGCTCGCAGGGACAACTGGATCAGCATCACGAGTGTTTATTATGCACCACAGACCCACAGGGGCTATGCCACGTACTCAAGGCAGAGATAAGTCCTGTACCTTCTAGGAGTTCACTGCGCATTAGGGAGCCAGGAAATGGGCATAGAGGGATGAGTAACAACACGGGGTGCCTGCTCCAAGGGTGCAGCAATCAGACAAGGGACAGCCACCAGAGCTGGCCCCATGCAGGAGCTGACCCTTGCAGGGGCCTGGAGATGGCCTAGGACGGAGGTGATGGAGCTGGGGCTCAGAGGGGCCAAGGGGACACATCTTAGGGAAGACTGGCATAGTGGGAGCAGATGCATCACGCAGGGAAACTGTGAGAGCTGAGGTATGGGGGGACGCCAGGCTGTGGAGGGCTTTTGAAGCCAGAGCACGATGATTCTGTGTTGTCCTGTGCACAACAGGACGACTGAGGTTTTTTGATAGGAGAGGGTGATGTGTGTAATGTCAAGTCCTGTGTCTGGGAGAGAAAAGCCGGAAGACGTGGAGTCCTGGTAGGAGACAATCCAGGCTGGAGGTGGAAAGGACCTTACTTAGGAAGGGGTGGAGTGGATTGGAAAGGGGAAAACCCTAAGCGTGTGATTGGAGTCAGCTCAATTTGCTGGTAATTAAGATGTATTAAGATGCCTGAGTAATAATGTAGGAAAGCAGCCAAAGATCAAAAGAACACTGAAATATCAAGACTGGGTGACTAAATGTGGTGACAGGTTGTCAGGAATCAGGGAAATGCAGTGGGGAGAGACTGCTGCGGAGAAACATCTGAAATTAGGGACAGAGGAGCTACCAGATCACAGATAGGTATGGGAGGAGACAAGGACACCCTGCAGGGTGAAGATGACATGGCTGTGAAGTCAGAGACCAGCCAGCCTGAGTGGTCACTGTGTGTCAAATGACAGACACCTCACACATACAGTCTTGACCATTGTGGAGAGCCCAATCTGGTAAGAGAAAACGCAGTCCAGGAAAGGAGTCATTGCAAAGCATCATGAAAGCAAGTGCCCCGTGGTCATGTTCTCCACTAGAATGTGAGCTCCATGAGGGCAGGGACCGGGTCTATTCACGGCTGCATCCGCAGCATGGAGAACAGTGTCCAGCACTGGGATAGAGCTCCATAAGCCTGAATCGCATCCAGAAGACCCAAGGGTAACCCAGCAAAAGGGGTGAACTGAGCAATGGCTTTCTGATAGGAGGAGATTGAGAGTCAACTCATGAAGGGCACACTGAACTTGGATATGATGGAGGACAGGAAGTGCTGCCCTGAAATATGGCACAGTAAGCAACAAGAAGAGGAAGGAAGAGGGCAGAGAAGTGACCTGCCCAGGGCAAAAGCACTCAAGTCAAGGTCGTTTTTATAGAGTGGCTCAGAGAACTTATTGTCATTTTGAGAAGATACATATTTTAGTTTAAAGTCGCCCTAAACACGAAGATTCCAAGAGAGAAAACTAGACTTGCTGAGTGTGCTGTTGTTCACTGTCTCATCAGCTGCACAGAGATCGCCCTGTGAGTGTGCAACTTGATTTCTCTTCTTAATAAGCCTTGGCCAAGAGAAAGACTTCTGAAATTCCAAGGCAGGAGACCTCCCTGTTTTCCTCGGAAAAGGTAACATACAAAGAGAACATCAGATCACATGGTCCCTGTGGCTCCTTCCAGCTCTGTTCTGCCCTAGAATCGCCTCTGTCCCCTCCCAGCTGAGCTTCCTGTGCGCAAAGCAGAGAATGCAGCCTGGCAGCTGGGAGGTCCCTGAGAGGAAGGGCTCTCCTACAGCCCTGCTTCTTACACTGTTGTGTTTGGAAAAGAGAGTCTGTGAAAATGATACCATTGATTTTTCCCTATTTATTTTCTCTCAAAGGCTTTCATGTCAAATTTGCTCCCTCTTCAGATCAAACATGTCTATGGGAAGCAAATGGAAAAAGAAGCTACAAAAGTCTGCCTCTCTGAAGAGTGGGTGTCTGGTGGAGAGAGGCCCACCGAGAAGGAAGGAGAAGGGTTTCGCCTGTGACCGTGCCTTCGCCTTCGCTGGAGCACCACCCAGACGTCAGCCCGGCCCAGGTGAAGCTCTTCTGCAGCCTCGATTGTTTCAGGTCAAAGCAAAATGGCTTTTGATGGCAATTGATTTACTTTATCTATTTGGGAAAGTTTCCAACCCCCTCACAGATCAGAACTTCAGCCTTTCCATAACCGTGTCTGTCTCCCCCAAACATTACAGATTGCCCCTCAATTTTCTGTAATACCTTGAAATTCTAGAAGGAAAAAAAATAACATTCACACTATTCAAAAAATAATAGAAAATGGAATATTACTGGTCCTAAAATCTGTGCTATTAATGGCGAAGCATTAGTCACAGGTCTGTTTATTCTATGAAAGGTTGGTTAGCTAAGATTTTGTTTTGTTTTGTCGAAACAAAAACTAGAGATGATGAAATACCACACACACTGTATCTTCTGGCCTACCTCTGGTCACCCTCCTGCCACCTCTAGCATTTGCACCCCCCGCATATGACCTTGCAAGGTATGATCAGGGCTTTGGAGGCCCAGAATTTGCAGGATTCTGAGTCCCTGTGTGTGTCTTGTCCTCTATTCCTCTCAAGGTGCCTCTGAGCCGCGGGGGTTACTGCTCCACCCCCTCTGGCTGACTGGTATTTTGCAGAAGTGATTGGACCACTAAGGTATCCAGGGATTAGAGGATTAGACTGTGGCTTTGATAGGTTACTGGGTAAACACAAGGCTTGGCCAAGCAGCCAAGTCAGAAGAGCTTACAAAATTTATCTCCTGCTACGGCCAGCACGAGGTGCGCAGCCTGGAGATTTATAGATGAAAACAGAGGGCAGAGGGTTAACTGGAGGATTTTTGAGGGAGACAGGACACTGGAGAATCAGAGCTAGAAGTGCAACATTGTAACCCTACAGCTCTGCAGCTATTGGCCAAGAAACAGGCAGTGGATCTCACCTTGGCGGTAGCACCAGCACTTTCTCGTTCTTTGCATGGTTTGTAGGTGTGGTAGGCACAGATCAGATCAGTAGCATGAGAAGACCGAAAGAAAGAAGCACCTCAGCCCTCCCCCCGCCCCCCCCCCCCCCGCCCCATAAATTCCAGTGTTTAAACCCAAGCGTATGTGGGCCATCAGAGGAATGAATTTGACAAGCTTTATGTAAAATCGCCTGAATGTGTCTTTTATGAATCTACTAACCTGTTTCAAAGTTGCCCTGTAAGTTATAGCTTCTCATTTTGCAGGGCCGTTTTCAAACTTGGATCAACAGCGTCCAAGAATGGTTGACTGCAACACATTTTGGGCAATGTTTAAGGCAGTTCTGTCCAACAGCAACAAAACCTGAGCCACAAATATACGCAACTTATGTCATCTCTAATTTTCTAGTAGCTACATTAAAAATAGTAAAAAGAAACAGGTGAAATTAATTTTAAAAGTATGTTTTATTTTATACAATATATCCAAAATATTATCATTTCAACATGTCAACAATATAAAATTGTTATTATGAAATTTAGCTTTTTTTTTGTACTAAGTTCAAATCCAGTGTATATTTTACATTCCCAGCATATCACAATTCAGACCAGCCACATTTCCAGAGCTCGATAGCCATAGGGGGCTGATGGCTACCATACTGGAGAGTAGAGTTCTAATCTGTTCTACTGCAGTATCATTGACCGTAAAAGCTGAAACCAAAAAAAAAAAAAAAAAAAAAATTGGCACTATAATACAATGAAACACTAGTACAGAATAATTGCTGAAGGATGTGTCATCAGCGTCTCCAGAAGTTCCAGACCCATGTTCTGGGATTTAGAGTCTTCATTAACAGAGTTGATGAAGACTAAAAGTCCTCTTTCTCATCCTAAAAAAAGTCACACTCTTTTTTTCAGCAAACAGCATGAAAGGAACCAGCTACCGTTTGTTAAGATAACTCAATGCAGATTATTCATGGACCTCTCAACTTTGAGAACCAGATGTCATTGTGAGTCTATGACATGTAAAACTGTCAGTGTCGAGTACTCATATCAAAACTATGTGCCAATATTGTAGCAATCTGTATCCAAACACTTACTAATGTGTATAGTGCGTAAAGAATGAGTTGCTTAGCCATTACCAGTAAAGGTCACTATTTTCTAATTCAGAACCAGAAAATAACTCTCCAAGTACCCCTTTGGGAAGAGACAGAAGATAAAAACAAAAAATTCCCTGGAGCCCAGTAATCACAGCCAGAGTCAGAAAGGAGTGAAACACATTGTTCTTTTCCCATCCGCCCATTGTGGGTGTGCAGACGGGGGCAGCCCGGTATTCCAATGGGAGGGACACAGATGGGCCAGAGGAGATTGTACAGGGCTGTGTAAATGCAGTACCAAGCGTGACTAGACAACGCCAACACAGGGGTCAGAACACTGGTAATGCAACACTCACGGCTATTGTAACAACCCATTTGTGCTAATGTAATCAATGAATGGCTAATCTGGCACTGAAGAAAATGTCATTTAATTGCATGGGAAAAATGATTCAATTAAGAAAGTGATTGATTGGGGAGCCAAAGAAATACAGCTCAGCCACATATTAAATATTTGCAGGTGAATGAAACGAGTAATTGGCAACTCCCTCCATCAGAGCCCTGGTATTCCTAGACCCCTCCAGCAAACTGCTTTGTCAGTGTGGTCTTACTTGTTAGCATTCGCTGGTTTCACGGAAAACTTTCCTTTCTAGCCAACCTTCATCTGATTTTCCTTAACCCTAATTCAAGTCTCTGTGCAAGGCAAGTCCCATGGTATCTTTCCACCTGTGGAAGATAAAAAAGGTTATTGTTCTTTGTCTTCTTATCATTTGCTTCTGATAAGTATATTGAATCTTAAAAGAAAAAAAATGCAGTTGAAAAGGGACTAGAAAGTAAAAAACTTCAAGTACTACGGGAATCTCAAATCTCAATTGGTTTAAAGTTGGATGTTCTTTGAGCAAAAACTCTTAACTTGCTCAGGAGGTAAAGAGGGGGAAGTACACTTCACATGACGCCACCATGACAAATTTAAAGGGTGGAAGTTAGAAAAAGGGACACTGAGAAAATAGCCAAGAGAAGCTTTGAGATCAATTTCTCTTAAGCTGCTGTGATGTAAATAGGGACATTCAGGAAGAGGTAGCATGAAGGGGCATATGACTGATTTATAACGAGATACAATTTAAGTTGTGGTTAAGGTGGAAGAAGCTGTAGTGTAATAACATCAGTTTAGACCTGAACAAAGTTGGAAATGATAAACCAAGACTATGAAAACTGAGTCTCAAATAAGATCAACATTAAAAGCAGATGTGAACCAGGCGTGATGGCGCGTGCCTGCAGTCCCAGCTACTTGGGAGGCTGAGGAAGGAGGATCACTTGAGCCCAGGAGTTAGAGTCCAGCATGGGCAACATAGCAAGACCCATCTCATTAAAAAAAAAGCAGATGTGCTTTATGGTCATATGTTAATGATGCTGAAAATCTAGTATTTTATTAATACTTTCTTTTTGTCCAAGCAGTCACAGTCCGTAAATGCACCGGTGGAAGCAGATGATACCCATGGATGCCAAGCTTACGTGGAAGCCTTCTCTGCAGACATCTCTTTGTTCCTGGGGAGTGGGACTTGGAGAGCAGAGTATTCATTGTAGTCACCTGCTGTGAAGCTCCCTCACCTGTTGTTGGAGGCCCTTAGAAGGGAGGTCTTGAAATTCAGCCCCTTTGAATACAACTGGCACAGAACTTTCTTCTTCCTGTGAACTTGACATGTGTCATTAATGATATTTCTATCCGTTCATTCAGTGACTATTTATCGAATCTCTGTGCTGTGCACTGTACAAGCTGCTGGGACTAAAATAAGGAATTACTTCTTCCCTGCTGATTCTCACAATCTATGGAAACAGCAGAAATTAATGAAAATATAAAAATGCAACTATGATAAAAGTGTGCAAGTAAAAGTGTTGTAAAAGAAGGATGTGCCTAGTCAGGTATCAAGACAGACTTCTCCAAAGAAGTTGCAGTTCGGCTGGGTGGCCTGGAAGATGAATAAAGTTAACTAGGTGAAGAGCAGAGGAATGCACATTTCAGGTAGAGGAAACAGCATGTGCAAAGGCCCAGTGGTAGGAGAAAGCATGCCAAATGGTAAGAACTAAGAGAAAGTGTAACTAGAAGAAAGACAAGGAGGGAATTCTGGAAACCTAAGCAAGACAATGGTGACCTGGACTGATGTAGCAGCAGTAGATTTGGAAAAAAGAGGAGGACTGGAGAAAGAATGGAAAGGATGGATGATAGATCAGCTAGAACACGTATTAGTCAGGGTTCTCCAGAGAAACAGAACTATCAATTTGGGATTTATTAAAAGATATTTCTCAGCATCTCAAATTCACTCTGGATACCCAGCATATTTTACATTCTAGTTTAATAGTAGAGAAACACCTCAAAATTCCTTTTCTTTCCTACTCCATAGCTGGTTCCTCATGCCACAGCTTCTCTTATTTTGCAGAGGAGTCAGGATCTCACTCACCTGAGCCCAGGTTCGCCTTTGCTACTTCTGGTCGTCACTGCACCGACACCGCAGCCCCCCAGCACATAGAAGCCCTTGCGTCACCCTCTGTGCTGACTGCCCGCCTCTCCAGTGTGCATGGAGGCCAGGATGCTACAAACTAGGCAAGTCCAACGGCTCTGTCCTCTGCCCCCAGGATGTCAGGGAACACCCACCCCTTGAGGATATGCCATTGCCCGCTCCTTTATATTTGTTGTCATTTCATATTTCTATCCACTTTTCGTCATCTTCAGTCATTCATTCAACAAATATTAAGTGCCATTTATGTGCTAAGTTCCATGGGGAATACAACAATAAAAGTGACCTATTCTCTCTCGTCTCCTACACAAAACCAAAGCCCTTGGTCCCTAGGATAGTCTGAACTCCCCATGCCTCTTTGAAGCCTGCACAGCTGCCATCAGTGAAGCACCTACTGTGTGTGTCACACACCTTGTAATAAGCATTTTATGTGTATTATCTGATTGGTCCCTAAACACTGGTCCATGAGCCAGTAAAAATCATGATGTAGTTTTTTCCGATCTGCAAAATATTAGAAATAAAGGTTGCAAAAAGCCAAATATATTCATTTTAAAAGACTGTTCTATATTCCAAAATTATGTTATTTCTACTTTTATTAATAACAAAATATCCCTTTATTAAATAAGAGTGGAAGATTTAATCTGGGAGGCCTCACTTTGATTTTTATGTTCTTAGTTGACAAAACAATAGGCAATCTCACATGTGTTTCCTGCGTTAGTAAGGATCCTTTGATTGCAAGGAATAGATTACCCAATAAATGGACACGCAGAACTGAATTCAGGGGTAGAGGACCTTCAGGCATAGTTTGTTCTTGATTCTCATGATGTTCCTGGAGTTCTGGCTCCTTTTGATGACATTTTCTCAACTTCTTTGTGCCATCTTTTTTGTGATCACTTTATCCCCAGGCTGGGTTCTCACTGTAGTAAAAAAGCCGCAGCCAGTCCAAGCCCCAGATGAGTCTGATAACTGTTCAAAGGAGGCAGGAGAGCTTTTGTTGCTGTGTTCCAGGCGAAAGTCCTGAGGTTCACTTTGATTGCACCAGCTGGGTCACTTGTCCTCATATAAACAAATCACTGTGGCCATGGGGGCTGCAGGATGGAATCTTCTTTCAGTGTAACTTCCGGAAGACAGGCAGACACTCTTTCCGGTTGAAGCAGGAAAGTAAATAACACTAACAATAGCTAACGGAAAGTACTAGGTTCCAGAAGGCTTCAAGTGCTTGTACATAGATTATCTGATTTAATCCTCACAGCCACCAAAAGAAGGAGATTTTATTAGGAGCCCATTTCACAGATTAGGACACGGAGGTTTGTGGATAAAAGATAATTTGGGTGAATTCACAGGACAAGTAAGATTAGAATTGTTGAGGTCCAGAAACAGATACCCCAAAATACAGTGCTTTGCCATATGACACTGAAGAACATGGTGTCTCAGTCCTCGGTCCCTCCCAAAGCATGGGATGAAGCTGCTCCCCAAAGTTCCCTTAGCTGCCTAAAGTCTCGACCCACCAAAGGAGAAAACAGTGACTTCTGGTTCTAGCCCTGAGTTTTCATTGACTGAACTCATGTCGCAGGAAGAAAGACTGAAGTCTGTCAACACACCTAGACAGACTATTGTCACAAACCGTTGTCCACTTTGTGGGGCCAACAGACCACGTCCCAGGCCAGTGTATGTTTTGCAGCTCATTGAATTCCCTAAAAATCATTTACTATCCCTCTAAAATCATCCCCACTTCCCCATCTTCCTTTCTCCTAAAAAGTAGGGTATATAAGCATCTGGACCTATTGGGACATGGGGTAATTACTCTGTGATTTTCTTCTTGTTCATCTTAATAAATGTGTATGCCTTTTCTCCTACTAAATTGCCTTGTATTGGTAGATTTTCAGTGAACTTTCAGAAAACAAATGTAGAGTCTTTCCTTGGCCACTACAGAATCCAGATGCATCCACCCTAGAGCTCATGTTCAACCTACCATCCTTCCTGTCCTGTCTCCTAAGCTGCTACGTCTGCAGCTGTTTGGTCACTAGAAGGAGAGAGTTTGTCTGAGAACAAAATCAACCAAGCCAAAGCCAAAAAGCAAGCAAGAAAGGAGAGAAATCAAGACCTGACCATTTCATTTGAACCCATAGGTCAAACTATGCATGAAGCTAAAATCATTCATGAAGCTAAACCATGCACACATGAAACTATGTGTGAACCTTATTATTCATGAAGCTAAAACCACCTCTGGACTAACTAAAATATGTAAGCCAATTTTGCTTTTGCAAATTTGAGCTTTCTATTATTTTCAACAGAAGAAAACTTAACACATATGGTAAAGAAACGTAAATATTTCAGACTAGGGCTTTAGAAATTTTATGCCAAATAAATTACAGTGTTAGGAATCAATATTGTATGGTACATATGGATCAGTACAGCTAAACTATGTAAAGTAGCTTGATATTTTCTTTTTAACATTATCTAAAGTATGCTACAATTAAAAATTTTTTTTTAAAAATAAGAACAAAAATATTATAAACTGTACAATCAGCCAGTATGTGCAAGTTCTCAGCTGAAGCTTCATTCCCCGTGTCTTAGCTGTGCTCCTGTGTTTTGGTAAAGGACATCCAGCTACCCAATATGAGGGGCAGCATGACCCTGTCATGCTTGCAAATGAGAGCACAGATCAAGATTCCTTCATGGAAAATGATGCTTTAAAAGAAGGATGATCTCCCTGAAAGAGCCATGCAGTGCTAATGCCCTTAGAGAAAGACAACAGTCTAGACGCCATTGCTGTTACAAGCAGACTCACTCCAAGATCATATGGGGTCTCTGGTTGGGGCACGAGGGGCTATGTACACAGGAGAAAATAAAAACAAAATAATTAGCAATAAAACCAGTCACCGAGACACAAATCTTTTTAGTTTAAGCCAGCGCCCAGCTTCCCTGACAGTCCTGGTCCTGCTCTGAATTGTCAACTGTGACATCACGGTTTCTCGCCTAAACCAGTCTCGATTTCCAACATCATAGCTACCATTCCCCTAAGATGGACACTGCAGAAGAGACCACAAGTAGGCCACTGGTAAAGCAACCCCAATCCTGGTCACATTCGGTCCTGGGTTTTATTGTCCTGTGGAGACTGAATGGTGAATTGATGTTCTGATGTTTGGGGGCAGGGGCATTATGCATGCGGGAACTATAGCAATTATGCTAATCATGGAGACCCCTTTGTTGTGAGATTTCCAAAGCAGGAAGCAGCCTGTGTCAGAGATTTACAGTAGAAGTCCTACAAATAGGACCCCAAGGTGTGCCCCAGGGGGTGAAGACAGGGGTAGCTGGGAGGTTAATCTGGGAACAAAGAACATGTGCCAGAACCGAGCATTAACAAGCACCAACAGAAGGCCTGAGACTGCGAACCTCATGAATAAGAGAGTGGAGAGAGGGGTGTTGAGGATGGGGAGGCAAGAGGGCAAAACGCTCTGCAAAGAAGCGTCATGGAAATTCATGTGTGGAGAAAAGGTCAAGCCAGAAACTGATTTTAACTGGTTAAGAGAATAATGGCTGAGCCATCACTGAAGCCCACACAGGTGAAGGGGGTGAGTGCGGTGTGGTGGTAAAGCTCGTGCGCTAGGCTCCAGGAGGAGCTGACCTGCACGGAGACTGAGCACACACTGTCCCCAGAAGAAGCTGGGCCCCGGGCGATGAAGATGCGTCCTCTCCCTCTCCGCAGCCCTCCTTTCAGGGGCCCGCGAGAAAGCTAGAAAGGCCCGGTTAACTGTGGGAGCACAGGCACCTGGAACAGTTCCCCACGCTCATTTAGGCCAAGGGAAGAAAACTGTTGTCTATTTTTTCTCTACAGTGTATTCTTTTGGCACATAAGGTTTGATGCAAAACAGGGAGGAAATGGGACTACTGGTTACCTGAGTCAACCTATAGTTGAAAAGACATCTCCTGACCCAGAAAATGGGATATCACTCTTTTTTTATTTCCAAAACCAACCCTTCTCTCTGTGCAGGAACTTCTTTGTCTCCAAATCTGTTGAGGTAGCACCCATTCCTCAGGACAAACAACAAACAAAAAATGCTCTTTGTGTGAACTGAATTGGCACTTCCAGCTTCATCTCTGGCTTTCTGCCTCCTTTCAGGGGTCTGCAACGAACAGGTCACACCCACTCCCGCCTCTTCCGTACCATCCCTCCCCTCAGCCCTGAGAGTCATGACTCTCCTCTCCACTTCTTTACTGAGACTGCTTCAGGATCCTGCTGATCCCCTTGTCAAAGGCAGCCAATGTCTTTTCCTGGATCCACATCATTCTTGACAATTCCGTAGCAATCAGTATTGTCTTTTGTCTCCAGCCCTCAGACTAACTTTCTTGGATGTCAGCGATCCCTCAGGGGTGCGGTTCTCTAACCACCTAGCAACTCTCTCAGTTAGTGCTGGTGGCTCTCGCCTGCTGGCCACATCAGAATGCCCTGGGGGCTTGTTACAAGGCAGATGGCTGGGCCCCACCCCTGTAGTTTTGATTCAGTAGATTTGGCCAGATCTGTCCAGACTTTGGGAGTCACACGACTTCCCCAGTGATGCTGCTGTGTCTGGCCCAGGGACGCCCCATCAAGAACCACAGTGCAGTAGTTGTCAGCTCAGGCAGTGCATTGAAACTGCCTGGGCCTCAGGCACTTTTCAAAATCTGCGTAGGCCCCACCCAGACCAACTGAGCGGGCATCTCTGGGATGGGCTGGGCTGTGCCTGTTCCCGATTCCACTGGGTCCTGCCAACTTCAGTGGCCGCCAGTGTCAGCCTCAGTCCTTGGTGTCTCTGCCCTTCAAGCTGGGTATTCTCTGCCTCCAGCTAGGCCATCGTGAGGCCTGAACACAGTGGCTGTGGACAAAGAGACAAGGTCAGCTTAAAAAGATATTCAGGATCCAGAAATAACTCTACCTAGTGACCAATTAAATATGGGCACTAAAAGAAAAAAATAACTCACTTATTTAGTAGTAGCTACAGAAATAATGTTTGCACTTTTTCCAAATCCCGGGAAGACCACAGTCAACATACACCCTATCGTCTTCACAAATACTATGCTGAGACCTGCATCCACCAGACAGAAAATAGTTTACTCAACTACTCAGGGACCCAAAAGCATAACCTCCCATGGTAACTTGCCAAAAGTGTAATAGGCCTGTTTAGAAACAAATTTTGTTTTTGTTTGTTTCACATTCTTGGAGTTTTCATTTCTTTTCTTTTTTCTCCTGACAATCCAAACATCAGTAATAATATCACATTTGCTATTTGCATTTTGGCATCTGTTTGCTTTCTCTCCATACACACACACACAGCTTTTTCTTTTGGTTTCTTTTACTATTTTTTCTCCTCATGGTATCCAAAGGAGTCATTTGTTCCAGGAATGCTAGATGGATCAATATTAAAACATTTATCCATGAAATTCAACAACAAATTAAATATATAGGCAGTGAGATGGCATTTGATAAATTTCAGCAATCACAAGTATTGCTGAATTAAACAGAAATACATAGAGTGCCCTAAGTATGATGAAGACTATTATCAAAGCCCCAAATCAAACATCATATTAAAATGTGAAATAGTAATCAATCTCATTAGAACCAGAAAAAAAACAAGTATACCGTTAAGTATCATTTGTATTCAACATTGTTTTGGAGACTCTAGCTAATGTAATAGTAAAATAAAATGAAAAAATTTGGAAATGAAGACAGTAAACTATGTTTATTTAAAGATTATATAACCATATGCCTAGAACAGCCAAGAGAACCTAATAATAATTTTTAAAAACTATTAGAATTGAAGAGCAAATGTGATGCTTCAAAAAAAGTTTAATAAATACACAAAAATCCAAGAATCATTTTTGGACTAGCAGAAGTCATTTACAATGAAAAGGGAGTTTTTAAAATTTCATTAATGGTCCATGACATTGGAAACTAAATTACCAAGGAATCAATTTAACAAAAATCTTCTATGTGAAGAATACAGTGAAAAAAACATAAAAAAATGAGATCTAAATAAATGAATGGGAAAACTTAATATCATAAAAAGTCAATTCTTTTCGATACAAGTTAACTTTTCATAAAAATCCTACAGGGTTCTTTAATAAAAATGGACAGTACAATTTTAAATTTTATATTGAAAAATCAGTGTATAAGGATTGCTAAGACAACGAAGAAAATGAGTAAGAGAGAGATTATATGTAAACTGGTGCAATCCAAATAGTATGGTGCTGGCATAGGAATGGTCAAAGAAATCAGAGGAACAGCACAGAGATAGATCCAAGTACATACAGGAACTTAATATATGATAAAGGTGGTATTTAAATTCAGTCATGAAAGAATGGTTTATTTTATAAATGAGACTGGAATAATTGGCCATTCATCCGGATTATAACAACATTAGTCTCTTACTTCAGACCATATATAAAAATAAACTTCAGATGGATTAATGATCTAATGTAAAAAATAAAGCAATAAACATTATTGGGAGAAAATTTAGGAGAATATTTATATAGCCATTGGGTAAAGAAGTCCTCATTAAGCAAGAAGGAAACCCAAATCCATAAGAAAAAAAACTAAATAAATATTATTTCAAAAATTAAGAATGCCTATATGGCAAACGGCACCATAAATAAAATCCAAATATTTAGGAATATATCTAAAAATCAAAGAGTTAATATCCCTATTGTACAAAGAAAGACAAATAAATTGTTTCAAAATCAAATAACCAATAGATAAATGGGCATGGCATATGAAGCAGGAAATTAGTCCAAGGGAAAATGCACAGGGGCCAATAAACCTATGAAGAGAGGCTCAGTCTCCCCAGTGGATAGGCAAATACACATCAAGTCATATGCTTCCCCACCCTTGGATCAGAGAGAAATGTAAAGCTAGTGAGGACGAAGACGATGATGATGATGACGATGATGACAAACAAGGACCACTTATCTATACTGTGCTTACAAGGTGCCAGCCACTGTCCTAAGCATTCTGCATGGGATAAATAGCTCATTTAATCCTGTCAACAGCCCATGAGGTCAGCACTATTATTATCCCCATTTTGTAGATGAGGAAACTACGTATACTCAACTGAAATAAAATTTTCATAAAACGATAATTTTATCCTTACCACATGCAAAGTTCTCTGATATTTACTAGTCTTTCCTATGTTACTTCACTTAAAAAATTTGCCAGTCAGGACCCAGCAAACCTATTTTATGATACACAAATGGGTACACTCAGTCTGAAAAACACTGACCTGTAGAGATGCTCACAAATTATTACATCAAAATAAATTTCAAAGTAAAGTATACACTTAGATCTCATGCATGGAGGAAGAAAGGAAAGAGAAGAGGAAGCGAGAAAGGGGAATGCATCCGTGTGTCCGGAAGTACTTTCCAGAGATATGCATGTGTGCGTGTGTGAGGGCAGGAAAAGGTCTGGAAGGATCCACATCGAACCGTTGAAATTAGTTACCTCAGGGGGTTGGTTGGAGGCGGTAGGAGAGACCTCTCCCCCGTGTATCTCTGTTTTGTTTGTCCGCATGCTGCAAAAAGAATGCTTTGCTTTTGGAGTTTTTAAGAATAATTCCACAAACAAGAACAAGAGAATCTTGTAATCTGTAAACTTCTGTGCTCTGGGATAAGCTTTCCTAACTTCATTACATCTCATGCTTGAACAGCCCTCAGCATTTGACTCCATTTATTGAAAAAATAAATCTTTCAATTTCATCTACAGAACCTACTGGGAGAGGGATAAACTCAATTATGGTGGCTTCTTATCCAGGGAGAAGGGTCAGCAGCTGCTGTCACCTATAGCAATAATGCAATGGACGGAAGGGACAGCATCTTCCTGGGCAAATACCTACGAGTCACAAAAGACGTTTACAGGAGAAAGGTTTAATTCCATTTGAATGAAGTTTCATTCATTCATTCATTCATTCATTCAAGTACCTGATTTACCTGTTTGGCATACCCAAACTGCCACTTCTCGTTATATTTTGCAAGTAGTTTCTAGAGGTTTCCCTCGTAAACCAGAAGGTTTAGTATTCCCTTTAGGCCTTCCTCCAACTGAGTTGTTCGATATTCCTGGGGTGCTTACTCAGTTCAAAGATTAAATAAGTCTGGGTCCTTCCAGAGGTTAAGAGAAAAAAATAACTAAAATTTTCAGTGCCCCTCTGGTGGTTGTCAGTACTGTTCGCCAGCTCCATCTTCTGGGCACATGCCAGGATTGCACGGCCCTGCCCTCTGGTGCTAGACGCACCTATGGGACTCGCTTTGTCCAGTGAAATGAGAGCAGAATTGAGGTGTCACTTAAGATCCAGTGCATACATTTGCCACATCCTTTACTGCATCAGCAATGATAGAAGCAGGTGTTAAGACACCATGCCTATAAGCCTAGCTTCTCAATATTTACGAGCATACAGAATAACCTCAGAATAACCTTGTCTTGTGTTCAGCCTCTAAAACTTGAGTGTTGCTTGTTACCATAGCATAGCCTCGCCTATCCTGACTGATACACTCCATGAGCACTTAGGTCTTAGTTACAAACTCCCGGTGTACTTTACTGTTAAGACAGGTACCTTGCTGCTATGGTGATGTCTTTGCTCTCTGGAAACTGAGTGGAACCCAAGTGGTGCACATAGTGGGCTTCAATAGTGTCATATTTTTAGCTACACTCAAATTCTTAACCACTGTTCTCTGAAGCACAACATCCTTGCCTGGGTGTCTGAGTACAGACTCACTTCTAGCCATAGGCTACATGGGAATTCTCAGTAACCCCAATACCGATGCTGTACCCAGGTCAGCAGACCAAAAACACCCCTCATGGTGAGTTTCTCTTTGGGATCCCTGAAGTTCTTATCTGACCCAGAATCTTGGTCAGTGCCACTTTGGGCCACTTCATTATGTTTAACTAATTTCAAATATTTGGATAACGATTTTAGATTTTGATCTTTTGCCCCCAGAAAACCCAAAGTTCCACGTGCAATCAGTGAATCTTTTCCAAAGTGTTCAAACTAAAGAGTCTCAGGGAGGAGCAGCCCTCCCCAATCCACAGAAGGCTTGGTCACATCCTGTGCTGGGCTAGAGCCAGCTCATACAGGCTCCTAAAAACTGCGTGTGTCTCTTCCCCGCACTGCCTTCAGTGACTCGTGTTAGATTGGTTTTGACAGTGGTGGGAGTATTTACACAATAGGAATTGGCAGTTACTACAACTAGAGTTGACGTTTTCCTTGGAGAGTCCGTTGTTAAACATTTACCATCACACCACTAATTACATCCACCCTCCTCTCCTCTTCCAGAGGTGCCACTGCCTTCCAGTTTCATAACTGAGAGGACGCACCAAAATGGCTCTTCCTGTGGTGAAGAAAATTATTTGCCCCCATGACTTAGTAGCCACTTGCTTACTGGTTTAAACTTCACCTCACTGGACACTATTATAAAGCAGCAATATTAGGTACTATTGTGTGCCAGACACTAAGCATACAATGATGAGCAAAGTGGAAATTCTCCCTGCTCCATCAGAAGTTCATTTTAGAGGCTTGGAAGAGCAAGGGCACCTGCCACTGATGTAAGATTGTTTTTTATATAATATCCCTTATTTGTCATGTTTGTTTACCTTGGTTTCCTCAAAACTAATGAATAAATTTGTGTGATTATTTCAAGTATAGTAGAGGTAGTGTCTATCTGTGACTGTTGTGTGGGCCAGAACACTGCCTTTTGGGAACCACTCTGCCCACACCACAGGATGCTAGTAGAACTGTGAAGGTGCCAGTTTCCCGGTTTCTCCTGCCCCAGTGAAGACACGTAGCTGAGGACGTGCTATGTGCTATGCACACCCCACTCCCCAGGGTACAGAGACCCTTCCAGGATGGGCACATGGCCCACCTGTGGCCAATCAGAATCCTTTTGCAGAGACTTATATGGATTCTGCAGGTCTGAAAGGTTTTCCATCCTTCTGAGAGCATGAGATATGAGAACTTTATAAGCCTGGAGACACCCTGTCACAGGGAGACAGTTTGTAAGAGAACGAAGCCAACGTAGATGAAAGCAGATCCGGAAAAGAGGGAGGGAAGTAAAGAGGAAACATGATGACATTGTTTATTTAACCCTCAAATCTGCCTATGCCTAAAACAGAACTAACTCATACAGTTTTCAGTTACACAAGTCAATTCCTTCCGGATTAAACTAACTTGCATTGAGTTTCTATCAGGTACAGTGGTAGAGTGCTCACCAGCACAGCAATGGCAGGGAGAACTTAGGAAACAGCGTTCTATCCATGGTGAGCTTCCGGGTAGGAGACTTGATGGCAGGTGTGAACAAAATCTAGGAGACCAAGTCACAGGGACCTGTAGGAGCAAGGAGCCTCTAGAGGGTCAATGAAGGAGCTCTGGTTCTTTTGCATTTCTGCTCTTTGGCTCGCAAGAACACTGCAGAGGTGTCTGAAATCTGTTTATGGGGTGGGGGGAGAGAAAGAGAGAGAGGACAGCAGTAGAGAAAACATTCATCCAAGGACAAAGAGAAACAGGGGAAAGAGTAAGATTCTCCAAATGCAGGGCTCGTAGCGGAAATCTTCACAAGTCAGTCTTTTATTCTCTTTCTACCCTTTTCTTCCGTTACCAAGCGACAGGGGCAACCTGACTTCTCTTGTCGGCTTAAGATTGCCAACTTCCCCTTTTCCTGCCCCATGGTCTCTCTTTTCTCCCTTCTCAGCCATGACTTTGGTTGTCTTCGCAAGAATGAGGAAACTCCCCATGCAGGTATGTACCTGAGCTGCTTAACAATGCTTTCTTGGCTTAAGAACTGTTTATTTTTTTCATAGTCAATTTTTAGTCTTTTGGTGGTCAACTCACACTTAGTTATTCCACCTGGGGAAGAACCTAGATTGTAGCAAAGGGATTTGGTGAACGTTGGTGGAGGTAAGGAACAGGGGGGTTGGAATCCAGTTGCAGGAGCCCTGGGGAGTGCCGAAGAGTTGAGAACAATGGAGATATCAGTGATGTTTGGGTATAAAGGGAAGAAGAGAGATCAGTGGACAGAAGAGTGATAGATACTTTAACATTTCATTCTCCGCATTTGGAAAAAGGCCCAACTTTAAACAATGAAGGGCACTGAGGGACCAAATCCCTGGACTCTGAGTCATCACTCCTCTCCATTCTGGAGTAGACAGTCAGAGATGATAGCCTCAGTAGGTCCAAAGGCATCTAGAAATCCATCGAGGCAGGTGGTAGAGTTGATTAGCTGTAGAGAATTTCCCTATAATTCATCCGAAATATTGGCAAAATTGGGATACTCTTCTGCTAATTTGGAGTAGTCTTTTGAAATCAGAACTCCTGGCAAAAAAAGTTAAAACAGAAATGATACCCTAGGAAAAATACACTATGGAGATATCTCAGATCCTTTGAGATTCATGAACATAATCTCACTTCCAAGAGAAATTGCCTATCTGTGCCAGAAGTGTGTGTGCTTCCATGAATCTGCAAGGAGGGGCATGGGGCAGGCTGATAGAAACCCTCCTTTGGGCTTTGCTCTGAAATGGGCTTTGCTCTGGAATAGGTCCAACTGTTTGAATACTGAGTGTACGGAAAGTATCAGAAATATCAAAGCTTGCATGTCATTCTGTGAAACTATGTAAGGAAAAATCAATACGTTTCAGATTGATCATTTGCTTATCCATTCATTCAAGTACTCAATAGATCCTCCCAGGCACCATGCAGAGCACTGGAGATACACATATTTAACAGTAACAACACCAAATGTATATATGTAAAGGCAGTCTCTGCCTTTCGGGTTCTAATGAGGGAGATAATGTCATGACAACATTGAGTAAATATATCCTATTTTTTTTTTTTTTTTTTTTGTGAGGCAGAGTCTCACTCTGTTGCCCGGGCTAGAGTGAGTACTGTGGTGTCAGCCTATCTCACAGCAACCTCAAACTCCTGGGCTCAAGCGATCCTCCTGCCTCAGCCTCCCAAGTAGCTGGGACTACAGGCATGAGCCACCATGCCTGGCTAATTTTTTCTATATATATTTTTAGCTGTCCAAATCATTTATTTCTATTTTTAGTAGAGACGAGGTCTCGCTCTTGCTCAGGCTGGTCTCGAACTCCTGAGCTCAAACGATCTGCCCACCTTGGCCTCTCATAGTGCTGGGATTATAGGCATGAGCCACCGCGCCCGGCCCACATTGAGTAAATATATCCTATTAACAGAGGTGTGCACAACATGCTATGAAAGTATGGTGAAGAGAAGGAAAAACCGAACATCTCGGTTCATAGAGCTAGTGAGAAACAGGGATAAATGCCAGTTATCAGAACTTAGTGTGGTGGAGTAAGAATCCATCTGGGACCCAAGAGACTCTAACACTAGGTCCCATCTGTTCCTGGCTAATTGCATGATGTTGCAGAAACTGGCCTCGGTTTCCTCACTGAAGAATTGAGGTGTGGCTTGAGAGTTCTATGGCTTTCATATTTACGTGTGTGTGTGTGTGTGTGCGTGTTAATTTTAACCAGCAATGCATCTGCAAAGCAGAAAACATTTGCACCCAGGACAGTACTGAAAGACTCCCGAGAGAAGGAAACAGACACAGGCTCTCTTTATCTTTCTGTCCGTGTTTCCAAATACAGTGCAATTTCCATGTCCTGTCTGATTAAGCTGATTTTAAACAGACTGTAATTTACAGGAAGAAAAGAAAACTAAGTATTTCTAGCAGTTTCAAATCATTTATCTTGATTAAAAGACAGTCTTTATGTCCAAACAAGCCTGTCTTATTTAACCCTGAATGAAGAAAAATGTCTTCATCCTAATAGATGATCAATATTTTTAATAATCCTTTATAAAATCTGAGTTAAAAGGATGTCTTAGAAACACACAAAGAGATCTAGAAATGGGCCTATTTTCTGTATTAAAACAAAATCAAAACCAACTAACCGAGATATAAAACACTCACGACCCTACAATCCCGTCCAGCTATTACCTTCTTTCCTTCCCTTTATACTCAAGAATCATGCTGACTCCCTTTTCTCACCTCTGTTTTGTACCTCAGCCCATCTGCATCTGATGACACCCCCAGCACCCTTCCAGAACTGTCTTCCCGGGTCAGTGATCCCGTCTTTGTTGCCAAATCCAGTGGAGGCTCTTTGTCCTCATTCTTCAGCAGTAAGTTCCCTGTTTCAACACTGTTTTCTCTTCCCTGGGCTTCTGGGACACTAATCCCTCCAGGTTTTACACCCTTAAAAACATATCTGACTGCTTATCATGTGTTAAGAACTCAGCAAAGATTTTACTTAAGTCCTTATTTAAACATCACAGCATCCCTATGAAGGGCCTGGCATAATTGCCCTTGTACAGAGGAGAAAACCGCCTTGGAGAAGCTTGCCCAGGGCCACAGAGCTGGAATATGGCTATGCTGGTTCCCAAGGAGACACTCTTAGCCACGACAATCATGAGGGTAAGAAGGACCAGGCCTGCAGGGCGGTGGCTCACGCCTGTAATCCTAGCCCTCTGGGAGGCCAAGGCAGGAGGACAGCCTGAGCTCAGGAGTTCAAGACCAGCCTGAATAAGAGCAAGACCTCGTCTCTACTAAAAATAGAAAAATTAGCCAGGCATTGTGGTATGCACCTCTCTAGTTTTAGCTACTCGGGAGGCTGAGGCAGGAGGATCGCTTGAGCCCAGGAGTTTGAGGTTGCTGTGAGCTATGATGATGCCACTGCATCTACCCAGGGTGACAGAGTAAGACTCTGTCTGAAAAAAAAAAGACCAGGCCTGATTTCCTTTATTGCTGATCATTTTCTTTAGTATGAATTTTTCCATTTTAAATGAAAAGTTTTCATTTAAGCATTTTAAGCAGGACATATAGTGCCCGTAAATGCTTCTTTTGTGTTGAGTACCAGGTAAGCTTTTCATGTACTTTTCCTCAGGTAATCAGCCAACAAGCCTATGAGACAGTTACTGTTATTATCCCTGTTTTCCAGTTAAGGAAACGATTGTTGAAAGAGGTTGCCCCAAATCACTGAGCTCACTCCTGCCTTCCCGCCCCTCCCCACCCAGCCGTCCTCCTCCTCCCCTGGATCTGCACACTCTGGCTGGGAAGACCTCAGCCACGCACGTGGCTTCAGCCCCACGCCGGCGACCCCAAGCCTGCAGCTCAGCCTCTTCCAGGCTCTCCAGAATCATTTTTCTACCAAAATGAGTCTCCGTCTTTGTATTCCAAGGTCATCTCAACCAAAGGGAAAACATAAGACCCAGATGTAGTCATATTTCCTCCAAAACTTAAATGTCTTCCTGCTCAGCTTCTCCTAGTGAATGGCACCACCATTTCACCATCAAGCCATAGCGGAGAGTCATTGGTACCCCACCTCCCTCACTCTCCTCATCAACGGGTCCCCAAGTCCCCTTAGCCCCATCTCATCATGAGTTGAATCTTCCTGACTTATTCACATTGCCCCCACGTTCCTACACACTCTGATCTTTTCTTGCCAGGATTCCTTAAATTACCTCCTGACTGGTCTCTGTCTCCAATAGTGTATATTTCCAACAGTTCCACCCACAGTGCTGCAGAGCAATCTTTCCAAACCTGAATTGTCACCCTGCTGCTCAAACTCTGAAGTGACATGGCCGGTTTCTCCATCTCACCCACATTGGATGGCAGCTATGGGTCTGTGTGGGTTTGACTCCTCCCCTCATTCACCATGGACAGTATTCCAGACCTGAGCCTACCAACCCATGGAATTCCCTGTCCATAATTTGGGGTTAGCATGGATCCCTATTGAACTAACCAGGATGACAATAATGTCAGGATGTCTGTTGGACATTTAGGAGAAAAACTCAAACCTTCTCTTATCTCTGGACACAAAGGAAAAGTAAGTGTTAGTATCCATCTTATATCAATAAGACAAGTCAACCTTTGGTTAGAGTTAACATTTCAGAAGATCCTAAAGTTCCGAGCAATTAAAATAAAAGTCATTCAGGAAAACAAGTGAATATGTCAGCACATCTGGGATGCCTTTCAATCCTGAGTCCTTCTTCTGTGTATACAAATAACATCATTAAAAACTCTGTGAAGATAATAGTTGCATGTGTCTCATGTTACATTAGGTTGTGCCAGATGCAATTGCAGTTTTTGTGTGAACACTGGCATTTTACATGGTTCGACCTGATAAATGTCCATCTCTCCATTTATCCTTTACATTCCCTAAAAATAAGGAACATTTTTGTGTTGCTGTAGCTCAGTGATGTGTCTTCCCAGTAGTTCAACATATGCTTGTCAAGTTGAATTGAATGGATAAATTCAGCATAACATTCTGCTTCTCAGACAAGGCTCTCTCTACGTTCTCCTCCTATTTTGGGGGACTTCCTTCTCAGCCCCCTTCCTTGGCTCTTCCTCATGCACAACCTATAAACGTAAGAATCCCCAGGGTCCTTTTCTCTTTTCACTCAAGTTCTCTTCAAGGATTCCCATGGATTTGTCTATCCCCACCCCTCAACACACACAAATGTGCGTGCCCCCACACACAGACATTTGCCACACTTATGTCTCCAGTTCTAGCTCCTCTCTCAAATCCTACTCTGAAATTTCCTAAGTACCTATAGGATATCTCTATGTAGATATCACCTCTCTGCAAACATCGCAAATTAAAACTCAAGAGGTGCCTATTCCCTCTGCACAGATGTCCCCTACCTGCCTGCTCGTCTCCCTTCGTGGGCTGTCTTGGTTGACAGCAGTCCATCCTCCCAGTTGCACAGGCTCAAAACCTTGCCCTCATCTTACACTTGTCACTGTCCATTGTCAAATTCTGCCTCTACACTACTTTTGTTTTCAAACCATCTCTCCTCCATCCCCCCACCCCGACCCTTGTTACACACACTGCCCGTGTCCCAGGTCACTGGTGACACTCTCTTCACTCTTTAACATATCCTCTAGCCCATAGCAATGGTCATCTTTCTCAAATGCATCTTTGACCATATACCTTCTCTTCTCGAATACCTTTAATGGCTTCTCATTGATATAATGCAAACATACAATGTAAACATTGAGGGAAGATTGTTCAAGGTAGAAGAGAGATCAAGATGGGGAGAAGTTACTCAGAGCAGACTGCCTGAAAGAGGTGAGATTTCAGGCAGATTTTGCAGGAGGAAAGAAATGGGAACGATCTTTTCTAAACCAAGCGAAAGCAGAGATGCTGAGAACACAGTCAACGGGGATGCCTTTCAATGCTTCCAAAATTACCGCATCCAAATAAGAAAATGGCATTTGTCAGACTTTCCACATTAGATGACTGGCATCATAGTAATTATTTTTGAGAGTCTAAGTATTTCCACTGAAATGTAGATAAACAAAGTAGAAAAAGAAACCGTAAGAGGTTTGCTGTCAGCATTTTGACACTGCGGTAATACTCTTGCTTTGATGATTCAAATGGAAGTGGAAGTGTGAACAGTTTGCTACTGAGAAACAGACCACAAATTGAGGACTTGAATTGAAGAGTTATATTTGACTATAGTAAACTTAGAACATACTTGAGCATTTGTTCCAAGAACACATTTTGATATTCTGCCAAGAATCAGAATGCCCTGAGATGAAAGTGGCAGGCAGCTCCCTCGCGGGTTTTATAAGCAGGTACAGCACACATCAATCGGTGGACAGAAATCCTGGACTCGTTTTGTTTCAATTCCTATTTCTTCCAGGGGCACATAGGAGAGAACGATCTGGTTTTGAAAACATTCACACTGAAACAATGTAACACCCACATCCGCCCAATCTTACGTCAACCTCCAAAGCGATTTGTATGTGCAATACAGAATAGGTTTATTGTCAGAGTTCTATTAATGCATTTAAACCTTAAGACATTTAAGCAAAAGTCATTCCTTCCCACAAGCTACCAGCTTCCCAATCTTTTTTAAAGGGTTGGTGGCATTTTAATGTTAGATAGCATTACAGCAGGCAAGGGACCAAGAATGCCCAAATTCTGCTCATCCTCCTCACCGTGCAGCTCTCAGGGAAGCCATTCATAAGAAAGAGTAACTAAATGGAAATATTATCAGTAATAATATTAATTATTCATCTAGCCCAGGAACTCCTTGTTTAAGGCCAGCTGGTAAAAGCCAGGTTGGTCATATGCTCAGGAAACCTCAGGACCTATGTGGGGTTTCCAGCCTCTCCCGCTGAATCCAGCCTCTACGTGGGGGAAGAAGTCCTGGAAAGAGGTGCTACAACGCCTTCTGACATTATCTCCAGGAGTGTGGGGTGGAAGTCTGCTCGCCTCCCTGAGTCCGGCTACCTACACAGCCACGGCGCAGCCACGGGGAGGAGCAGCCCTGGCACAGAGAGGAAATCCATCAATAGCGCCAGGAGGTATAGATACTCTTTTTAATAACTTCATAATAAACAGTAGGGAGTATATCATTGAAGAGTAAAATAAGATTTGGGTTCCAAAGGTAGATTGAACAAATACACATATATGTATCCCTTTTCAAACGCCCTATTGAAATTATATATATGTGTGTGTTTGAATTATATATATATTGGAATTATAATATACTCGAACTATATATGTGTGTATCTATATCTAAATAGATAGATGTATTTTAAATCATAGCCCTTAAAGTCTTGAAAAACAAGAAAGTTTCCCAATATCAGAATAGCAGATGTTTTGAATAATTCCTCATACGTACAAAGCAAAGAGAAGGCATAAAAATCTATGGAGTAATCCAAGAACCCAGTTACCTCCACACAGCAAATACAAGCACCAGCATGATCCCCAGGAAGTCATGCGATATTTCACTCACAAAGTACATTTTTAAAAGCTGCAATTGCCGGGCGCGGTGGCTCACGCCTGGAGGCCGAGGCGGGTGGACGCTCGAGGTCAGGAGTTCGAGACCAGCCTGAGCAAAAGTGAGACCCCGTCTCTACTAAAAATAGAAAGAAATTATCTGGCCAACTAAAAATATATATACAAAAAAATTAGCCGGGCATGGTGGCTCATGCCTGTAGTCCCAGCTACTCGGGAGGCTGAGGCAGTAGGATCGCTTAAGCCCAGGAGTCTGAGGTTGCTGTGAGCTAGGCTGATGCCACGGCACTCACTCTAGCCCGGGCAACGAAGTGAGACTCTGTCTCAAAAAAAAAAAATAAAAAATAAAATAAAATAAAAATAAAAAAAATAAAAAAATAAAAGCTGCAATTGTTGGACGCTTTTCTTCCTCTTCTCCTCTCACCCTAAAGGAGGAGCTCGGCATTAGCAGCTGGACTGCTGCCTCCCAGGTAACTGCAGAGCAGGGACTCTCCTCAGGGGAGGTTTGCAGGGGTGAGGGAAGGGTCACCCAGAGAGGGGCTTACAGCAGCCTGAGGTAATTCCAGAATTCCACAACGGGCTTGGAGATGTTTAGGGTTGACAGGAGAAGACAGACGATGTTCCCCAGGAATGAATTAAACTATAAATTCCCACCACCAGAAGGGAGGTCTCCCATTATGGCAATTATCTGTAGATCCCTTGGTCTTCCCACACCCCTCAAGTGAATCCTACTCTACGCAAGCCCGACCCAGATATAAAGCCAGCAATCAGCCCTTCCATTCAAGGATCCTATAAACAAGGAAACACAGCCAATTGGAAATTAAAACAGCACTTGATTAACTGATAGGCCAGGCTCCACACCCTCCCATCCAGAGTGGCCTGGTGGAGTTGGGGCTGGGGAGCTCTGTCCCAGGTAGAGCGGGTGTCCTCGGTAGCCCACCCACGGCCCTCTGCAGGCACTCACCTTTCTGAGTCACCTTGACTGCGGCTTGCTGCAAGTTCCCACCGCAGCCAAATCCAGCTTGCTCTGGTTGCAGGAGAGTCCTCAGCCTGTGCACAGCGCAGTCTGCAGAGTGACGCCCCTACAGGAACAGACCCCAACCGACCATGAGTGGGTGTTAGTGCGAGAAACCACAGCTTCACGTCCACTGGATGTGAGGTGCCCCCACACACCCTCCCACGGCCGCGCTGGGTGGTAGCACCAGTGCCACTGAGGCACCTGCGCCTGAGCACACCTGTGGGGGCTCCCCCCACCTTCCTGTCTCCCCTTACTCCCCCGGCCCTTCCTGGTGCTTCCCAGGACCACCTGCAAAATAAACTCCTTGCACTTGAACCCTCACCTCAGGGTCTCCTTCTGGGGAAAACAAACCCCAGACTCCGGGCCTCAAGGTCCTTCCTCCTATTTGCAACTTTTATCCTTTTGCAAATTTATGAAAGACAGAGAAGCGCGTATTAATCCAGGGAAGGCTGTCATCTTCAGAAGTATTTAGACATGTTAAAAAAATATATAAAAATAAACAGAAGTAAACTTTATTTTTGAAAAAGCATCTGACTATAAACACGACCCATTTAATCTTCTTAGAATACAAATCAATAAAGTTTTACTTTAATTAATTGGTGGAGACCCCAGTGCCCACACCGTCAGGAAGCCCAGGGTCTCCTTCTCTAGACCTCCTCGGCCTCTCGAACACGCTCATGCGATGTCTAATAGCCCCAGGCAGACAGAGACACGGAAAGTGTAGCCGGTCCCCTAAGAGGACCTAGGCTGAGTTTGTTGTCAGTCTCATTGCTGCCACTGAAACTAGTTCTTTAAACCTTGCTCTGTCCCTACAGAAGCATCCCTGCCCTTGGAGGTGCCCACAAGGACTCAGGTCCCAACACTGGCATCAGGAGGGTGCCATGCCCAGACCCTCCTTTGAGACCCCTGTGCACAGCCATGATGGCTCACGCTGGTGTTGGGGGAAGAGTCACAAACATCTGTCCCAGAAGATTGTCTGCAGTTTCCCAGGCCAGGGAGAAACTGGAGGCATCTCTTGATAAACATACAATGCCCATCTCCCTCAGTCCTTCCTGCACACGTGAATGCATGCTTGAAAAACTCCTGGAAGGACAGACATCAGAATATATATGTTGTTGTGTCCACACAGTGAAATTGGGGTTAATTTTTATTTTTCTTTTTGTTCCTGTATTTTCTAAATATCTTCCATGAATATGCATTACTTTTGTCATTAGGATTTTTTAATGCTATGAATTTTTTCAGAAGAATAGACATTTCCCCTGATGTTCACTAGATCATTTAACAAATATCTATCAAGTGTTTTTTATGTCAGGCGCTTCCTAGGCATCAATGAACAGGACAGACGAAATGCTCCGTCTCACTGACGTCACACTCTCCAGAGAGAGACAGGCGCTAAACAAGTCGCCAGGTGCGTGGACTATAAAGCCAGGTCTCCGTGAGCATCGTGAAGAGCCCCCAAGCAGGGCGAGGCTCAGAGAGTGACCCAGGGAGAGCACAGGCAGGTGGGTGGTGTCTCAGTTCAAGCTGCCGTAGCAAGGTGTGATACACTGGGTGGCTCATCAACGACAGAAATCTAGTTCTCACAGTCCTGGAGAGCAGGCTGCGGCATGGCCGGGCTCCAGGGAGGGCTGCCTTCCTGGCTTCCAGACGGCTGATGTCTCCACACAGCCTCGCATGGCAGAAGGAGTGGGACACAGGGAGCTCTCTGGGATCCCCTGTACACGGCACTAATCTCATCCACAAGGACGCCAGCTCATGACTTAATCACCGCCCAAAGCCCCACCTCCTAATACCATCACACTGGGGGTTAGGGTTTCAACACATGAAATTTTGGGAGGGGAGGGGAGCAAACATTCAGTCCATAACAGGTGGCTACTGACCACTAAATGAGAAACCTTCCAGAAACTATCTGTTACAAAGGAGTTACTCTATCCTTTTTTGTTTTTTACATGAAAATTACACAAATTGTTGGAAAAATCTTTTAGTTTTTATCTTGCATTTCAGACTAAAATTGTATTCTTTACCTTCCCACCATGGTAAGGGAGAGTCGCTGGAGCTCAGCTGCTTCTGCAGCCACCCAGCCCACACTTACACAGCAGCCGGCCTCAGCGGTTCTACAAAGGACAAAGAACAGCCTGAGCTGGGTACAAAGCCAAGGAGAAAAATCTGCCTGCGGGAAAGTCTCTTAACGGGACACCCTAGGAGACCCTAAAAAGTATTATGTAGAAAAGAGCTCAGACGGTGGAACCAGAACCATTATTGTAAAACAATTGTTCGAATATTTTTAAAGAAAATACTGCTAGAATTTCAAAGAAAGCTTCCACATCCTGCAGTTGAAAACTCTGAATGTAGCATGGGGGAAATCGCCATCCTTCAGCCTCAAGAAGTTGGAGTGGAAACTGCTCGCCCACCCCAGCCTTCTCACCCCACCCAGGCAATCAGAGGCAGCTTGGGTTTCCTCAGTGAGCCAAAGGGAGCTGAACCCTGAGGGTTCTCGTTCAGACTTCAGTCATTCAAAGCCCAGAGACAGGAAGGTAAAAAGACCTTTGAGCAAAGACATGCCACCAAGTCCATGTGCTAAATCTGGATCCATTTACTCACAGGAGTGCCCCAGTTACTGCTATTTTAAACAATTTGTAATAATATTGATTATCCGGTTTTTCACCCCATGGCAGATTACAAGAGGCAAGTAAGAAAATGGAGTGGGGATGTTGTTAGAAGCAGGAACACTGATTTAAGAAAAAAAAAAAAAAATGACCCATACAATAAAAGTGACAGAAATGTGTTAGAGAAAAGATTAAAAATTTTTTGAAAGCAAGCAAGAATCTCCCAAGCAAAACAGTGCAGGTTTATTCAGTGAAGAGACTAAATAGTCTGATCCCTTCACTCACTTCTAAAGACACCGCAGTAGCTGGTATTCACAGCGACGGCCTCAGTAGGTCAACAGCAATCGCACTTGAGTTCAGCATCCTGTCAAATACCAGGCAGAGAGCGTTCTTCAGACAGCTCCCATCCAGGCAGTCAGGTGGTGGGGGGTGGTTAACTGCAAAGAAGCACAAAGGAACTTGGGGGCTAAGTAAAAATATCTCACTGTGGTTTTAATTTGCATTTCCCTGATGATTATTAATGTTGAGCATGTTTTCATATCTCTATTGGCCATTTGTATGTCTTCTTTTGAAAAAACCTCTGTTCATGTCTTTTGCCCACTTTGTAATAGGCTTGTTTTTTTTCTTACTGATTTGTTTGAGTTCTTTGTAGATTCTGGATATTAGCGTTTTGTCAGATGTGTAGTTTGTGAATATTCTCTCCCATTCTATAGGTTGTCTATTTACTCTGTTGATTATTTCCTTTGCAGTGCAGAAACTTTTTAATTTAATTAACTCCAATTTAATTATGTTTGTTGTTGGTATATTTGCCTTTGGAGTCTTAGTCATAAATTCTTTGATGGCTATTAAAAATCAAAGAACAATAGATGCTGGTGTGGATGCAGAGAGAAAGGAACGCTTATACGCACTGTTGGTAGGACTGTAAATTAGTGCAACCTCTATGGAAAACAGCATGGAGATTCTTCAAAAAACTAAAAATAGACCTATCATTCAATCCAGGAATCCCACTACTGGGTATCTTCCCAAAGGAAAAAGAGTCATTATATCAAAAAGACACCTGTACCTGAACATTTATCATGGCACAATTCACAATTGCAAAGATGCAGATATCAGCCTAAATGTCCATCAACTCGTGAGTGGATAAATACCGTGGAGTACTACTGAGCCATAAAAAGGAATGAAATAATGTCATTTGCAGCAACTTGGATGGAACTGGAGCACATTACCCTAAGTGAAGTATCTCAGTAATGGAAAAACAAACACTACATGTTCTCACTAATAAGGGGGAGCCAAGCGATGGGCACACATGGTCATAAAGTAGTGTAGAGGACATCGGAAACTAAGAAGGGGAAAGGGTGCCAGAGGGCTGAGGGATAAAAACTTACCTATTGGGTACAATGTACACTGTTCTGGTGACAAACACACTAAAAGTCCTGACAACTTCAACATATAGAATTCACCCATGTAACAAGAACACTTATACCCCCTAATATTTTGAAATAATAATTATTTAAAAAAGTAAAAATAAGGTTCCAGTTAAAATTTGGGCCTCACAAGGCAAGAGTCAGCCAGCTGCTGTGTGCAGTGGCCTAGGTCTCTGGTGGCACAGGCTGCCTACATTAATTCAAGATGCATATGTTGCATCTGTCCGTGTTGAGTCCTGAGGATAAAAAAAATTGGAAATTCAGCATGTGTCTTGGAAAAGCCTATAGTTTGATGAATTTAGTGGCTAAAGGACATATTCCTTGAAAACTCAACACACACTAGAATACGATGTTGGAGGAATTAGGGACCAGAGAGAACTCTTGATGAAGGCCCTGCTTGTTCTTCACCTCTTCTCGCAGGTTCTGCCGCCCCACACGATTTCCTGCATTTAGAAATAAGCTCTCTTTTTCCAGCATCACTTTAAATGGGAATCATTACTGTATTCTGACTAAGCGAAACCCCAAGGGAGTGGTTGGCAGAGTGGGATTTCCTCTAGATTTTGGAGCAATACGCAGGGCTTGTCACAAGCTGTCCGAACCTAGTAGCTGTGAAACCACCAACCGGGTGTGAGGGGAGACGCGGTGCTGAGAAAGTCGGCTGTGCTTCCCCAGCCCCAGCCAGGAGAAAGGTCTGAACACTCAGTCGTCCGGGACTGTCTGTGAAAATCTATCAAAAATTACAAAGGTAAAAGTAGGAACAGATTAGAAGGCCGAAAAGAAGCGCATCTTGGCCAGAATGGGGCTCACGGCAACGTTCTACACACATTGGTCAAAAGAATGAAGAAAACAGCAAACTTTAGCCCTATGGCTGCTGCATAACAGAGAGGGGCTGTGAGGCTGGGACTCTGGCACGCAGGACAGAATGCAGCGATTCGATGTCTACGTCTCGCTGGGTGTGGCAGCCGATGTGCTTCCTCTCTGCCCAGTGCATGCCTCCCGCAACCTCACTGTGATTCTAGAAGGTTCATAGCCTCATGCAGAGGGCGCCTGGGAGTTTCTATCTGTGTGTGGAACCCCTGCCCCAGTGCTGGCTTTGGCTTGTTATGTACGGGCCGTGTGCCAGTCATCGTCCCAGAAGGAAACAGACCCTCACTCAGACTGCAACTGTCTCCACATGCGGAGCTGTGAGCACTCAACGGAAGCAGTGGAGGAGGGTGAGGCAGAGACTGGCAACATAGGAGGCCAATACCACCCTCTGGCCTAGGATCGCCAGACTCAAATAAAAATGCAGGACACCTAGTGAAATTTGAATTTCAAATAAACAACAAATAACTTTTTAGTACAGGTGTGTCCCAAATGTTGCACATACTTATAATAAAGAAAAATTATTGGGTGTAATGTAGGTACAAGGCAGAAAAGAAAGGTCGGGAGAAGCTGAGTGCAGCCGTTTGACTGACACCAGACCCTACCCACAAGGAAGTCACAAGCCGGTCGCCAGCCGGGGAGCCCCTGAAGGTGGATGAATTCCCAAGCTGGATGCTGTACAAACTGCGTGTACCTTTCTGTGGCCACAGTTGATGATTAACCTCTATGGCCTGACCACAAGACAATTCTGGTCACAGACGGGGTTTCTGAACATTTAAATGTAACCATTGCCCCATAAGGGGCCCCCCTCCTGCTCAGCAGAGGACCCCTACTCTGTGTGTGCAGTAGGACCTGTTGTCTGTCTCTCTCAACAAACCCTCCTGTCGTCAGTTGGCTCACACTCGGATTCTTTCCTGCGTGAAGCCAAGAGCTCACTGGGTGAGCTCAGGGGCTTTCCTCCCTTCCTGCATTAGTTCCTTACCTGAAATTTAAATGCAACTAAGTGTCCCATATTTTATCAGGCAGCCCTGCCTAGGCCAGTAGCCTATACCGGTTAGTCTCTATTTGCCACCCACTTAGATCCATTTTCTGCCTTCTCTGCCAGACTCTTCGCCCCAGGAGAACAACCCCTAAGGATAACAGGAGTGAGGCTCTCTTGACGGCTGGTTTCTGACTGTGTTCAGCCACTGGGAAATGCCAGCAGGAGATCAGAGGGCAAGAGGAGAGAGAGGCCCACCTTTCTTCCTTGCTGTTTGCTACTGTGGGCTGTCTCTGGCCTGAACACCTTCATGACCACCGTTCTGCTTCTGCGGGGACCACCCCCGTCCTTGTTCCAACTCTCACTGGGCTCCAGTAATGCTGTGTAGCCACTGCGCAAATGCCCACATCTTTTTAAGTGGTTATGAGTATCACTAAACTCCTCTATGATTTCCACCTCCGAGATCAAGATAAACATTAAAGACAGGGAAGTGGCGGGGCGGTTAAAACTGAAGTCCTACACAGACTTGAACGGAAGGAAGGGCTGGGCACAGGGTGGGGGACGTGGGGGAAGCTCCGGGTTCTGCCCAGTCCTGTCGCCTGTTACCTCCAGATCCTGTCCAAGTCTTTCCTCCCCGGGTCTATTCCTTCATCTCTGTAGTGAGCGGGTGAGTTCTGAGCCACACAGGCCTTTTTCTCATCTAAGTGTCTCTGAATCCCATGTTGTGCTTTGGAAACCCAACGAGGGCTGAGAGTGAAGAGAAAGCCCATCAAACGACACTGACAAAGGGGGCTTGGCCACCCGGAGCTAACCTGGGAGACAGCCCAAGCCCATCGGAGCTCAGCTTCCCTCCGGCTGATGCTGCTTCGCCGTAGCAGGAAGGGGGGCGGGAATCCTTCCTGAGTG
The DNA here is from genome assembly GCF_020740605.2 of Lemur catta. NCBI lineage: Eukaryota > Metazoa > Chordata > Mammalia > Primates > Lemuridae > Lemur > Lemur catta. The sequence goes on from NC_059142.1 coordinate 4,335,635, forward strand.
CTTGTGACGGGACAAAGGGGCAAGTTTTCTCTCTCCTCACATAAACTCGAAAAGGGATCTATCTCACCAAAGGCACAAGAGCCCCAACTTTTAATCCTCAGAGGCCACTAGCCAATGGTTAAAGAAAGAGAGAGAATCAATTGGGAAAAGATTCCCGCAGTGTGTGGACCGTCCTCATGAAAGCTCGTGTACTTAATTTTAGCTCGTTTGTTTATTCATGTATCTTTTCACCTCCTGGCTTCATCCATTAGCTTCTAGTCCTTCATGTTTCTTGGTCACAGGTACGAAGCAAGACATCCCCCATAATCTGCACGAGAATATAAGACTTTATCTATACCCCCTCCAGGAGCAGCAGAAAACCTTAGATCCTCTGAGAAGTTTGGCAGAGCAGCCTCCTACTTTGCACAGCTGAAAGGAGCAAAAGGAAAACGAATGCCTGTCTCCATTGTCCTGCGTCTGAGCTGCACCCTTTCAAGGTAGAAATTGGATCCTTGTTTTTCCATCCTGGCTGAAGAGTTCGGAACGCCCAGGCTGCCCACCTAGGTCTGGCACGGCACAGCCCCGGGAGACCCCACAGGCAGGAGCTCACCCAGCTTGTGGGGTGCAGAGAAAGTGGCCTCCCGCTAGGTCCGCCTTCGGTAAGAGAGCGCAATGATGCATTCTCGTTCATAAGCCCGCGTTGGGGTGACCCCACAGAGCCACCACAACCACAGAGAAAGTGCTCCAAATTACAGTGAGCCATGGGGGTCCCAATGGGACAGTAACGCTCTCCCGCCTTTGAAGTTGGCGAAGAAAATGAGAATCCAGTGGAGGTTCCCGGGCGAGGGCCCCGCAGGACTGCGTGGCCGGGGGCCCCGCAGGCGTTTGTCTTCAGTTCCCATCTATAAAATCGCCAAATTTAAACAGACAGCTGCTGTTCAAGCTCTTTAAATGCTGTGCGGAGGGAACCGGGGAGCAGCCTCGAGCCGCGGGCCCAGCAGTCAGTCTGGTGAGAAACGCGGTTGAAAGAACAGGCTGCAAAGCCAAATACCTGTCAGGCTCTTTCACACTCCAGTGTTGCCAGAAGGTCTATAAAAATGTCATTGTCTCTCAGCTGCCGGTGATTATGTTACCCTTTACATTGGCTGTTGGTAATAAAAAAAAAAAATAGCAAAATATCATTTTTGCACTGCCCTGGCCTTCCTCTGGCCTTTTTCAAACAATAATAGACTAAATATAAAGAGACAGAAGTCATTACTGGACTCTTTAACTAGTGCCAAGGAAAATGAATAATTAAGGAAACATTACTTGAAAGAAATTTACACGGTTGCTTTTAAGTTAGAACTAAATAAGAGCTCTTTAAAAATACATCATTTCCCCTTTATCTTAACACAGCGTTCGTACTCTGGCCTGATATATTATGGTTGCTACTGTTTAGATCTTAGAAGGAAAAAAAAACGCTTTTAGTTTCCATTATCCCATTACAAGTCCCAACTCAAACTCAAACAGAGACACCGAGGAGAGAGGAGGAGGGCGGGAGGGAGACCGGTCTGTTTGCACAGCTTCCTTCACACCTGGCCAAGCAGCCAGTATTTAATGCTGTTCACCTGGGACGGCAGTTCTCGAGCACGATTCTCCCCTTGCACGTCCACCTCAACTGTAGGAAGCCTGGCTAACTTTTTAATTACGTGGGCAATTGCGTTCTCTAAAATCACAAAGAAACAGCGTGCACAGGCAACCCATATGTATGCACAGGTGTCCGAACCGATGTGGGCGAGGCTGGTTCTTGTTGAGCAATAATGGCCCATTCACCAGCTTTCCTAGATCTCTCCATCTCTCTTCCTTCCCCTCATTTGGGTCTCCAGCCTCCCTTAGGCAAGGATTGAACAGAGCTGCCACCAGACCCAAGGAAATGTGACGTGCTCTGGGTTGCAACTTGGCCAATTAGAGCCAGCAGAGCAAGCTGGTTCTGCAGGACGTCCAGGGCAGTGCGGGTCTGCAGACCTCAGGCAGGTCTGAGGCTTCAGGCACGGCCTGTCTGGCTCTGCCGGGCCGGGACCAGCGGCAACCTGCAGTCTGACTGAGCCAGGTGTGCAGCTGCTCGCCCATGTGCAGCCTTAATCAGAGCGACGAGCCCTGGCCCTCAGCGCACATTATGTAGGAGGCCTGAGGCATCGGGCCTGGGGGATTATTCGATTGCTTGGCCAAGTAGGTGGTCTGTGTCCTGTGTTCCCGAGTGCTCCGACACACCACACAGAGCCGCCTCACATGCTGTGTCCCTGCTCCTTTCCCGGATGTTGTGTGCTGAGCAGTGTCTGCCACCAATCCCAACCCCTCTGTCCTCAGAATGTAATCGTGTTTGGAGACAAGGTCTTAAAAGAGATGATTAAGTGAAAATTAGACTGTTAGGGTGGGGCCCTGATCCAGCACATCCGGTGTCCTTGTAAGCATGGGCAGCGACACCGGGGCACAGCCCTGTGAAGAGACAGCGAGGACAGTCGTCCACCAGCCAAGGAGAGAGGCTCGTGGTTTCAGGAGAAACCAAATCTGCCCACATCTTGATCTTGGACTTCTCCAGAGCCGTGAAAAAATGAATTTCTGTTGTTTTAGCCACCCAGTCTGTGGTATTTTGTTCCAGCAGCCCTGGCAAACTCACACACTCTACAGAGGTCCCTCCTCTGCCCCTTCCCGGAAAGCTACTGTATGTTTCTAGGGGTGTGATGACAACGTGCACAACCTGGGTGGCCGAGAGCAGCCACAGCTCTGGAGGCTGCACGTCTGAGGGCGTTGGCCGGGTTGGCTCCTCCCGAGGGCCACGAGGGGGAATCCCGTCCCTGCCTCTGTCCCAGCCCCTGGGGGCTCCCCGTTGATGGCTGCTGTTCCTCCAGGTGTCTGCCCTCATCTTCACGCGGAGTTCTTCCCGTGTGCTGCTCCATTTCTGTGTCCAAATCCCACCTTTTCATAGGGACATCAATCCTATTGGATTATGTCCCACACTAACGACCTCATCTTTTTTTTTTCGTTAAGATAAAATTGATGAATAAAAATTGCATATATTTATGGTATACAACATGATGTTTTATGTATACATTATGAAACAGTTAAATTTTAATGACCGCATCGTAACTTGACCATCTGGAAGAACCCTATTTCCAAATAAGGTCAGATGCATAGATAACTTGGATGAGGACTTCAACATCTTTTTGGAGGACACAATTCAACCCCAGCCACTGCCTGTAGAAATACACTTACTTCCAGAATGCCAATGCCAGACAGTCACTTGTGACGGAAAAAAGGTGAAGCTGCCATCACGCCTGCCTCTCCGTCTTCCCAATCTATTCATTAATGTCTTAGTTCTCCTGTCAGAGAACAGCACTTTTCTCGGCCCAGTAAAAAAGAGGGTTTCAACTGCAGGCGGAATCCTTCCTGCAAGACGCACTCCAGGAGAGGAGTATTTCCTGGCAGAGTGTGTCCTGTCCTGACCAGGCGGGCACAAGACAACTTAAGGGCATAAAGGGCCCCACGGCTGGGCACAGCTGGAAGGAGGAGGAAAGAAATTGAAAGAGGTTGGGAGTTGCAGAGATATTTGTGGGTTTTTATTTAGATCACTGTATTTTTTCCATCCATGTATTTTATTTCCTGTAGACTTGGGCTTGGGACCCAGGGGAGAGAACAGCCTTTTGCAAGAGCCTCTGATGAGCTTATGTGGTCCCATCGGACTTGGAGCCGAGAACATCAGAGGACAGTGGCCGATTCTTCTGACAGGAACAAGACAGGAAGAGAAGAAGAAAGACTGGCGGAGTCTTTAAAAGCCACCTTGACTTGTTTGCCTTGCCCAGAGGTGATTAATTATACATCATCACAGGAAAAGGCACGTGTTTCGGAAATGCTCTTCAGTGAACTACATCCATTTGTGTTTTCACGGAGTCAATCCAGGTGATTAAGGCAGAGGGAGGACTTGTATAAAGAGAAAAATCTACAAAGCAGTTTCATTCCATACGTATTTGCTCTTTCAAAGCAAATTCGACAGGAAATCCGAATCGCTGATGCAAACCTTTGCAGTTTACTTTGTTCCCGGGGCCCAGTGGGGCCATTATCCCGGAAGCCCAGACATGAAAATCCCATTATCTAAAATATAGTCATTGTATTTCTGTTTAACTCTAGGCTGTGCATCGAGAAGTTAACAGTATATAGGAAGAAAGTTGAGAAGGACAGGAAGTTAATTTGGGGGTGTTTCGTGTCGGCGAGAAGGACACCAGCTTGGCAGCACCTGGAGGTTGTCATTATGAGAGTGTGTTTAAAATCACATGCAGCAACAAGTCATGGGCATGGTGTGTGTGTGTGTGTGTGTGTGTGTGTGTGGTGAGAATACAATCTAGGAGACTTACACGAATTGGTGCTTTGGGCAGTGCCAGCACACAAAGTCATTGTCACTAGTCACATCACGATTCTGAAGTTTCTTGTTTCAGGAGGATCTGTTGTTCATGAGACTAGAATTTTAAAGTCTGCACAGTAAGGCACATAGCTGCACATTACTACTTTGCTGGAAAAAGAGATAAAATATCAATAAGGTAAATCATTTACAAGGCACCTTGGCACTATTTCCCACCAGTCCAGCCCTCCATCTGGAGCCACCTGTCCTACACTTTTGTCCAGTGTTGGTCCACAGCAGGCACAGTGTCTACCTACCCAAGCACTGTTGGAGCAGCCACTCCGACACTCCATCGTGGAGCTGCTCACACACGCCAGCCCTCCCTGCGACCTCCCACTGTCTCTTCCCTGGTTCATTAGACAACCTCAGCATGGTGTAAACACCTCTCTATTCCACACATGGCACTTACTCTTCTCTAGAAAAGGTTTGTCTGGCCCTAGTCATCTCTTGGAGGAGCTTGGCAGCTGCTACACGGTAGCACAGAGAGAACAGCAAGGACCACGCTGTCTACTCTGCAGTGGCTGGACCCCCACGGCCCACCCACACTCACCGGTGGCCCTTGCTTTGGCAGAACTAGAATTCCAGGTTGCCCCTCTTTTTTGAAGTAGTGAAGTCTCTGCTCCTGTTCTCTCGTGCATTACGTCCATGTTTGCTTCAGCCAGAAGGAGCGAACCAGCCTTCCTCTCCTCTAAGGTGTAACCCAGGGGAGATGTTCTGCAAGCGGTTCTGAACTCTGCAGTGTGAGACCACAGGAGGACCAAAAACCTGCAGCCGCTTCCTTGGCTTCTCTCCTCCTCTCTAGGTGGAGCCCCATCTTTTTTATCCACTCTTCCTAAAACTCAAAACATAGAGGAGGAGATGCTGTTCAAAGAATCATCATCATCATCATCATCATTTAACAGGTCTGGTCTTCCCAAGGCCACTTGACTGGTTAGCTCACTGTCAACCCGTCACTATCAGCCAGCTTCACTGGTTGTGCTATAAGAAACAACGGTGATATAGCACCTCTTGTATTTTCCTGGATAGAGCTGGAACTCATTCTACTAAGTGAAGTATCCCAAGAATGGAAAAATAAGCACCACATGTACTCACCATCAAATTGGTTTCACTGATCAACACCTAAGAGCACATATAGGAATAACATTTATCAAGTGTCAGGCAGATGGGAGGGGGGCGAGGGGATGGGTGTATACGTACATAATGAGTGCAATGCGCACCGTCTGGGGGATGGACACACTTGAAACTCTGACTGGGGGGGGAGGACAGGGGCAATATACATAACCTAAACATTTGTACCCCCATAATATGCTGAAATAAAAAGAAATGTAACATATCAAAATATGTGGCAGGCAGTTAAAACAATGCTGAAAGGAAAAGCTACATCATTAAACGTTTACATCATTAAAAAAAATAAAAATAAAAAGATAAGCTCTTTCTCCCTTGAGAAGCTTCCAGTAAATGAGGGAAGGAAAGAGGAACAATTGCGACATATTTTGAAATAGTTGTCCGCCTGTGTGCTGCAAGCCGTTTGACTAGACGTCACTGCAGGGAAAGCCCAGAGCTACCCCTGAGACCTGCCTGCAAAGGTCGGGACTCCATGGGAGCTTTGAGGCATGGGTACGATTTGGAAAGATGGAGAAAAAGGAGGAAGACAATGAGACAAATGTCATATGTTGGAGGAAAGGAGCAAGAACTCACCTCATCCTTCATCCCTCCACAATGAACAAAGGGCCCGTGCACTTTCTCCTGGTGGTAAAGTCATTACAGAGGTTTGCTCTCTGGTGGTTAATAAAAACTTGTGGAAACATACATTTGTGGGAGGAATAAAAATGTGCATTATACTTTCAAAACAAAGCATCACATTTCCTTTAACGTAAATAAAAATCCACATAAAGCAAAGAAGAAAAAAGTAGCAGCTTAAATACAAGGAGTGCGTTTTAATTCTTAATTGACTTGTGATCATTTTCTGATAATCCATCCTCTCACTCGGCTAATTACAACTATTTTAAACAGAAGCCCATTAATTCTGTATTAATACTGTCTTTCTAATGAAAAATAGATTAAGAGTCACCTTTCTAATTGCCCTAGACTGATTCCTCCTTTTAGTCATAATGTGCTGCCTAAAGCCTCCTACTTAGAGGCTCTTCCTGGTTCTAAGAAGTTTTAAGTGCCTCTCAGCAGCTTCCTTGCGGGAATAAAGGCGTGAGACGCCCGCAGTACCTCAGCTGCACACAATTAATCCCCTGCCAGGATGCCGCAGGATCAATGAGTCAGCAGCATTTCAAAGGGCCTGCCCAATCTTCATGCACAGCCAACATATGTTACAGCAAAGTTAATCCAACAGGCAACAGCAAGAAATTAAACAGACTTATTCACAGGGGGAGGAAAACGCATAAGCAAATAGAGAAAGGCAGGGAGGAACACGACATGTTCAGCAAAGTGTAGGAACTCTGCCTGAACCAGGATAAAAATGTTCTCTCTCCTTCGCCAAAGGCAGGCAAGTGTTCATGGTTCAGACCAGCATGTCCACGCTCCCCAGAAATCTACTGCTTTGGAAGTTAACATTAGTTTGAGAATAAAGGTCTGTGGTCAAATAAATTTGAGAAAAAGTGGCCTAATCACGTTAAACAGGTTTTGTTCTTACTGCAGGACTTCTCAGAACCTTCATTATTGCTACTGTACACAGTGGATCTCTAAGAGGGCTGACAGCAGTCAGCATTTCTCAAAGTTTTCTCAACCAAAGGTCCTCTGTGGTCATCAGTACACATATATCGTTTAGAAAACAATGACGTATCGTTGAGTATTTTTCTTGGAGATATATATATCTCCTAGGAAAATGTATAATGCTCCAACAGACTTTGAGAACAATTATAATTAGTTACTTGGAGCTATAGTAACTGGTGGGCAAACCTCAATTCAGCAATTACACTTCTTTATGGCTGACGTTTGGCCCATCCTTTTCATTATAAGGCTTTCGATTATGACTGTCAGGTCCTCTGCAGCCTGTTGCTCAAAGTGTGGTCCAGGCACTGGAAGTTTGGTGATCACTGGGAATTTGCCAGTGATGCAGCGTCTCATGCCCCAGCCCAGACCTCCTTTTGCATGAGACCACAGGTGACACTGTGGGATCGCAGTTCGGGAAGCTGTGCAGCTGTCCACTGTGGCACGGGCTCTCCAGACAGCACGCAACAGGATCAACTGGAGGGAAAGGAAGACAAGAGGCATACGTGAAGTTCTGATTCTGTATTTGATACATCCTGAAAACAAACCATCTTTAACGTACACAACAGACATCCTCAGCCTGTCTCTGAAGCTCATATCGTCCATCTAACATCATCCCAAAGGTGGTAGAACAGGGGATTTGGATGAAGGATAGTGTCAGGAGTATTACCGTGCATCACTTCATATGACTTTTTAAGCCAAACACATTCTACATTTTGGTGTGACTGTTTCCGTGCAGTGTCTGTGATCCACAGTCCCCCAGATCAACTGAATCAGAATTTCTTTCCACGGTAGACCTCATGCAAGTAACCAGCAAGAAGTGTTCTTTGAGCTTTCCAAGTAGAGGAAGTAGATTGTGGGAAATCGTGCATTTGCGCTGCCTCAATGTGTTTGAAGCATATGTGCACTGCACGGCTAAGCATGCAGGACTGAGTTCGAGTCTAGGATTAGGTTGCAAAGCTCTTGACCAGGATTAAGAGTTCAGGCAATGGTCACAAAACAGTTTTCATCAATGTGAGCTAACCGGGGAATAAGCCAGCAGCCTTGATCCCATTAGCATTGGGCGCTAAGGAGCCTGTCCAGCAAGGTAGAGGGAAACATGACTATGGGGACAAGGACTTCATATATGGCTAAAACATTAGAGGAGGTTTTTCCTTTTGGAAATTAAAAAAAAAAAAAGGAACTGTGCTACTTACATGGTACTGACAGAAACCAAAGTCCACGTTTTTGTCTGGGCCACTCCAGCTGGATGATTAGAACACGCTGCAAGGGGAGGGGAAGAAACATGTAAAACATTACTGTTTGAAGCATGACCCTGTAGGTTTTCAAAGCCAGTTTTTCCAGAAGCCTAACTGATTGGCACAGTCCCAAACCTCTGTAGGTGATTTAAAGTCCTGGGCCAAATCTGCAGCCGTGCCAAGGAGCTGCACATGCGAATCTTATCATTACTAGTAATACACTTGGAACTCATCCTGCCTGGACCCCAGTGAAGTGCTCAGGGAAACACCCGTGCAGCAAGAAGGATTCCTCGTTTCTCTGGAGGCAGCGGACAGTCATCCCTTCCTTCCCACCTGAGAGTCCCAGGTTTCCCACATCCCTGGGGGTGCTCGTGAAAGCAGGATTTTGCAGTATTAGCTGTGCCCTGTGAGTGCAGCTACGCTCTAGAAATCCCAGAGACCCAGCCAACTCCTCACGTCAGGATGTCCCAGATGCCAAAGCAGCACTTTTTCTTGATAAATTGAGAGACAAGTATTTTTACAGAAAAGCCCACTGGAGAGGCTGCCCATGTTCTCTGTTTTGTTTTGTTTCCTATCTAATCCCTTATTAATGCCCACGGAAGTAAAGAAGACAATCTTTAAGCTCTGTCCTTAGTTTCTTTTTAGCATCCTTTCTTTGTAGTGGATCACCTGAATTATTACACACACAGCCAGCAACTCAAATGGCAATCATTTTCTTTACCATCGTTTGATCATCTCAGAAGACAAACCCTGTGAAACAGTTTGACTGCACGTGTGCAACAAACATGGCACAGACTCTGGTCAGCAGTGCAGACCAAGACGTTCCCAGACAATTATAAGACAGTGGGATCAGTGCAAAGATCCAGGTTGGCACAGGATGCTGATAAAACCCAGAGGTGTGCCCCTGGTCTGGGGTAATCAGAGTTTTTTGTTTGTTTGTCTTTTGTTTTTCTTTTTCTTTTTTTCATTTAGGCTTAAAAATAATAATGAGTCATCTAGGAAATTAAGGAGGAAAGGACATTCTAGACCAAAGGCAGAGCCTATGGTAGAGCAAAGAGAAAAAGCTGGGCATGTTGGCAGGGCCTGGAGAGAAGGGTATGTGGGAAGGCTGGAAGGTAAAGACAGAGAAGTGGGCACAGGGGCCAGAGCTAAAGCCACAGAGCCATGGGAGTCAGGCTAAGGAGTGTGGAGCTCATCACAATGTCTCTGAAGAACTTAAAGCTTTGACATGGCCAGATTCGCCCTTCAGGGCCACCACTCCACCAGCAGTTTGGAGAAGGCATTAGAAGGACGTAACCCTGGAGGCAAAGGGACCAGTAAGAGAGGCGTTGCATTGGCCAGAAGGCAGCGAAGTGAGTGTGAAGACAGAGGAAGATGGGATAAGCAGTGTGAGTCCCTGGGAAGCTTTGCACTAAGTTTAGGGGTGAAGCAAGCCTCTCCCTGGACAGCTCATGCTCACCAGGGCACAGGCTTGGTGGAGATGGGAATCTGGCATGCTGGCCTCAGGGACGGCAGCTCCAACACAGATTGGCCCCACTCCCCTGGAATCCATGCCCATGGGATCCACATCCCTGCCACCTTGAGGCATCCACCCACGGTGCTGGCTGCAATGGCAAGGTCCCTGCAATCAAAGAGAACATCAGCCACTCAGTCCCTTCTGGCCACAACACTAAGCCCCACAGCTCCTGCCTCTGAGTGTTGAAGAGACTAAAAGAGGAATGTCTCACAGTCCCGAGAACCTCTTGTGTGTTACAGATTTCCCTGCAAAGGGCTTAGAATTTAGTCACTGCCCTTGTGCCCACGGAGTCCTTGAGGGCTGGTGTTTCTGGCCAACAAGACTAAGCATCCCAAGCAAGAAGCTTCAGAGCAACCACAGAGCAGCTGGTCAAAGTCAAGTGCTAGAAGCTGGTGAGGACATGTGCAGCTTCAACATTATGTGTTTCCCAGGGAGCCCTGTTCACCCTGTTTCCCCACTGCCCGCCACCACACACCACCCATGTGCAGACAAATGTTCTAGGATCACTGAGAGATTGTAAAAGAAATAAAAGACACAGTCCCTGTCCTAGAAAACTTATCATCTAGTTGGGAGATGCAGAATATTCACAGATGTACAAACGACTTAAAAAACACATTTACAGAGAAATATAATGGAAAGCATAAGTGGAAGAAACCACTTCCTAAACAGAAACATACCATCGCAGCATGCACGCCGAGTGCACAGGACAAAGGAAACCTCCCTTTTGAATTTGACCATTTATTTTGGTTTAGTATACCTAGTTCTAGAAAGGTTTTGAGGGTATTTACAAGAATACATTTATAGAAATAAAATCAAGAGATAAAAATAGAAAGCTAGAACCAAGGAAAATGAGAATGCAAAACTACCAAACATAAGTCAACTCATGTTGTTATAGTTATGCTTCAAATCTAGGTCTTCTTTTTCCTGGTGAAAATGAAGACAATTTATTATGTGGTTCCCATGGTCAGGTATACCAGATGGTTATAGGGACATTGAATTCTCAAAACTTGGTTGCTCAAAGTGTGGCCCTTGGACCTCCAGCGTTAGCACCAAGGGAAAGCTAGTTAGATAGGAAAAACTGTAAGCCAAATCTACATGTACTGAATAAGAATCTCATTTTAAGAAGATCCCAGGTGATTTATGTGCAAATTAAAGTTTCAGAAACACTGTCGTAAACATCGTCCTTCATCTAGAATTTCATGCCAGAGATCTTGAACAACAAAAGAGACAATCTATCCACAGAATATTTTACAACAAATATAGTAACTGAACATGTCTGTTTCTTACAACAGCTTTTGAAATGACATAGGATATAATAATAAAACTACACCTAAGGCAAAAAGTTCTTAGACATGACACCAAAAGCAAAATTCATAAAAGAAAAATTGAGTAAATTGGACTTACCTATTGGGTACAATGTATACTACCCTGGTGGCAGGAACACTAAAAGCCCTGATTTCAGCGTTATACAGTTGATCCGTGTAACCAGAACACTTGTACCCCCATAATATTTTAATTATTTCAGAATATTATGGGGGTACAAATGTTTTGGTCACATGGATTGCTTTTTCACTGCTTGAGTCAAAGTTATAAGTGTGCGCATCACCCAGATAGTGTACTTTGTAGCAGTTAGGTATGATTTTACCCATCCCCTCCTCCCCCCTCCCACCTGCATGAATTTCCTTGAGTTTTACTTCCATCTGTGCATGTGAGTGCTGATCGGTTAGTTCCAATTTAATCATGAGTACATGTGCTGTTTCTTTTTCCATTCTTGTGATATTTTACTTAGGAGAATGGTCTCCAGTTCCATCCAGATTGTTACAAAAGGTACTAATTCTTTTTTATGGCTGAGTAGTACTCCATGGTGTACATATACCACATTTTATTAATCCACTCATGAATTGATGGGCACTTGGGTTGATTCCACATCTTTTCAATTCTGAACTGTGCTTCAGTAAACATTCAAGTGCAGTTGCCTTTTTGATAAAATGACTTCTTTTACTTTGGGTAAATATCCAGTAGCAGAATTGCTGGATCAAATGGTAAGTCTACTTTTAGTTCTTTGAGGAATCACCACACTATTTTCCATAGAGGTTGCACTAGTTTGCAGCCCCACCAACAGTGTATAAGTGTTCCTTTCTCTCTGCATCCATGTCAGCATCTATTGTTTGGGGACTTTTTGATAAAAGCCATTCTCACTGGGGTTAGGTGATATCTCATTGTGGTTTCGATTTGCATTTCTCTGATGATTAGTGATGTGGATTATTTTCATATGTTTATTAGCCATTAGTCTATCTTCTTTGAAAAGCTGTTCATGTCTTTTGCCCACTTTTTAATGAGGTTGTTTGATTTTTTCTTACTGATTTGCTTGACTTCTTTGTAGATTCTGGTTATTAGCCCTTTATCAGATGTATAGCATGTGAATATTTTCTCCCATTCTGTAGGTTGTCCATTTTCTATATTGACTGTTTCCTTGGTTGTGCAGAATTTTATTTTTAGTTTAATTTAATCAAATCCCATTTATTTATTTTTGTTGTTGCCAAGATTGCCCTTGGGGTCTTTTTCATAAACTCTTTGCCTAGGCCGATATCTAGAAGAGTTTTTCCAGCATTTTCTTCTAGAATTATTTAGCACCAGTTTACCAGACTTTAAGGTATACTACAAGGCTATAGTTTCCAAAATGGCATGGTACTGGCACAAAAATAGAGACATAGACCAATGGAACAGAATAGAGAACCCAAATGTAAAACCATCCATATATTTGATCTTTGACAAAGTAGACAGCCATATACACTGGAGAAAAGAATCCTTATTCATTAAATGGTGCTGGGAAAATTGGATAACCACATGTAGAAGATTGAAACAGGATCCATATCTCATACCACTCAAAAAAATTAATTCAAGATGGATAACAGACTTAAATCTAAGATATGAGATAAAAATTATTTTAAAAAATTAAAAATAAGGTTGCAGTTAAAATTTGGCCCTTACAAGGGAAAATCCAGCTAGCTAAGAGTCTGCTAATAGATGCAATGGCCTAGTTCTCTGGTGATACAGGCTACTTACATTAATTTGAGATGCATATACTATATCTTACTGTGCTGAGGATAAAAAATTTTGGAGGTCAGGCGATGTGATTCATGCTTGTAATCCTAGCACTCTGGTAGGCCAAGGTGGGAGGATTGCCTGAGGTCAGGAGTTCAAGACCAGCCTGAGCAAGAGCGAGAAAAATTAGCCAGGTGTAGTGGCACACACCTGTAGTCCCAGCTACTCAGGAGGCTGAGGCAGGAGTGTTGCTTGAGCCCAGGAGTTTGAGGCTGCAGTAAGCTAAGATCACACCACTGCACTCCAGCCTGGGGGACAAATTGAGATCTTGTCTCTAAAAAAGCAAAGCAAAACAAAACAAAAACCACAAACCATGGCACCATATCACTACACATCTATTAGAACAGCTAATATAAAAAATGAATAGTGATTACACCAAATGCTGGTGAGGACATGGAGAAACTGTGTCTCTCACACAGTGCTGGAGGGGATGTGAACAGGGTACAGCCACTATGAAAAATAAGTTGGAAATTTCCTATCAAAGTAAACATGCATTTACCATATAACCTAGCACTCATACCCCTGGGCATTTATAAAGGACTTTTACACAATGTTCACAGCAGCTTTATTCATAATAGCAAAAAAGTAGCAACTCAAATGTTCGTCACTAGGTGAGTGGCTAAGTAAATTTCAGTATATTTGTATGATGTAATGGTACTCAGCAAAAAAAAAAAAAAAACTATTGATACATACCGTAACCGGGATGGATCTCAAGAGCATCATGCTTAGGGAAAAAAGTCTCAAAAAATTATGTCCTATATGATTCCATTTATATATTAATAATATTCTTCAAAGTACAAAATTATCACGATAGAAGACAGATGTGTAGTGGCCCGGGGACAGAGACAGAGGTGGGGGGGAGTGAGTGTGACTATAAAAGGACAGCATGAGTCAGTCCCCTTGTAGTGATGAAACAGTTCTACCCCCCCACACACACACACACGTGAGCCCATGTAACAACTGGTGAAAAATGAATATTTTTTTATCTAGGTAATAGCACTGTACCAATGTTAATTTCCTGGTTTTGATATTGTATTACAGTCATAAAATACATTACCACTGAGGGAAGCTGAGTGATGGGTTAGTAGGATTCTGTAATATTTTTGCAACTTCCTGTAGATCCATAATTATTTTAAAATAAAAAGTTACCCAAAAAAGCTAAGCCTAAAAGCAATTAAGCCAAAAACCAAGATAATGTGATTTAATGCCACTGATGTGTTGATCATCCAGGTCTCCAGAAAAAGAGGAAACCACCCTAAGTTTTAGCCTTTACCATTTTCCATGGTATAAATACTCCCACTCCATTCGTGGTTGGCTAATTTCAAGCTATTCCTGAAAATACAACAATTGGCTGTCAGAAGTTGGTATGAGCCAGCCCCAGCACACCATTGCCTTCTGATAGTCAGATTTGATCCTCGGACCACCTGCATCAGACTCACATAAAGGGACTTATTAAAATTTCACATTCCTGAGCCCCAAGCCAGAACTACTGAATCAGAATCCTGAAGGTGCAACAGGGAATGTCCACCTATAACAAGTTCTTTAGATTATCTTTAAGCTCATTAAAAGCTGAACATCACTAACAAGGGGAATAAATGGTAAGCATAGCCCTCCAGTGACCTAGCTACAAGAAGCATCAAGCAGCAGACAGAGCAGCAAACCAGATTCCCCTACCTTCAGTGGAGTAGAAGACTTGGAATTTAGCATGAGATTTTGTCACCAAGCAGTGAAAGGAGGTAATCATAGGCTGACCACTCTGCGGGTTGTTGAAGCTAAGCTCCTCTGAATTCCTATGTATGATCACCACTATTTTTCACAAATGGCTTCTGCCTCCAGCAAGGGCTTCAGTATGCTTTCTACTTAGTCTTGCTAAGAAAAAGCAGGGCTTGATTAAACTATTATTGATAATAACATTGTTTAAAAAGTATCTAACATTTATTTTTTTAATATTTGGTCTAATTCAGTGGTTCCCAACTTTGGGTGCACATTGGAATCACTGGAGGAGCTGTAAAAAATACTGATGCCTGGTGTCCACTGAGAGATTCTGATTCCATTGATGTGGGATGTGGCTGAGAATTGGGGATTTCAACTGCCCAGGTGGTTCCAATGTGCAGCCAGAGCTGAGACCCACTGCCTACTTCTCACTGAATTTGGTTAACTGCTACACTCTGTTTACTTGGAATCAACATTTTCTTCCTTTGAATAGGTAATATAAGTACAAGTTTCATAAATCAAAACAATATTAAAAATTATAATGAGAAGTCTTGCTCCCACTCTGCTCACTTATGCCATTTTATCACCCCACACATACCTACACACTCACATAGGTATTTTCTTCCAGAATTTCTTTGTTCAAATTCTATATATGCAAATATATATGTGTGAATAATATATTTGTATTTGCATAAATAAATTCCAAGGAGACAATATAAGGTTATAAATGTATATATAGAGAGATATATAATATATTGTATATATAAATATATAGAGATAATAGATATGCATGTGTGTATAATATATTCATATTTGCATAAATAAATTTCAAGGACACAACACAAAGCTATAAACATACATAGAGTTATATAACATATTGCATATATAAATGTGTAGGTTTCCAGTCTTATAGTGTCACCTCAGAATTTCTTTTTTACAATGAACTGGACAATGACCTTATATTTGTTTTTACACTTACCTGAATTTAATTCACTCATCCATAGTTAGGCAAAAAATGTTTCCTTAGTCATAGGTATACAAATTGCAATCAATCACAGTGCATGGAAGAAGAGCCTAAAACTCCAGCAGCAAATATCGTATTGGTGGGAGGATGGTGGGGGAAGGGGATGTGTATATGTGTATGTGTGGAGTTTTGTTACCTTAGTTCCTCAGTAAACTGATAATATTAAGTAACCAGAGGAAAAAATTCCTCACTCATTCTTTCATCTGAACTGACACTTAGAAAATACCTACCCTACCACTACGTAAGACAGCCCATTGGTTTTATCCTCCTCTTTACAACATCTCTCAGTAGTAGTCTGAAAAACTATTTCTGAGTCAACATCTATTTTTACTGAACCCTAAACAAGAAATGTTGGAACTTACAAGTTGGGCTAGTTGTTGTCCCCAAACAAATTTTTGTAAAGCCCACATTGTATTCTTTTTTCTCAGATTGAAGCCAGATAGCATTTCCAAGATCGAGAATTTTCACACAAAAATACACATTTCAGGCACTGACTTGCATCACAGAGCTCACACTAGATGGCAACAGTCTGTTGGGCGTGGGTATGGCTGTGCCCCTTAGGCTATGTGTTGTCTGAAGTGCCACCATCCACCAGCCTCCCTGGCACTCAGCAGTACACCTGTTCTAATACATCCGTTTCTGTTATCTGCCTAGCCCATGGCAGGCTTCTGAGCTCCCTCCATTCTCCATGAGAGTGTTCACTGAACAATTCATCATCACATTGCATGGAGTAGGGTCAGACCCAAGAGATAAGCAAGTACTAGGCATGAGAGGATATTCCCAGTTCTGCCCCTTTTCAAAGCCTTGCTCACATCCACACTGACTCCACCAGCCTGTTCCATATTCTTCCATGTTTACAACATCCAAAGGGTCAAATCCCAGTTGCAGTGACAAACTCCAATCACTGGGGCAGTTTGTAAAATTTACTTTGAGGATGCTTACACGCACCACTCTTGGGCTGATTTAACACCAGGCCTTGGCATCTAATGGCCCTTAGTGATTAATACCAGTCATTTGTTCAAAGTTAACAGCCCCAGAGTGACAGCTATAGATAAATTAACAACATTAGAAAAACACTAAAGCCAGCATTTATGGAGCGGGTCATTGAAGAATATGATAGCAATACAGATCGGTTCTGCCTACAACACACTATTAATGAATTTTATATGTTGAAGTCATTTTTACCCGGTACCTTTCTAATTGTTCTGAAGTTGTCCATATTTATCTTGATTAAAAAACAAACCAACTCCTGGAGACATTAATGGGTTTTATGTGCTTAGAAGTGAATATTATAAGCAGATGGAGGAAGTGAGTGGGGTGGGGGAGAGGGGGCCGGGCATTGTATTTCCATCCAAGCATTTGGTTACAATGAATCCAAGGTGTTGAGTAATGGGCTGCTATAAATTAGAGGACTGTTTACCTCATAATGTCTGCCAAAGAAATGTGGCCAAATTTGGGCTTTGCCTTTTCTCTATTTGGGCCTGCACCTTGTTAAAGAGACACACCGTGGAGAAGTGACTATGGCTATGCACTCTTGCCTTAAGCCCTGCTCGTGACACTGCAGGGCCATTTATAAGGAATTTGTATTTAATTCCTTTTTGGACTTACCTTAGCACGAAAATTTAAACTGCTCCTCCTGTGAGGGACAACAGAGAAAAGAGGTCTCATTTCTGAATAGCAAATGTTCATTTATCCCATTTATCTGGGATAAAGCAACAGCATCACTTAGAAAGTTGTAGGAGTGGAAGGAGCTTACTCTCCACATATTATGGATGAGGATTTGTGACCAGATGAGTTAAACACACTGAGCCAGAAAGGTGGGATGTGAAGCCTGTTTAAAGGTCACACCCCCAGCAGCTTCCAGGTCTCTGCTCCTTCAATATTCCAACATCCTCCCACTACCTAGGAAGAAGGAGGAGCAGCATGAACTTCATGGCATCCAGTTGGGAGTCACCTGATATAAAAGATGAGACAATAAAACATGCATTTTATGACCAATTTTGGTGCTCAGCACATTCTCCCCGCAATGTGTCTCCTTCCTGGAGGGAGCAATCAGATAATGAAGAGGGGTTCCAGCAGTGTATTTAATAGCACTTTCTGAATGGGTTGTTTTGAGAACTATCAAGTCCAGGCAACCCTGTGTTTGTTCCCATCACTAGTGACCACCCATGGTCCAAGAATAAAACCATTGCTGGAATGGCTAAAAAAAAAAAAAAGGGCTCCTATGTCTCGTTTCTTGGATTTCAAATGCCGCCTGGCACATCTTCTGTTACTGACTTGCTCTGTGACTTTGACTTGCACATTCTCGGAGTCTGCTTCTCTATCTGCCACCACAGAATGGCAGATTTAACTTAGAAGATCTTTACAGTGACTGAGCTCCCACAGTCGGTGGACCACCCATGAACTGTGATGGCAGCTGTGACAGAGAAAAGGGCCGTGAAACCGGGAGGAGAGTCGTCTAACAAAGAACTTGACCAAGGCCACACAGCGTGTTAACAGCAGGCTGGGGCAACCACCAGACCTCCAGTGCACTGCACGCGGGCCTCTGAGAGGTCCTCACGCCTTGTGTGCGATGTCACGCCCAGTGCTGAGAAGCAGTGGGGAACGGTATCATGGAGAAAACTTGGAGGGAAAGTCAGGAGACTCGCTTGCCACTCTAATCTGCTGCTGTCTTCTGTAGGGCTTTGGACACACCTCACGCCTGTCAGTAAAGCCAGTGGATGTACAAGACAATGGGGGAGCACCCGAGACTGTCCTCCTTGCAAACATCCCTCAAGCAAACTTAAGAGACCCACAGGGCCATGAAGCAAGTTGGTGTCAACAGCAGATGGGAGGGGGGTACTTAGAAAGCAGCCACACTGAGCACTTCCTTAGTGTTAAATTAAACTAAATTAAATGAAATTTGGTTCCATGCAGCCTCCATACCTTAAGTTCCTACTTAAGGACCTATAACCTAACTTAGTGCATAAACAAACTGATAGCTTAACTCTGGAGTACCTTTTTTTGTAACAACTTTCTGAGTCTTAGCCAATCACAGCAGCCGAGCTTCAGCCAATCACAGCCCACCACCTGTCAGACCACACCCACACAGGGCAAAGCCCCGTAACCATGGGGCTGTGTCTGCACCACACTTCCGCTTCCTGTGCATAGATGTTTCCTGCTGGAGCCGAGCTCTCTGAGCCTGTGCTGGTTCTGATGGCTGCTGGCTTCACGAATTGTTCTTTGCTCAACTGAACTCTTTTAAATTTATATGAAGTTTTTCTTTCAACATTAGCTACTTTGCCTTTCAACCACTAGGGGCCGAATAAAATATTCACAAGAAACTCATTCACGGCCTACAATGGAACACCAGAATGTGCTCTCTGGACTAAAGCATTTTGGTCGTTAAAGGAGAAAAGGAAAGTTGGTGAGTGCTGGGGCAGAATGGCAGAAGAGGCGGTCCTCTGCCCTTGGGCATCCCAGAGGACTGCAGGAAGGAAATGGGACAGAAGGGCATGCGACTACAGCAGCACCAAGCCTGAAGACCCCAGGGGGAATGGGGCACATTTTTGTGAGACCTGGGCCAACCCAACTAGACAGCCTCCTGTGGAGAGTCAGGCAGAGGGTTCAACACTGGTGAAAATAACGAAAAGATGTGAGGCCACACCTCTTATGAACTGGATGTCGGACTCAAGACTCAACCCTGAATTTTCCAAAGAATTAAGCACAAAACTGACACCCAGAAGGTGTAAAGAGGGAAGGGATGGGGGAGGTGAAAGAGAGGAGTAAAGCAAAAGGGAAAAAAAATTAAAACAAGTCAAATGCAAGAGATTAAAAATATAAATGAAATAAAAAGAAAATAAATGAATGGACTTTCAAAAAATGATTGTTCAGAATGCACAAGTGCAATGCTGAGGAAACTCCCCAAGCCCCTGGGTGCCAGAGAAGACATGTCTATATTTAGGCCAAATTTGAGGCTCTGAGGCCCCACACTCCTTAACAGCAGGAATTCCCCCTCCAAATAGTTTCATTGCCCCCTGTGGGTGCAGGTATTGAAAATCACTCTTTCACCCTGTAATTAGTTCATTTGTACATGTTTCCTTGTCTGTTGTCCGAGTTTCCCCACTAGACTGTAAGTTCTATGAACCAGTGGATCTCCTCTTCTTGTCCACTGCTCCTGGGCCTATGAAGACAGTACTAGTCCTCAATAAGTATTTATTGAATGAATGTGAGTGGCTGAATGAATGAATGAACAGTCACTCACATGCTGCTGCCTGAGGCTCCCACCCCTGCAGCTCCTACACCCTCCCCCAGCACTGTTTCTGATCTCCCTGCATGAATCCTTCTGTAGTATAGACAGTGATGAATCCAGGGTTGTGGGGTCTCCACTAGCTGGTCTGGGAACCACATGGTCCTTCTGTGCCTGTGCTGTGCTGGAGACCAGCCCTGCTCCCAGAAAGAGTTGTCTGTGTTGCTAAGTCCTGCTTCCTGCCCAGAGTCTGTAAGTTGCCTCACTAGGACTGTTGTTCCTTCACACAGTCTGGCCTTGGACAGCACCACCCTAGATCCATCCAGTGTATTTTTATAACCTAAGTATGGCAGGGATGATGGTCCTGGCTCTAGTTGCCTTCATGGAAGGAGGTCCTGCTGCCTACACAGAAATTGATGGAGGCAAGTGATGAATAGGCAGGGGCTTCGCTTGGCCTCACTGGCACCTAAGACCTAAAGGAAAATAGAGAAGTTGGGGGAGAGGTGATCGCTGTTCCACGCACATGACAGTAAGGCCAGGATTCCTGGACAGAGCAAGTCATAGCAACTGAAAACAGTCCTCTGAGAGAAACAGCTGCCATATTGCCCTAAGAGCCTCTCCTTACACGGTGGAACAACAGAAAGAACATGGATAACACCAATGGGCTTTGGACACCATGCTGCCCTGGCTGTGGAAGTACAGGAGGCGTGGTTTCCAATGTTCCATATGGTCACTTATTTACACATTCTTCAATGACCTGGGCCATACAGAAAATGGCCATACCCCTTTGTTGTAAAATGTCCCAATGAGAATACTCATTTCCATTATTTGAATTCAACCTGCAATCAAAATTCTGTCACTAAAACAGTAGCTTGTCCTATTCTTGGTGTCTCCAGAGGGACTCCAATATATGGATCCCCTCTTCCCACTTCAGTACTAAACAAGTTGAGAAATATTAATAGAACAAAGAGTAAACATGGGTACCAAAAATATCACTGTTATTACTGATAAAGGCCAGACTGAAGGACATTTCTTAGTGTGAGAGCTCAGTGGCCTTGCTAACTGAAGCCCAAAATTAAGCCGCTTTACCCACCTAGTGGTGGACCAAGCAGTCCTCTCCCTCCCTCCCCTATCCTGCAAGTTGGTAAGCCCCATGCTCAGGTAAGTTTTAGACATAAAGAGCTCTGAGATTTTTTTCAAACTTGCAAATCATGTAAAGTCACTTCACTTCCTCAAAGGCAAAGGAGAAAAGAGTCAACAGAAGCTAGTGACCCTGTGAAAAAAAATTCCTTCCCTGGAAGGAAAAGTGGAGGAAACACTTTCCAGTATACTTGCCCTGTCTGATTGCTAAGTCTTGGTAAGCCACCTTATTGACTTCTTCAACTGAGAAGAGCCATGTCCTAAAGCCCTTCTCTTTACTTGTCCTGTGGATTTTGCAGCTCACTTCAATTCTCCACACACTGGTTCCATCACCTGCCGCAATAAAATGGTGGATTTGAGCTAGGTGGCCACAGAGCTTTTCTACAGCTCTAAGAGTCTGTGAATGACATGGACTCTTCTCACTATTGAGCCTTTTGAGCCATATTGGAATTCACTCAGCAGAGAAAGAACCTATGGAGGGAACTATGAGTTTTACCTTACCGCCTTCCCTGTACAGTGCCGGAGTGCCTTAGCCCACCCAAAGCTTTGCTATAAGCAGGGCGATTACTCAGCCCATTCCACTGATCAAGTGTTACTAATACATTACCCTTCTGCTCTTGAAGACCTGAGTCCATTCTTCTACATCCACAGGATACGAGACAATGAGTGGATGTGGGCTGACATGTTTGCTTCTTCTATCCTCCTGGCATCATCTCTCCTGACAGTATGAATGCATGCTGTCCACTGTGGGTCAGGTGCCAGCCTCAGTGGGCCCAGATCTGACCCTTTCTCCCCATTGCTTTCAGGAGCATTAGTTATACGAGGTTTCCTTTTGTATCATCCACTGAGTTTCCAAACAGCAAGATCTTACTTTCCTATTCAAACTAAGACTCTTACTCGACTAGGAGTTTCAGTTTTCAGAATTGAGTTCATAAGTAACTGGTCATTTAGTCTTGCCCTATTGACCATCCTACATAAAATGCTATTAACAATTAATTATATGTTACGATGTTAAAATAAGAATGTTCTTGTCTCAGCTTCTATCTTGAATATGTCTGTGTATGCATGTATGTATGTGTGTGTAAGCTCATGTGTGTATGTGCATGCGTGCTCTGGAGTTGATTTATCCTTTGAGGGGTGAGTTGTGCATTTATAATGTGAAAATGATTTATAGCTGAACAATGCACATTGACTTTGTCTTACAAACTGCAGAAAGTGAAACTCAGCTAAATATTATTCTTTAGTAAAACTATGAAGGCTATCATCTGCCTCTAATTGATTTTAAGATGCAAGGATTTGTCAGAACCTGGGAAGTGTGGCTAGAAAATACCATATATTTATCAAATGTGGACATGGGTTTCAAAAGGTTACAAAATAACTACATCATCTGAAATGGATAACTAAACATTTTCAGGAAATTGACTTTTTTCATGACATTGACAGGGTTTCACATAATATTCCAGCTGTTTGGGGAATACTTCACTACTTTCACCACTTCCATTTCCACCTAAGTTCAGGTGCTGAGGCTTTGCCTTCTAAACTGTCACTGTTCAGCTGGGTGCTAAGGGCTCCTACTGCCTGTTTCAGGGGATTTAACAAGCATCCTGGGCTGTTGAAAAGGGGCAGCAAGAGGAGAATTGGGCATATAGGTCAATTTGGTTGGGTTTGACAAAGTCAGGGGGCCCAGGCTGGCATTGTCTGCTGGGCATGCCCAGCAGATGTTCCGGCATTTGTTGATGGAAGGCCCTCACCACATGGCAACAAGACTAACCATCCCTCATGGGAATGTTGTCCAGTGCCATATTCATTGGGAGGGTGAGGAATGAGATGGCTCAACTTCCACAGAACAGGGCCCCTGGGTACTGCCCATAGATGCTGGACAGCACACCCCTCCAGCCATGCTAAACCCAGCTAGGCACTCTGGTCCCAGCTTCCCAATTTCCATGAAGGCTAAGTCCCTTATCCTTTGTGCTGCCCACTCTCCACTCAGGATACCGTCTTCTAGCATCCCCAGGTACCCTGGTTTCTCCCAGAGTATTTTTCTTGTCTGTTGTTAAAGCTTAAACTTCACACTATACTTCCCCTGGGCCTTCCCATTTGATTCTCAATTTGAAAGTAAAAAAAAAATAAAAAAAAAAAATTGGTCTTTCTGTTTACATTCTCACTGTAACAACTTTAATGCCATTCAAGGTGATGTTGATACATATGATTGATTAAAGAAGAAATCACAAGAAAATGAGGGAAAGAAATGCAAAGAGATTAAAATGTTAAGAATATTCAGACTCATTTGAGTCATGTTTCAAATATATTTTACCAATTTACCATTTAATCTGTATGTATAACTGTGAATTTCTGTTGTTTCTTTTTTGATAATTTTTTTTCCTTTTTATCTTTTTTTCTTTTTAGAGGGTAGAGTGATTTTTGGAGTCAGGTCTGTTTTTAAGTTTCTTATTGTATGCTTAACAGGACTTGCCCTTTCCAGTTTTAAAAAATTCACTATGGTAGTGAATTTTTAAATTTACCATTTCTCTGTCACTTAGTCCCTATAAATAATATCTCCATTCAGAAGGTAAAGATGCTGGATTCTCACTTTGTCAGCTTCCCTTGCAGCTACAATGGTCATGTGACCAAGCACTGGCAAATGAGAGAAAACAGACACAATTCTGTGGGTGCTTCTGGGAAATATTTCCCTGTGTTATAAAGAGATCCACCAAGGAGGAGTGCCCTCTCACCATCCTTTTTACCTCCTTCTTTCTTGTTTTTGGAAACAATTCCTGTATGAACAGAATACTTGGAGCAATGGCAGCCACATTGCTTCCATCAGAGGATGTAACTAAAGACAAAAAGTCCAACTGATAAGGACAGCAAGGTCAAAGGTTAGAAAGAGCCCTGGTAACATCATTGGGCCCCTGAATCAAGCTTTAATCTCCTTCCTCCCCATTTCTTGTGATATGACATGAGCAAAGCTTTCATGTGTTAAGATACTGTGACTCAGGTATCTTGTGACTTGCAGATAAAAACAATCTGATACTCTTACTCACATTTTCTTCTCATTCTTTTGCGTGAGTGTGTGTAAAGGTATAAGAGGGTGATTTATTTGACCCAAATCCATTTAGGATTTATTTTGTTTACTGTTGTGAAGTTTTTTTTTTTAATAAACAGTTAATAAATTTTTCCATGAATATTTATCCAGCTTTTATGTTTTGAAATGTCACCTTTATCTATCATATATTAAATTCTTTTCTATACCAGGATCTCATTAAGTTTCAAATTCCTCATTAATAAAATTATAATAAAAGTAGTACTTATCACATATGGTTGAGAGAGAATGCTTGTAAATTTCTAAACCCAAATCCTAGCATATAGTAAATATTAAATGTATGGTAGCTCTTGTTCATTATCATTTTCACTATCATATGATTTCTAGCTATAAGCTTCTTCATTGGTTTCATTTTCTTTGTTTTCCACCTTTGCATATTTTCATTATATACTGCTTCTAATTCTAATGGTAGTTAACTTTACACTTGGAAAAATTATGTTTAACCTCTTTTTCTTTAACTACAAAGTCAAGAATAAAATGGCATTTTTAAGTCTTTCCTATTCCAAACAACCAGTTTAACACTTTTTTAAATTCCACATTCACCTATTGCTCACTTCCTCTTCTTACTCACTGTATTTAGTCAGTAAAGCCTGGGATTTCAGACTAATGTTATCATAATTAATATTGTTTTATCTTAAATACCTTCTCCTTCAAGTTTAATTTTTGACATTTGTATTTAGTTTGGAAACCAGATTAAACAACTGACTCTAACCTGAATTCACATTCACTTTCTAGAAATGCTTTCACCTCCACCCAGCCTTTTTTATCAAGATCATCTTGAGGCCATCTCGGGGCTTCTTTTTGCTTCTTCTCCCAGTTGGTTTCAGTATATTTTAAATAATCTTCAAAACAGATACATGAGGACATAGTATTGATAACTTGTCTTTTCAGGAATGTCTTCTTATTCCCTTTATATATTAAAAACAAAAACTTAGAAGAAAATTCTTGGATCCCAAAATGGAAGAAAAAGGTAGAAGACGAGGTCAGGGAGACGATGCAGGGGAGGGAAGGGTTGCCGATAGGGTACAGGGCTCGGGAGCCTTTGGAAGGATTTGGGCTTTGAGCTGAGGGATGGTTCTAACTTTCATTTTTAAGTGACCATTCTGGCCACTGTGATTACAATGGGCAAGAGGTTATTGTAGTTATCCAGGCAAGAGATGAAGATGCTGGCACCAGCTGGGAGAAATAGATTGGGAGCAGGAGGGCTTCTGAACATGCTTTGAGGGTAGAGGCAACAGGACTTCCTAATGGGTTTGACATCACATATGAGAGAGGAGACAAGCTTGGCTCTGAGATTTGGGTTCTGAGTAGCTGAAAGAATGGACCTTCCATCAAGTGAGATGAGGAAGGCCATGGTAGAGCAGGTTTTAGGGAAGGGGACACTAGGGGATCAGTGTCAGACATGATGCATCTGAGATGTCTATTAGATTTTTAAGTGGAGATGCTAAATAGGTACTTGGACATATAAGCCTGGAGTTTGGGAGAGTTGGACTGGAGATACTCACTTGTGAGTAAAAGCATCTAGAGTGTATTTGAAACTATGAGCCTAGATAGAGTCTTGACAATATTTTTTATAGCTCCCTACACTGAATTCTTATTTTCTTTTTTTTTTTTTTTTATTTATTTCAGCTCATCATGGGGGTACATAAGTTTAGGTCATATACATTGTCCATGTCCCGCCCATCCCCCCGAGTCAGAGTCCCAAGCGCGTCCGTTCTCATTCTCCAGACAGTGCGCCTGGTACTCATCATGTAGTCATACCTCCATCCCCTCCCCCCCCACCTCCCTGGGTCTGCACCTTCAAGCATGACCATTCCCCAGAGGGTGTGCAACGCACTCGTCATGTAGGCTTATTTTCTTTTTACACATATTTGAATGAGTAGAGTTATGTTTTGGTTTTGGTTTTTTGAAGACACTGGCTTTACAAAAGATCAGAATATTTTATCGGCCTCGGCCCCATTTACTGCCTACTTCAGAGTCAGCTGAATCCTTTCTCCATCTGCAGTGGGAGTGCAGGCTCGCGTGCACAGCCCCTGGCCCCAGCCGGCAGGTGCTCACCCAGTACAGTTCTGATGGCCCGAGGTGATCATTTGTCTCTCCTCCCTCCTGCTTCAAAGCGATCAAGTGCATGGAATCCACAGTCCAGCACGCACCGTTCCAGGGCCCATTGCCCACTGTGGCCAAGCCCCCTCAGCCCTTCCTACTTTCCTTGCTTTTTTTCCTTTTTAAAAAAAAATTTCCTGGAAGTTATTTCTTTGAGAATTACAAAAGGTTCAACCTGTACAGTCAACAGATTCCTTCCCAGACTCAGAGCCTGAGGTGAGATGTGAAATATCTCCCCACCTCTGTTTCAGTGGGAATATTATTCATAACAAGGTAAAGGCTGAATCCACCAGAAGGGAAAACCCGGTGGTCTGCTCTCCCTCGGGACCGATCTACTTTGCTCCACATGCCGGTACTGCGTTGTGCATCAGGCTCAGGTTTAGTCTTAATCTGCCTTCAAAAATACTTTAGTGGAAAACTAAAAGATCCAAAAAGAGCCACTGGTCAGGTGCCATTTTAAGCCATTTCAACTGCAGAATGAAATCACATAGCATAGAGTTCATGTTGCCGCTGTGAATTTCCAAACTCTCCTCACCAAAGCCATCCATCGTGCTAAAGTCAACAGAGAAATTCCAAACAGCTGATAGTAAGTTTCCTCTCTCAGATCCCTGAGCCTTTTATAAACTACCTCATTTATCTCTCCAGCTACAAATAACAATCAGTTCACTCTTAGGATTTAGCTCACCAAGGGGGCAAGTCAGTATATGTTTTCCCAACAAGGTATAAATATCATATTCAAAAAGAAGAGTACTTTTCAATCTCCAAAGACACACACGTGAATATCCAATGTAAGCAACCTAAAGTTAGAATATGCACATAGTTACGGAGATTTGGTCTGTCTCTCATTTTTCCCCTCCCCTCAGCACCCCTACCTCAATAATTAACATTTATTGGGTCCATGTGTTACCCAAGTTAAGCTGTCCATAGCACCCATCTTTCTTTATTCTCTCAGTGCCAAGAGAAAGCAGGATGCTCCTATACCACTCATTCTTGGGCTGTGACACTAGAAGAAAAAAAAAAAGGAAATCAATTGTAGTCACACTTTATGGTCCAGTATGCAGTTCATATAGTGCAATTTTCTTTGCAAAAGCCCAATAAATAAAGGACTAATGGGTAAGGAATTCATGATTAGAGTTCACACTCAGAGACTTGCTAGAGGGGCTCAGGAATTGTACCTATGATGCTCGTGGGTTGCTTAGAGAAGAAATCACCATCCTCTAGGATCTATAGCTGAGGTAGACAGTAACAAACCAAAACAGAAGCAAGATCACCACAGCACAGAAGGTTGGGGTGGTGGGGCAGGGGTGTCTCAGAGGATAGGTATAAACTTGTCTTCCTTTGAGTTACTGGAGTTTTACTTCTTTTGAGACCTTTCTCTTAATTTTATTACAATGTTCCATCCCTACAAGGTATTTCTTGGAAGCCCATAATGATGCCTTGCACACAGTAGTCCTCTGTAAATGCTTGTGGAATTGAACAGACTGAATTTACAGTGTTACAGAGTAGCACACATGTGTGCACACATGTGGTTACATTTTGTTCCATAACACCTAAGACCCAGGAAGAAGAGCAGATTTGGAATGAGGTTTGGTGATGCAGAAATGGCGGGAGACCCAGGCTATTATGTAAGGCATCATTGAAATGGCTGGCTACAAGTAGAGAAAGAGAGTGGGAAGTGAAAGATGACTTGAGAGAATGAAGGAGGAAGCCTAAGACCCAGAGGGGAAAGGAAAAAAATTTAATAGGGTAAGGACAAGAAAGATGTTGAAGATAAGGAGATTGTAAGCAAAGAAGGCAAGTTCAGAGCTAAAGACCACAGAGACCTTCAGAGTTCCAAGTGCCAGTGAAATGTCCTGTGAGCAAGGCTCCCATGCACCCCCCGCAAGCTAGGGTAGGAATAGCACCCTACGGTGGTGGCCACGGGGGCCCTGAGGAAGGGCTGCCCAGAGACAGATGCTTGTGGGGCAGAGGAGGTCGAAACCCTCTATGGGCAAAGTGTTAGGAGAATCACCCAAAGTGTTAGGAGCAGCTGGGATTACGGTAGACGGTAGGAGAGGAAGATAACAGAATTCACTTCTGTGGTTAGCTTATAACTGTAAACACTGAACCAAATTCTTCAGTAAGATCTGAAACAAACTATTAGAAACCCCCACATCCTCGGCAGCTGCATTTGTAAATCTCCCTTTAAAACAATTAATATAGTATAAAATGGAATCTATTTCTTGAGCCTCGCAGTGGAGGGTAGGGGGAGGAACTCTTCAGTCTGATCTATCTTATAAATAAAGAATAGCAGGCACTTGTCAAAAGTAGTAAAATAGAACCATAGTGAAAATAACAACTCTAGAAAAGAACTACAGAAAGGGACATTTTGATCATCCCAGCCTTACTGCAGACTGTACCTGGAGGCATAGCGATTTTCTAAAGTATTGTGTATGTTGTTCAGAGAGTAGAATGGTAGTGACTGGGTGAGGAGGGGAACAAGTACAAAGCTCAGTTCTGTAGGATGAGAGGTTCTAGAGATCTAATGCACCGCACAGTGACTATAGTTAATACTACTGTATTGTATACTTGAAATTTGCTAAAGAACAGATCTTCAACATTCTCACTGCACACACACACACACACACACACACACACACACACACACAAAATGGCCATGTAAGGTGATGACTATGTTCATCAGCTTAACTGCAGTAGTCATTTCACAATGTATACGTATATCAAAACATCAAATTACATTTTAATAAAGCTGTTATTTAAAAATTAATAAAAAATAAAAATACAGTAGGTCTTTTTCCCAAGAACTTGCAGAACAAAAAGTCTGGATGTTTACGATGGAAGTGGCACATAATGCTTATGCACTAACTTGAGGGACCTTGGCCAAGCAACAATGGAACTGCCTCCCCCTCTGCCTGTGACCCTCTGCAGGAAAAGAATGCTATTTCTGCTTGGAGTTGAGATGTATATTTTCCACTCTTAGCCGGAGGTGAGACTGAGGGTGTTTCTCTTTAGCAATAGCCTTTAAGCCAAAGACAGGAAGGGTTTGACTTGGTGGACTGTCCTTACGAGTGTGTTCTCTGGCCACTGTTTTATGCTGAGAATATTTTTCTATAGCTGGATGCTTGTGTTGGTTTTTGTTTGGGAGTATCTGTGTTTGTCCAAGTAGAAGTCCCTGCTGGGAGACTGGGATAGTCTGGCACTGGGAAATCGAACTTTCCTCCAACCAAGCAAGTGTCTCAGGCTGGGAATTGCAGAGGGTGAACATCCTCTCCCACCTGGGCTCAGGAAACTGAGGCTAAGAGATGCAGAAACAGCACTGGGAGGAGCCAAAGAAGTTAACTGGCAAGAACAAGCAGCACACTTTCCCCTGATTCAGAAAGGGACAGTGGCCAGGACACAGAAAACCCAGCCTGTCCCTGTCATGGGTCTCACTCTTCCCAGGGACTTCATCTCCCTTCCCCATGAAGGCTGAAGCCACCTTGCTTGAGCTTTTCAACTTCCCTGTCCTCTTTCTGCTTCAGTCTTTCTATAGCTTCATCATTCTTCCATGCTTAACCCATCTTCTTCTAGTCTCTGCAATACAAGTGTCTCATGTCCTAGCCAATGTTCTTAAATCAATTCCTCTCATTGATGTAATCTCCTCTCTTCTCTGTCTCTGTATATGTCCAGGATTACTATCTCCCCCAAAAAGTAAAAATCCGCCTTCAGGACTGCTACCTCCAAAGATCAAGGCCAGACCCCCTTCTCAGTCTCACTTGAGAATGGCAGCTGTGATAATAAAAAATAAATATTTAATCTTTTTCCCCTGTTCCTGACACACAGCTCCCCAAACCCTTGGAATCTCCCAAGTGATAAGAGTGTCTTTTGTAAGCTAATGTTATGACTGGTGCTGGGGGCCCATGGAAAGCTTCAAGATAGGGGCTGGTGACCAGGAAGACCAAGGCATGATTGGAGAGTTGGGAGTTTCAGCCCCAGTCCCTGACCTTCAGGGAGGGAAGAGAGGCTGGAGGTTGAGTTCATCATCAGTGGCCAATGATTAAATTAATTGTGTCTACATGTGAGACTTCCATAAAAAGCCCTAAGTGGTGGGGTTTGGAGAGCTTCCAGGTTGGTGAACACATGGAGGTGCTGGGAGGGTGGCAGCCCCAGGGCAGGCACAAAAGCTCTGCACCCCTCCCCAACACCTCACATCTCCCTCCATTTGGCTGGTCCTGAGTTGTAGGCTTTATAATAAATTGGTAATAGTAAGTAAGGCATTTTCCTGAGCTCTGTAAGCTGTTCTAGCAAATATTTGGACATGAAGAGGGGGTCTTGGGAACTCCTGACTTATAGCCAAGTGGTGAAAAGTGCAGGTGGAAACCTGGAACATGCAGCTGGTGTCTGAGGTTGGGGAGCCTCGTGGACTGAGCTCTCAGACTGTGAAGTCTGCACCAACTCTGGGTAGTTAGTATCAGAACTGAGTCAGATTGTAGGATATCCTGTTGGTGTCTGGAGAGTTGGAGAACTGCTTGTTGGCAAGGGAAAAGTACCCACCATACATTTAGTGTCAGAAGAGTTGGAGGTAAAAAACATCTCAGAGGGCCCCTCTTCTGGGATCCTCTTCTCTAATTGCCCCTGTTCCATCTGTAAAGTCTCAACTATGGTTCTTCATCATCCCCTAGGTACATCCCCTAGGACCTCAGCCTGGCAAACCTCTATCCTTTCTTGTGTTCCTGACTTTGGTCAGGAACCCAACCAAACTCAACATCTGCCTGCTTGACCCTGTATGTTGTTCTCCTGGTTTCTGGTCATTTCATGTTAATCCTGGTGTCCTAAAGCATTAAGAAGTACCCGACACTTTTGGCATGATATCAGGTGATTTACCAGGAGTGCAACCTTTTCTTAAGACATAGCCTGTTACAGAGTGCCCTTGTCTCTGAAAAGACCCCATTTCCTAGCCTCAGCTCCCTGCTCCCTTCTTCTTGTCCAGTTAGATGCACCCATCCTCCAATCGAGTGTCTCCAAATACAATCAAACTTCAAAGACAGACCATTTCTATTTCTTCTGCTATGTTGCCATCACATAACATAAAGGCTTTGGGGAAATTACTAAAGTGGATTTATATTTAAATCATCTCTCGAATCAGTGGACTGTATGTACTATTTAATATGAACTCAACTTCCCATTTAAAAAAAAATCTTTCAACTGCTCATCTTCTCTCCAGCTATGACCTTTTTTCTCTCTCCTCTTCTCCTTCCAGCTTCTCCAACTGCTGCTCATCCTCACTAGCTCCCACCCCTGACTTGCCAAGCCATTCTTGATGGCTTCTATCCCCGCCCTCCCCAAAATGGCTCTTCCTATGGTCATAGAGGATCTCTTGACTCACTCCTTTCTTCCTGAAATGCTCCTCTCCACTTCCTGGACACTCCCCTTGCTCTTCCCTGGCTCCTCTGCGGGATCGTGCTCCTCTATCAATAAACAATAAATTTTGGGGTCCCTCAGGACTGGCCCTAGTTCTCCTTTTCTTACCCTATACCCTTTCCAGGACAACATCAGCCATGCTGGTGCCTTTGTTATCACCTGTAAGTAGATGACTCACGTTTTCACAGCTCCAGCCTGGACCTCTCCCTATTTCCACGCACCTGCTCGATCAACCCTCATGGATGTCCCAGAATCCCCTCAGACTCAACAGAAACAAAGGTGAATTCACTGCTGTGTCTGTCAGTCAGCATCTTGGCAGGAAGAAATGGCACCTTGCAACAGAGATAATTCAGAAGAATTGAACAAATATGTTAACAAAAGGTCTATTTACCATGGTGTGGACAAGGTTAAAGGAAATCAGCAAGGGACGGAGAGCTTGGGGAGTGAGATCTGATATCACTTTCCTGCTGTGTGACTTCCTGACCATTGGCAAAACTCAACCAGGCAAAACTCAGCCAGGCGCAAAGAAATATGGGCCTCACTGAGGCAGTCTATGTATGTCAGCCTCCTAGGCTCAGATCAGGGTGGAAAGGGCTGGAACTAAAGGGCCAAATGAGTAACATCCGGCATGATGATCTCCCACCAGAACAAGTTCTCTCCCAGCATTGCCTACTGAGGAATGGTGCCACCATCCACCCAGTCAATCAAACCAGAAACCCAGAATCTTCTTGACATCCTCTTTCTCTTATCCTCCATTTCCAAGCCATCATGTGTCCTAGTAGAACTTCTCAGAACAATCTGGCCTCAACTATTTGGACACAACTTGCTTCAGATTGATCTGTACCTCTCTTTCATAACACTCACTACAGCTGTAATGTAGATGTGTGTAGGATCATTTTACCGGCATATCTCTTTGCCTAGAACCTATAAAGTCCATCTTAGCAGAGACTAGGATTATTTTTGTTCACCATCATTTCTCCAGTCAATTGCCACAGTCTCTGGCATGGAGTAGGCACCGAATAACATCTGTTGAATGAGAGCCTGTTGGGACTTGCAGGAATCTATAGATCACACAGTCACATCCTGTCACTATGGGAGAGAACAGGAATCCTATCGCCCCAGAGAAAGTTAAGTTACTTGTTCAGGAATTCAAAGTAAGTTATAACAAAAGGTAATCTTCTTACTATTAACTAAGTGTTGGGTCCTGTCTGAGGGCTTTATAAATGTATCAGTAGAGACTCTCAATCCACAAACTCAGACATACAGGAAATATCCATTTATATATTTTCTTTAAGTCCAAAAATATCTAACATTTGAGTCCTGCTAAGTAGGCTAGTAGAAAATCTAGTCATTTCAGGATGTCTTACCCTTTCAAGAATCACAGCAGAATCTAGAGGTTTTGTGCAATATCTAGGAGTGATAAGCAGTGCTTCTAGCCTGCAGTTCATCGTAATCCTGCTGAAATCCTCATTGCCTATGTCTGTAGGGATGTGTTGAGGTTTGGGGGTTCTCTGCTTCTGTTGTACCTGCAGGTGAGGTACAGAAATCCGTGCCTGGGCTGGAAACATCAGAACCTAGGGTCCAGTCCCCTAAGCAACATAAAAAGAGCTCCCTTATTCCCCACTGTGTTTGGGGGCTCTAGGAGAAGCTCTTGGGTGTGTGCTCTCACCCCAGCCTGGCTTCTGGCCTCTCTCCTCTCTCTCTCCCTCCCACTCTCCCTCTCTCCTTGTAACCCCCAGAGAGGACGTTCATCAGTAAGCTCAGGATTTAGTAAAACAGCAGCAGGGAAGGGAAGTGGCTCACAGGCAACTTCTGCTGCAATTGAAATTCTTTTTCAAAGCAAAGAAGCATGGAAGAGCTGTTTACTCTGATGGAATGGGTGTTAGGGAGGGGGGAAACCAAAGGAAGACTAAACCTGATAACTGTGTTTCTCAAAAAACATACTGCCATACTAATATTATTTTATTAAACCTCACAACAAGCTTGTGACTTAATTACTAGAGTCTTTAATTTTTAGATGAAAAAAACTCTTAACAAAGAAGCTTTGAATAACTTATCCAAGGTAGCTCAACCAGTAGGTGGCCAAGTTGGAAACCTGACTTACCCCCAGCTTCTGTTCCAGCTTTGGGAAATGAGGAAGAGAATAATGAATGATGGGAGAAAGCTTGGGGCGTATCACGGGCAAAATAGGTTTTCTCACCTGGGGTGGGAAATCTGAAGTGGAATTTCCCTGGTGTTGAGAAAAGAGCAATAGGAAGAAGTTTGTTTGAGAAGTAAAAAACAAAAATCAGAATTATTAAGTGGGGAAATTTAGAAAGAAAGGTGCCACTCTACGTCTTGGACTTTCCACCTGTGAGCTATTCAACTTGCTCTGAAAGGCAAGACGTGTTTTGCAGCAATATTTTTGAGTTGGGATTTTTGTAATGGATTCCAAATGAAAACCCATGTCCTCTTTGTGGGACAATCTCTTGTTTTAATGCCAAAGATTTGCTGTTTGATGGAGAAAATGTTGTCAAAATATGTTTCCCATTCCATAGTCATCAGAAAACACATGGGAGGGATAATATAGACTTCCTGGACACACACACACATACAGACACACACACACACACACACGCACAAATAACTTTCCTAAATAATTTAATGATGACATTTGGAATTGATCTCATACATATTAAACCCTCTGAAAAGTCCATGTCTATGAAGTGAGGCTTTAAATAGTAAGCTTCGTTGCCTACAAAGGTCAAATACACCCTCTTGTGGTACAATGGCATATTTTATTTCCAGATGATTTCTATCATAGAGCTCATGAGATGGTAGTTTGAAGAATAATGAGTACTTGAGAAGAAACAATGAAACCTGTAATGCCTTTATGCTGTAATGTCAAAGCCATTTTTAAAAATATTAATTATATCTGTCTTATGGACTCCCATAATCTCTAACTTCCAGTGAAAAAACTGAGGCTCAAAAGACTTGCATATGTTGTCCAAGGAAACCCAACTAAGGAGTGGAAAAGTAAAGTGAAACCAAGGCACTGAATGTCCTGCCTCTGTTACAACAAACACATGCCTTTAAGAAAATCAATTCAATTGATTGCCACAAATTATAAGGGTTAAAGGCTGAAGAACTAATAAAACTGCCAAAAGGTTCATCCTTTTGTGACAGTCATGTGACAGAGTGATCCACCATAACCAGGGAGAAGAGGTCACCTACCTGCCTGGGCATGGCAGCACCTCTGACAGCCAATGGCTTCCAGGGCCTACCCACCAACAGGTTTTGAGCGCCTGTTATCTCCTAGGGCGTCCCGGGAGCTGATGGTAAAGTAGTGAGCAAGGCAGACAAGATCCCTCCAGCCTTATGAAGTTTACAGTCCACCTGGGTATATTAGTTTTCTGTCACTGTGCAACAGGTTACTAACCTAGACGTTTAAAATAACACTATTTATAGCATGCAGTTCCCTGGGTCAGAAGTCTGGACAGGATGGGCTGGGGTCCCACTTAAGGCCAAAATCAAGGTGTCGGCTGGGCGCTGCTCTTCTCTGGAGGTCCTGGAGGGAAGAATTCACTTCCAAGTTTATTCCAGTTGTTGGCAGAATTTAGCTCCTTATGCTTGTAGGGCTGAGGTCCCCAGCCACTCGCTGGCTGTCTGTTGGGGCGTCTCTCGGAGCCTTCAGGTTACTCACGTTGCTGCTCCTGGTTCTGGGCACATCCAGACCTTCTCAGGCTTTGAATCCCTCTAACTTCCTCCTCCGGGCCAGCCAGAGAAAACCCCGCTTTAAAGGGCTCTTGTGAATAGATTAGGCTCACCTGGCTCATGTCCCTTTTGCCCTGTGACATAACGTAATCACGGCAGTGGTCTCAGCATCCATGCACTCTCAAAGCGGGGGAGAACTTACAAGGGCAAAGTTCACTGAGGGTTAGTCCTCGAAATCTGTCTCCACCAGTGCTCAAGGGAGTAATGAAGACAAAGGCATAACTTTTGGTTCTGAAGCCTAAGCAAGGAATGAAACAGGCTTCTACAGCAGGGAGACCCGAATAACGAGAACAAGCCGGCCACGCGACACACTGCAAGAAGACTGCTCGGGACCGAGAGCACGGTTTTCAGAAAGGCCCAAGATGGGATGCAGTTCAGGGTATTCTGATCACGGAAAGAAGGCCAGCAAGGGAGAGAGTGGCGCAAGGTAATTTGGAGAGTTGAGTCTGAACAAGACAGGGCAGGCTTTGCAGACTTTGGGAAGGAGTTTGGATTTTATTTTTAATATCCTGAAAGTCTTTGAAGCATCTGATACTCAGGAGGAGTGTGGTCTGATTTGTGTTTTCAAAAGGCAACTTTAGATGCTCAGAGGGAAGGGGATTATGAGGGAAGAGGAGTAGAAGCAGAGCGAGCCGTCAGGAGCACTGGCGGGTCCAGGAGAAAGAGATGGTGGGGCTGGGCTGCTGTGGGGGCAACAGACGGGGTAAGGAGGGCTTTTCCAAAGACACCCTCGGGGGCTATGATTGGTGGGATTTCCTGATAGACTGTTAAATTCTTCGATATATATCATCACTCAGAACTGGGATGTTGCATACTTAATAAAAACAAATGTAATGTCATTTATAGTGAATATGTTTATGCACCTGGGGAGAGCACGAGAATGACCTGGAACCCCAGCAGGAGTGAGCAGAGAGCTCAGCATGTGGGGGCCGCACTCAGTGCAGAGGAGACCCTGCCTGCCAGCCTCAGGCGTCTGAAGCGGGTATTGTGGAAGCCGGTCAGCGAGAAGATGAGACCCCACCCGGGTGCCCTCCTTCACCCCGAAGGAGCCCACAGGGGCCGTAGGATCTAACCTGGCAAAGAAGATTTAAATGTAAATTCTCCCTTCTTATTGGTCTGCTCCTAAAAAATTTCAAAAAGACTCACACAGATTCTTACAGAATTAATGGAAAAATCTCAGTAATGGGTAGACAAAGACCTACCTTTACAGGAGTGAAGACCGAAAAGACCAATATGAGGAATCAAAGGAAATTACTTCATTCAAAACAGACTTGGCGCAAGTAACAGGAGAAAATTTTGAAGAACTTTGTAGTCTCAAAACGTTTAAGAAGATGTTACTTCAGCCTGGGTGTCTCACGTCTGTGATCCTAGCACTTTGGGAGGCTGAGGCAGGAGGATGGCAGCTTGAGACCAACAGTTCAAGACCAGCCTGGCAATATAGTGAGACCACATCTCTACAAAAAATAGAAAAATTACTTGGGCGTGGTGACACACGCCTATAGTCCTGCTACTTGGGAGGCTGAGATAAGAGATCGCTTGAGCCTAGGAGTTTGAGGCTGCAGTGAGCTATGATGATGTCTCTGCTTTCCAGCCTGGGCAACAGAGGCAAAGGAAGACCCTGCCTCTAAAACAAAACAAAACAAAAAATCTTACTTATTACTTCATAAAAAATAAAAAAGCACAGACGATCATAAAATAGAACAGGCATACATTCTTGCCCTTCATTATATAAAATATATTAATATATTATGTACTATATATATATGCACACATAAATGAGGAGCTCTGTGAATTTTCTACAGTCTGGAATCATTCAAATAAATATAGGCATTATCTGTTCTATTATATTGAACTCAGCTGTAAAACCATTTGAGCCTAGTTCCTTTTTTGAAACACTAGCTCTGTAATTACTGTTTCAGTCCATGCTGTGTCTGTTCCAATTTTTTAACTCTTCTTGAGTCCATTGCAAAAGTTAATGTTTTAATAGGAAATCTTCTGTGCCCTCGAGATTTTAAAATATATTGCCATATTGTTGCAAGTAATTGTCTCTAATATTTCTTTTAATCTCTTCCATACTTGTATCTCCTTTCTTGTTACTAACATGGTTTGATGTTGCTTTCTATTTTATTAGTTCTTTCAAGTACCAACTTTTGGTTTCATTTATTGTTTCATCTCTTCCTTTGTTTCCTAGTAAATCAATATGAGCGTTTTATCTTGACTAATATTCACCTCTTGCTTTTCTTTGGTTTCTTTTGTGTTTCTTTTTCTAATTTGTGAGGTTATATACTTTGTTCATTAGTTTTTTTCTTTATTCAAAATTTCAAATAATGTCATGTGTGGCTATATAATTTCCTACATATTTTAGATGTGTTCCATAGGTTTTGGTAATAAAATATTTTCTTTTTTGTTGCATTTGAGAAATTTTTTTTTTCAAAAAGGATTTGTCAAGGGGTTATTTATGAGAATTTTTTTAATTTATAAAAAATCATTTTTGGTCCACTTTTCATTGTTGATTTCTAGTTTTATTAAATTGTGATGAAAGAATGTGATCTGTAAACTTCCTACTTTTGGTAAATTATTGAAGTTTTCTTTTGGTCAAGTACATCATTGATCTATTATAAGTGTTCCACAGGCATAAGAAAAGAGTAATATTTCTTCTCATAGAGAGACGTGTCCTATTAGTGTGAATGTGTAAGCATGTGGCACTGCATAACTAATTTTGATTGTATATTTCTTTATAGATTGTGTTCTTCAAATATTAATACTATTAGATCTACTTATATTTTGCTATTTGATTTGTCAAATTTGAAAAGAGTACATTACAATTTCCTGTTATAATGGCATTTTAAAAATAAATCTCTCTTTGTATTTTTAGGAATTCTTCAGACATTATAATATACAACAAATGATGCTAGCATGGTTTGTTCCCCTTCTAGACAAAAACAAAGCCGGACTTATCCTATATGCAGTAATTAATTGCACATGAATTAAACATGTAAATGTATAAATGAAAACACTAGAAGAAAACTCAGGAGAGTATAGCTGTAGAGATCTTTCTATGCAAGGCTACAGAAATCCAGAATCCATAAAAACATTTATTGACCACATAAAATTTTTAGCTATTTAAATGGTAAAAACAAATCCACTATTCAGGCCGGGCACAGTGGCTCAGGCCTGTAATCCTAGCATTCTGGGAGGCCAAGGCAGGCGGATTGTTTGAGCTCTGGAGTTCAAGACCAGCCTGAGCAAGAGTGAGACCCCGTCTCTACTAAAAATATAAAGAAATTAGCTGGACAGCTAAAAATACATACATAGAAAAAATTAGCCGGGCATGGTGGCACATTCCTGTAGTCCCAGCTACTCGGGAGGCTGAGGCGGGAGGATTGCTCGAGCCCAGGAGTTTGGAGTTGCTGTGAGCTAGGCTGATGCCATGGCACTCTAGCCCGGGCAACAGAGCAAGACTCTGTCTCAAAAAAAAAAAAACAATATTCGCAAAGTCAAAAGGCAAATGACAATAGGAATACTAGCAAAAGTTCCCAAGGAAAATCCCTTTGCAAGCCAGGGCCCTGCCTTCATATCCAATATTGCCATGAGGTTTTCTCTCTTTGATCACCAAATTGCTTCTTAAATTAGTTGAAGCCTGTAGGCTTTAAATACAGAGTAGTCTTGTATATCTTGATTAGCAACCGTTTATATTGATGTACCCACACTGTGTTTGAAATCTAAGACTGGGGTTCATCTTTACCAGAGTCATTTCAAAGACTCCGTGGGCTACCTGTGCCTGGGCTGCCCAGCCTCTACGGGTCTAGCAGTCTCAAAAGAATCACATGCAGCTTAGAATTAGGAAATCCAGCCCAAGTGGGGGCCTGGAGCCCATCTCGAGAGCAGACATGCACCATGTTCCCGCTCACAACTTTTGTACCAGCTAAAAATTGATGGCTTAACTGCTAAGGGGGGAAAGTCCACTCCTTTGAATATACAGACTTTCAGAAACCCCTTCCAGGCCCTCTCCCCACTGCCAGCACTGTGAGAAGTTGGACCCTTTACTCCTTGCTGGGTTAGGGATCCTCTCCTTTCTGCCCCACTGGGACTAGGAACAAGCAAGATGGCACTGACGCCTGCTGTTTTTGCACTCAGACTTGTGAGTCCAGTGTCTGCATTTAAGACTCACTCAGAGGAAAAACGGGATCTGCTCTTAGACATTGGAACTACACAGTGCATCTTTAATCAAACTAACAGAACTAACAAAACATCGACAACTCAAATGACAGACAAACAGTTAATATCCCCAAGATCAAAAGAGTGCCCATGGACCAAAAAGAAAAAGACAAGGCAATAGAAAAATGTGCAGTCAGTAACAAGCAACCACAGAAAAGGAAAATACCTATGACCAATAAGTCCATTAAAAGATTCTCAATCCCACCAGTAGTCAGGAAAATATAAATAAAGCAACAATAAGACACCATTTTTTCCCCTCAAAACTGGCAAAATTAAATAAGCCACAGTTTCCAGTGCTGGAGAAAGTTTGAATAAATGGACCCTCTCATACATTGCTGGTATGAGTGTAAATTAGTACAATATCTTTGCAAAACTCGATGCCCATTGTAAGTCAGAATATATAGATGTTTGTTCCTCACAATCTCACCTGGGGAGATCTAATCTATAAAAATAAAAGAACTAGTAAAATTAGAGGTACAATGTCATTACTTACAGCATCATCTTCTACAAACATCTTGGAAACAACCTGAGTGTCAATTAATTAAGAAAATGCTTAAATCAAGCATAATTCAGTTATATTGGGAATACTATTCTGACATTAAAAAGCAGGAACCAGATTTGTATCTGTTGGCCCACATGATTTTCCAAGAATAGTGCTTTAATAATACTAACTAAATAAGAAAAAAAAATCCACTAAATCAAATAAAATAGAGAAATGAAAAGACAAATATTTAACATTAAGAAAAAGAAAGGTGATATAACAATACACAGGAAGAACACATTTATGAGAATAGTACACACACGTGTACAAATATACACAAAAATAAACACACATATAAACTCCTTGAAAACCTGATTTCTTTAAAAGTATAAACTATACAGATTCACTCTTTTTAGTGGTAGAAAACCTGAATACACAAATATATACACAAGTACCCCCTCCCAAAAAAAGCTATTCAAAAGTTGCTCAAAATGTACTGGATCAGATGAAATAGTGGCAGAATTTTAACAAACTTTGAAAAACAGATTATATCTCTGCTATGTAAATTGTTGTGGAGTAGCAGGGTGAACCCTATTTTGGGAAGCTAGAATGACTCTGATACAAAACTCTGACAAAAAGCACAAAATACAAAAGCTAGTTAACCTGCCCAGATGCCAACAGGCAAAAGCATAAAAAAGTCTATGGCTAGAAAATTTGGTTAAGTAACATAAAAGCAAAATAACACACAAGCATACCCTAATTTTGTATACAGAGGTAATTCTGTGAATATTTCGATTTTTAAATAACTTCATAAAGTTAACGCACTATGGATTAAAATCCAAGAGGTTTTTTGTAGTGGGGGGGGGAGGGGTGTGCAGGTAGTGGTGGGGGAGGGAGGAATCTTCACAAAAATTTTCAAGTTCACCAGAAGAATAAATATGCAGGAGAAATACATAACTTTTTTTAAAAAAAGAATACTAGTGAAGGGGACTTATTGCACCGGAAAGTAAAATATACTTAAAGTAACTAAAACCAATGTAGTATCAGTACAGGAATAGGCAGGCACATAAAGCAGAATGGAAAATCCAGAATGGCATAAGATATACAAACTGAGTAAGTGATACATGCTCATTTTCAGTTCAGCATAGAAAAAATAGGTCTTTCAGAAATGCTATTTTAAAACTTGGTTAACTGTTTGGAAAATGATTCTATTCAATCCAGACCTTGAATTTAATTCCTTAGTAATCAAAGAAATGACCATTTGGAAAAAGATTCTATTCAACCTGAACAGACCTTGAATTTATTTCACTGGTAGTATAACGAATGCAAATAAAAACAAGCTATCCCATTTTCTTTGCCTATTCCATCACGAAGGATACAGTACGCTGGTCTAAAGGACATGCCCTGTGTTGGTGGCCGTAACACGGCACAGCCTCTCTGCTGTCCTGTTTGACCACATTTCAAGGTTTAGAAACTGACACAGTAAGTCTACTTCGAAGAACTTATTAGGGAATATATAATAACGGACAATCTATAACAACATTGAACATCTAGAGAAAATAGATTTTTCTACTAAAATAAAAAATTATTAAACGAACCCAAGAAGAGTGAGAAACTGGAGCAGAACTTGGAGTGAAGGATAAAT
Source organism: Lemur catta (assembly GCF_020740605.2). Lineage (NCBI taxonomy): Eukaryota > Metazoa > Chordata > Mammalia > Primates > Lemuridae > Lemur > Lemur catta. Next base: position 4,377,431 of record NC_059142.1, read on the forward strand.
TGGAGAAGCCATGATTGAGCTACTGCTGAATAAAAGGAACCAGTTTCAGATGATTTTACAGCTCAGTTCAACATATCCTTAAGAAATAGATACTGCCTGCGAATATGCCAACAATTCTAGGCTGCAGAAAAGAGAGAAAAGCCTTCTGCAAATTTTATAAAGATGGGCAAGAGTAGAAGCCCCACACTGGCAGCAAATCTGGCTCCCCTATCTTCACCCCAAAGTGGGGTGCTTCCCTCTGCACTGCCATGCCCCCCCCTCGGGGCAGGGGGCTTTCTTCCCAGCCAGAGTCCAGCCTTTGGAGAACAGAAGGCTTCTGGAAGGCAGACTTTGCTCCCTGGGTTAGGTTAGCAAGGCTTCAAAGGAACCCCCAGCTCTCAGAGTCATGTGGGGCCACGCAGCAAGAATGAAGCGCAAATTATGTCACCTTCTTATCCTGCCATATTATACATACACACATTTCGGAAGAATTTTTCAACCAATATTTTCAGAAGGAATCTTTACTTTCTTGAATCGTACTTTCTTCTTCATAATTTTCCACATTGTTTGAAGCTCTGAACAATAAACATGTGCTTTTATAATTTAAAAATATAAGAGCTGTTTTTATATTGAAAAGAAGTCCATGGTAAATTCCCCTAAATAGATCAATTTAGGGGACAATTAACATTATTACAACATCAAGTCTTCCCGTGTAGTGTAATAAGTATGAATTACCTCCAGCTATCCGAAGCCCTGCTTAGCGTATGGCAGGTACTTCTGTAGCTGTACTCATAGGTATTTTATATATTTTGTTGATTTTTTTAATTAGATCTGTTTTTCATTTTAACTTCTGACTGGTTGTTACCGGTAAAAGGGTTAAATGCAACAGATTTCTGTGGGACTAGCTGTCCAGAGGGAATCTGAGGTCCTGGCTTTGTAATCGATTTAACATTGATGCCTTTGGGGTCTTGCCCTTAAGAATGGTGTTTGTGGTTTATTTCAGAAAGATGTCTTTGGTCTTGGTCAGGATGTATCCTGTGTTGCCAATTATTGATTTTGAGGGGCACAAATCTTTAAAAAAATATTTTAGTGTTTATGATAATTTTTATGGTCTTTTTCTCCAAGCTATTAATATAGTCATTATTATTAATCTATTTCTAAGACTGAATTATCCCTGAGTTTCTAAACAAACATACAAATAAAAACCCTACCTCTTCAAGACATAGTATTTTTTTATCATATTGATTCTAGTACCTATATTTTTCTTAGAATTATGCTTTGATATTTGTTTATACAGGACTTTTGTGTGTAGCTTTCTGTTTTTATGAGCTACATTTGTCAGGCTTTCTTACTTATGCTCCGCTAACTTCATAGAATGAATTGGAAAGTTTTCCATATTTTCTATGCTTTTAAGTGCTTAAATGGTCTAAAAATTGTTGCTAAAAGGACTGATAGATCTTGAGTCTCGGTGTTGCTCAAGTATTTTACAATGAATATTGTAGATTAGTTTTATAATTTAATAGAATGAGTACCTTAAAATACAAAATAGACAAGATGAACTGAAATGATAGAGTAAGTGAAAAGTAAGTTTTAGAAATCACCTCTATGGAATAATCCCGAATAGCTATAAACACATGCATTTGAATAAGCTGGAAAGGAATATAATAAAAAGTTAACAGAGGTTACTTCTGGAAGACAAAATGGCTGGTGATTTTTAGGTTCTCTTTTGAGAGTTTCCTACATTATTCTGCTCTTTCCACCATTTGCATGCAGTACTTTTACAATTAGGAATTAATGAATGATTTGTTAGAGATGCTGAGCTCTTAACAGTAAGAGCTGAGGCTCATGAACATCAATAATATTTACAAATGCTTCTGTGCACAGTTGGATGCCAACAAAAGAGCACATTAAATGAGAACATGGATTGTATTTATTGTCTCTGAAACTAGCATCTATTGTGGGGTGGTGAAGGTTTATCTAGAGAGGTTCAAGCACGTCTTTTCTCTCTGGTCCACAAATGGTATCTAACAGGAAATTTAAAAGGGCTGGGAAGCCAGGGCTGCATGTGTGGAGTCCTCAGAGGAGACGGGCCAGCCAGGTCTGCAGAGTGCAGTCACCAGACGGGGACGTGTTCCAGCTCTTCTGATTAACTGATTTTGCTGAAATTTGGAAGCAGAGGTTAACGATTTAGAAAGATGCCGACTCAATGTTTTACTGCAGCTGTACCATGATGCTGATCAAATGTTATCAGTCACTCAATGCAGAAAGGAAATAACAAATTTTTCAAAGAGGCATTGCGAGTAGATTTCCTCGCCTTGTGATTCAGCCTGACCCAGAGACCCTCGGGCACATCAGCCTTATTTACAGTTTAGCCAGGGAGTCCCTCTGGCTCCTCTCTGCACAGATAACTATGGAGCGCTGTACGTGCAGAGTCTCCACTGAGAACCTCTCCCGGACAGCACTTCCATCTGAGCTGCCACTGCAGAGACAGCTCCTGAGATAATGCAGGGGAGAGAGGCTGCCCATCAATCTCTTTTAGGTTGTGTCTTCCTGATATCCAAACATCATTAACCCCGTGAAAAATTCAGTAAAACCAGCTGCATGACTTCATGTCGACACAGAAGTAAACTCATTTTCCTGAGAGCCAGAGGGGCCATGAGTGTTCGTCCATTTACATACACACACACGCTCCAGCTGTGCCCACCTCCGGCTTCCACATAAATGGAAATTATTTGTTCATTTTGCCACCCTGGTGCTGAGTTATCTTCATGCATGAAAATGTGGATAAGACATCTCCCCACAGCACCCCTGACCTTGCCTCTGCTCTTTCCTCTGTGAAGAATGAATGCTCCTTTCTCATTTCCTCCTTTCTTTTTCTTTCTCTCTCTCTCTCTCTCTTTTTTTATGAGAGAGTCTGGGAAATTCCCAAACTCAATTCAAGAGTCATTTCCTTTCCAAGGCTGCTCCTGAATCTATGCCCAGGTGCTCCATCCTATTATTCCTATTTCTTCTCTAGAAGTTTGGACCAGCACCCAATTATCAATTTACCTCCCACGATAGACCATGAGCTCTTCAAAGACCAGTAATGACAACCATGGGTAACATTTAGTGCTTTCTATTGCCCTGAGCACTCTGCTAAGCACTCAATATTTCTTCCACTTATTACAATGCTGATATGATTTCTAATATTTACATTCCTTAGATCATTCTACATGCATTAGACAAATATTTATATAATTTTTGTAGTACTCTACAGGTATATTCTATCATTATTCCCATTCAACAGATGCATGCACTGAGGTTTAAAGAAATCCATTAATTTGCCCAAGGTCACTAGCTAGTGGGTGGCAAGTGTGGACTGCAGAGCATGCTCTGGCTACGACTCGATGCTGGTAGCAGATCAAACACAGACTTAATCATCTTTATAGCCCCAGGCCCGAGCAGCCTGCCAAAGACATAGAAGATACCTAAGATATATTTATAGAACACATATATGACACATTTAACAAAATAAGACAAAGACCACCTGGATGACGAAGCAGAAAAGCTTCAGGAAACTTCAGTTTAAATATTACATCCTGGTGACATCCCTGACCACCCTCTTCTCGCCAGCTTTTGTAACCACCTCAAGAACACTCACCACGGCTGTGTAATCGCGTATCTACTTGTCTGTTTGCTCATTAGTTCAATTGTCTGCCTCTCCCACTTGACCATAAAGTCCACAAGGAGCTTTGCAGCCACAGCTTTGGGACGGGCACCTGGCACATTGTTGCTCACTCGATTAAAAAAAAAAAATGAGTGAATGAGTGACTGAATGCATGAATGAAAGGCATCAACTTCCCTCCAAATGCGACTCCTTCTCATGTCTCTACACGGGATTTTTGAAATGAATAATACTAAAAATTCTCCCCATCAGTCTGTCTCCACAGCACTCCCCCACAAAACATGATCAATGTTGTTTTTCCCTTGTGTCTCTTGCTGCAGGGCCACTAAATGAACACGTGCTCTGGGTAGATACCACAGCTGAGAAATTAGCTCTGACTAGTTTTCTCAGGAGTAAACTAGTAAACTCCCTGAAAGAGTGAGCCTCCTGCAAGCTTTCTCCCCGCAAAGGGCCTTGCGGTCCTGGAGGTCTGGTTTAATTTGACTTTTAAAAAAATACAGAAATGTGACACTTATTTATCCTCAAGTGTCCTAAAGCAATAACCTTTTATAATTTTCTTTTCCTTTCCTACTGCACGATACTGGTTCAGACCTTGCCTCACATTAGACTGTGTAAATAACTTCCTTACTATGAATAGAGGATTTCAGGGAAGAGGGGAATTTGATAGCCCACCAATGCATCACCCCTTTTTCTTAGCTCATCTGAGAAGACAGCCAAACCCCGAGCTATAAACTGAATTAGATGAAGACAGAGTGACACGCAGAACCCAGGCTCCCGGCCTCCTAGCCTGTCTCCTGTCTCTGCACCCCACCTTTCATTTTGGGGCCCCCTCTCTCATCTCTTAAGGCCGTGTTAGAGCCTGGCTCTGTCCCAGGTTAATAAACAGAACTAGGCTTGTTCAAGAATGTAGGAAATTGCACATTTTAAGACATTAGATTGATTGTGAGCTGTGCAAAGCAAAAAGATTACATTTCCTATAAATCTGTTTCCACTCAGTCCCCGCCAGGCCAAGCCAGTGTTGTTCACATTCCGTGGCCATTCCCACCACCCTGTGGCCACAGCCCGATATTGCACACAAACAGTAAAATCCCCAGCAAACAGCAGGCTGTGATTTGCTTGAAGATACTTTCACAAGTGGATTTTGACCCACATTCTTTTCTGTCCCCATGACTGGAATCATATCGCCCTGATTTCAGCAGCACTGGGCTGAGATAGAAAGCAGACTGCAGAGGAAATGGGAAGGGGAAGTCCCTCTTACTTCCCTCAAAATCGTGGAGTAGTAGCAGGAGGATCCTCAGAAAAGGCAATTGAGAACCATCCCCAGAACTTGCTCTTTATAAACTCATGCCATTTAGAATCTACTTTGGAATCCTTACACCCCTCCATGTGTCCCCAAGTTCCACATTTGGAACACCTCCCATGACCCCATGACCTTAATACATGTTTCACCATTTCCTGAAGGCAGATTTTATTTTTTCTTTTTTAAGACAGAGTCTGGCTCTGTTGCCCAGGCTAGAGTGCCATGGCATCAGCCCAGCTCACAGCAACTCTTGGGCTCAAGGGGTCCTCCTGCCTCAGCCTCCTGAGTAGCTGGGACTACAGGCAAGCACCACAATGCCAGGCTAATTTTTCTATTTTCGTAGAGATGGGGTCTTGCTCTTGCTCAGGCTGGTCTGGAACTCCTAACCTCAAGCCATCCTCCCACCTTGGCCTCCCAGAGTGCTAGGATTACAGGCGTGAGCCATCGAGTCTGGCAGGAGCCAGTATTTTATAATACAACCAGTATTCCTGATTCTCAGTTGGATTAACAGATCAAAAAGACTTTTAAAAGCCCTCGCTGACCCAGAGAATCTCAGAGGTACACAGTGATATACACAGGCCTATGTGATTGTCTGTAATAACTCTAGCACCTTCTAGAAGTTCAGGAAGTTTAATTTGTAGATGTTGCAGAAATACGGGAAGATGAAAATATACCTTACATTAATGTCCTTACACCCTTTTCAAGTTGTGAACTAATAATTATGAAATATGAGCAGTAGTAAGTCAGAGGCAGAACATCTGTGAATAGATTTAAAAGTCTCCCCTAAATCGTACCAGTTAATTTACACTTGCCTATACACACAATCATTCTTGTGCTAATCAGGAATGGTCATTTGATCATGTGCATGGCTATAAGAATTCATCAATGAGGACACTTTCTTTTGAAAGCATTAAAAGTGGCTGAAAAAATAGGACCATTTGTTATTAATATTTCAAATAGCAAGAAGTTCAGAGACAAGACTTTTTGAAAGTTATGTCAACATTGTCATCAAGGACCCGAGCTCTTTTTCTTTTTCTACCCCACCCTCCATCCTCAACTTATTGGCTTGACCCTCATGGTCACTTGTAAACACGGCAATGTTCTGCTGAAAAGAGGGGCATTTGTACCTCTGTGTCCCTTTCGTTAGAAGAGAACATCTTTCCCAGAAGCCTCCAGCAGGCTTCTCCTCAGGTCCCATTGGCCAAGACTGGTCACATGCTCTGTCCTATCTGCAAGGGAAGCTGGGAAAGTACTCCACAGGTATCGTGTTCAGCTGTATTGTGGGATGTGGGTCCTGCTCGTGGGAATACAGGGATGGGTTAATTGTTAATTAACCATTGAGTAGATCACTAATTATGCTATCAATAAGTGTTACCATTACACAGCCCAACAAATATAATTTTTCTCTTTTCTTTTTTTATTTCCAAGTGATCATACTTTGAACCCTTTCCCTGTAAGCATCATCTTACTTTCTATCCCATTGAATGTCCTTCCCTCGCTACATACACACACATACATACACAAACATACATATACACACATATGCACATACACACAAACATACATATACACATGCACATACATTCACACACATATACAGACACATGCATGTGCACACATAATATACACATACATACACATACCTGTACACATACATGCCATACATGCATATACACAAATGCACATACATATACATACACAGCTGCATATGCTCACATATATGTGCATGCATGCACACATACATACACACATGCAAATGTGTGCACACATACATATGCCCACATGCGTATATACACATGCACATACATATACACACATACACACATACATATACATGCACACATGGATATACATACTGTAAACTAAAAATAAAATCTGAAGCCCCCCACTGACTGAATGGACCCCCATCTTGGTTAAGGTGACCCCAGACAAACCTTAAAAACTGAGTTTTTGGCCGTGATAGGACAGGAGGTCAGATATGCCTTGTTATATCCCCTCTCTTTTGGAATTTAGACACAATAACTGACCAGCATTAATGTTAAAGTAGAGATTATAAGACTGACAAACTCCTTTTTATGACAACAAGATATCAGATTATAAACAGGATCTAAGGCCATACAAGGCAAGGGCTAAGTCTTCACATTCATAGGCCATTAATCTCGTTAAACAGGTCATTTTGACTCAGTATATTGTGGCTTGTTCTATAATTAACAGACTATATTATCTTAACTTAAACATTTTTCTGTTAACTCTAATTTTTAGACAAAGGTTTGTTTCTTCAATCAATTATAAATTAAAAATTTTCTAAATCCACCTATGATTTGTAAGCCCCCAGTATATTAATAAGATGTCTTGCCTTTTAGGGTCAAATCGATTATACCTTCTACATATTGACTTATGTCTTTGTCTGTAACTCCTGTCTCCCTAAATGTATGAAACAAAGTTACATTTTAACTGTCTTGAGACCACTTACTCAAGGCTTTTAGGGCTTGTGTTTTCCCAGGCTGTGGTTACTCATATTGGCTCAAAGTAAATCTCTTAAATATTTTACCCTATTTGGCTTTTTGTGTCAACATTTCCCTGGCCCACAATATGGGGCTTAGAGAAGACTCAGGACCCCAAAGGAGTCACCCAAGCATGGCACTAAGGTACCAGCAGGGGCCCATTGAGCCTCTCCAGCTCCGAGCTTGTCCTTGGGCGAAACTTGTCCATCCTCCTGAGCCCCAGACCTCCCACTCTTGGTTGATGACTGTTGGTCTATTCTGAGCTGTCTGGCCTTTTCCTAGGAAGCTGTTGTTTGGGATCCTAATTTTGATTCAGAGGCACATTCTAAAGGGTCTTATCCATTGCCTTTTCTTCCCAAAATTAATATCAATTGGCTTGTCTACATATTTCCATGAGAAACTGAACTGTCCTTTTTATAAATGAACGAGAGACTGACTCCTCAGCTCTGAAGAGAAAGGGCATTTGGCTCCTTCCAGCCAAAAGGCAACCCTGGGTGACCGGGGGCCTAGTGGGAGTGTCAGGGGGCAACTCCCCGTGCCATACGGCGGCTCTACAGGGAATCCCCAGCAAAATTATTTAAAAGGAGGCTCATCCAGGAAATACATATAAGAGCTGACCACTTGGCATTTTGAGCCCTTTTGGAGGAAATAGACCTCGAAGAGAGAAACTGAGATACGTAAGAGGGCAGAGGGGACCCGGTGGTGAAACAGTGTGGAGTCCAGCCCACAATCAGCACACTCTGATCTACTACACTAACACACATATGTATATACACACACACATACATACACACACATGCACACACACACATGCATATGCACGCACACTCACGGCTTCACTGCATTCATTTGGTTGACAAATACATACTGTGTCTATTATGAGCCAGACACAAAGCTAGATGCTGGGGCTACAACAGTAACAAGGTGGGCACAATCCCCTCTCACAGCACTTATGCTCCAGGAAGGGGAGACCCCAGGGTGAAGGTAACAGCAGGTTGTGACAGAGCTCTGAGGAATAACAGGGTGGGGGCAGCTTCGTAGGGCACTGAAAGGCAGGTGGGTGGGCAGGGCTCCCTTTGCTTATCCCCCCAGCCTGCCCTGGCCTGAGACAGCACAGCCTATCTGGAGTCCCCACCTTACCACCCCAGGCAGGGGCAGATCTGTGGCTCTGAGCACCCATGAGCCAGCCAGCCGGGGCAGTGTGGACAAGGGCCAGGACCCGGGGAGCAGCAGGGACAGCAGATAGGATCAACAAGCAAACCTGGGGAGTGGAAGGGGATGAGAGGAAATTGGGGGTGGGGGAGGAGAGGAGTCAGTAGATAGAGAAGAACACTTTGTAAGAAGAGCGGTGCTTCCAACCACGCCTCCTTCTACCAAGCCAGCTCTAAGTGCATATTGACGCTGGGTTTGACAACACGGGAGGGAGATGAGCCAGGAGTGGGGGAGAGTCCTGACCCCATCTGTGCTCAGGCAGAGCAGCCTGGCCATCCCGGGCCTGGCCTTGGTCTTCTGTTCCAAGTAGTTCTGCAAAGCAGGCAATCTCATGGCAGCCGCCGCAGCTCTTGTCATGGGGAGTTTTGGGAGGGGAGCTCACCTGTTGCATTTGGTGGCCCCTCAGCCACAGAGGCCACACAAGGAGCAGATGAGGCTGAGCTTTAAGGACGGCTATAAGACAGGCGAGAAATGATTCTGGGAGCAGTGGGCAAGAAGGCCCTTGGCCCAAAGCATATCTTCCCTTAAACTGGCAGCACACTGAAGTTGTTCAGATGGAGTCGCAGCTTTTCATTACTTAAAGAGAAGTAGAAGAATTAAAGATGCTGGGGTCTGAACAGGTTCCTGTGTGAGATCCCCCAGATAAGCCGGAGCCTGGAGTGCCAGAGCAGGGAAGGGCTTAGGAATAGGAAGGCACAGCCTGGAGCAACGGGACCAGAGGGATGCAGAGCTGGGGACAGGGAGATCTGAGCGTGAGCTTTCTGGCACAGAAATTTTATGATCTTGGCTGGGCACGGTGGCTCACACCTGTAATCCTAGCACTCTGGGAGGCCAAGGCTGGAGGATCACTTGAGCTCAGGAGTTCGAGACCAGCCTGAACAAAAGCAAGACCCCGTCTCTAGTAAAAATAGAAAAAATTAGGCAGGCGTGGTGGTGCGTGCCTGTAGTCCCAGCTACTGAGAAGGCAGAGGCAGGAGGATCCCTTGAGCCCGGGAGTTTGAGGTTGCAGTGAGCTGTTATGATGCCATAACAGCTGTCACTCTAGCTAGGGTGACACAACAAGACTGTGACAAAAAGAAAAAAAGGAAAGAAAGAAACTTTACAATCTTAGCCATCAGTGGAACCAACTCTGTCATCAACAGGTAAGGTTTCACAGGGAGAAGAATTCGGTTCCAAGCCCACGAAGCCGAAGCCAGGAACACCACACCAGACCCGAAGGTGGGGAACAGAGCGTGGAACATGTAAATATCATGTTTAAAGGGATGCTCATCTCCAGCAAAATATTAGAAGCCCAGATGTTAGGAATCATTAACCAGCATTAATTACCAGTTGATTTGGTGTTACTGAGATTTTACCTTGGGTAAGTTATTTAACTCCTCTGGACCTCAGGGTCCTCTTTAAAATGGGGCCGTGGATATTCACCTGGTGAGATCCCTTAGCCCCTGCTCAGTTACACATCGCGTGCACACACCGAACACAGGTATGCAGGGCGGGGGGTTGTTGGATGCTGTAGCTGCTGCTTTGAGACATGCTGAACTCTCTCAGCCCAAGCACCTCCTTGCACTTGTCTACAGCTCTGGGGCTCTCAGCTATTTCTCCTGCATTTAGAAATCCCCGAGCTGTTTCTCTGCTAAGGATAACTCCCTTGAGATGCCTTTACAATTCCGTGAGATGCTCGCCTCACGCTTGTCAGCGTTCTCAGTAACTCACTGAGCAGTTTCTCCTGTGAGAAAGAAATAAGGTTTTCAAATTCACCTGAACATGAAAAGGGGCAGACCAGACCCGCAGGGAATCGCCTAATTGGCAGCTCAGGCCCCCTCCCCAAGCCCCAGGGACTAACAGCCCATCTGCTCCCAAAGCTGCCACGGGGCGAGCTGGTCCTAGACTGCTTTCAAAACACCTTTAGAAAGAATGTCTGTTTTAAAGCAAAGATTATCTATTTACCCCCCTACGAGAAGCCTCTCTAGCTGTTTTGATAAATGAATTCTATTGTATGTCCAGATATATAATATTTATTAACAGAGGCTTCCTAGTTTTTGATGAATGAATGATATAATATTTTACAGTTATGTATAATTGAATCATGTATAATTATATAATATATACACTTAATAATTAACTATATGTCTCCCCCCAGAATGAGAGCTTTTTGAGGACAAAGTGTGTGTTTTCTCCATCTCTCTGTGTCTATAGATAAGTTTTTAAATAGATGTAAATTACATGAATGAATCTGTTAGCAAACTTTCTGTGGAAATGGATACATATAAATTTTGTAAAAGGACATTTAAATATTGTTTAAAAGGAATAAAGCCATCAGATTTCCATAACCAAAGCAGGGAATAATTGATGTATAACCTTCAAGTTCTTTCTAAACAGATCACAAATTCCAAACCCATAAAGAAAAAAATGAGTTCATTTGAACACAAAACAGTGTTTAAATATCTTTATATCAGTAGAAAAATAAGATAATAAAGAAAATCAAAGACCAAACAAAACTGAACAAAAATAAGAGCAATACACAGGAGAGCCAGATTGTAACGCCCTTCGTTTGCAAAGCATGTACACAAATATGAAAAGTGAACCAGCTAATTGAAAAAAGAGCAATGGACACAGAAGCTTGTAGGAAAGAAATCCAGTGGCCAATAATCATCTTAAAAGTATCTAACTGATTGCTGATTAGAGAATTGCAAATACAACTATTATAATTTTCACTATTCAGATTGGCATGTTTAAATTTTGCTAATACCCCATACAGATTAGGCTGTGAATAAAGAAGCACTCTCACACAGAGCTAATAGGGTATAAACTGGTGCAACTTCTTAGAGGGAAATGTGGCCATATCAATCTGGGATTAAAACACACATACTCTTCGATCTAGAATCTTACTGATAGAAATGTTCCTTATGGATATATATTTTTTTAAATATCATCAAATATAAAAAAATACAAGATTCTTCTTGCTAGCATTGTTTGTAAGCAACAGAAGGCTAAATTCGTTTCCTTTTTTGTCGTTTATGTTAAAGAAGTTAATAAATTTCATAAAATGAAACCAAATTGTAAAAGTGTCCTGTGCCAGAAAACTTGGAACCTGATGCATACATTGATCACAAAATTAACCTTTGATATTTAAGAAATAGTTATATAGATGAGAAATTGGCATTTTAATTCCCATTAAAATGAAAACCATACTCAAAATTTCTGAAAAATAAGCCCTCATCACTGTCCTTCATGAATTATAAACCCTTTGCTTGGGTCACCGTCAACTTCCCACCCCTCTCAGAACTCTCCAGCACTTTTCTTTCACAAACCTGCCCGTTTGTTCCTGCTGTTCCCTCCATTCCAAAGCCCTTCCTCCCTCTCCCAATCATCCCCCACATTTGTCAGTTCCTCAGCTAATTGAAATCCTACTCTGTTCTTCAAAGAACAACTCTTTCATGGAGATCTCCAGCCTTCACAGTGCTCGACAGGCAGTTCTCTTATTGGATTCTTGTAATTCTGCCACAATTAACTGACTGACAGTGGTTGACAGCACAGCCCACGTGATTCTGAAATTCTCCATGGTATCCAGCTCTGCTCTGCACTAAGTGGATGACAAATAAATGAAAAATCACTCTACTCCTCCCTCAACTGAGAAAAGGAGTAAAAGCAGTAACAGAGGGGTGATTGCTACAAGCAGTTTGGTGGCAGAAGCAAGGACAGGTGAGTCATATATCTAGCGGTGATCTGTCAGATCCAGTAGGTCACCCCTTCTGAGGGAGGGGCAGCCCTGATTTGTAGCATTTGCCAATTTCCTTGGCGTAAATACTCCCACCATGGTTGAGTTCAGATAACCAACATAAAGTCTCAGAACTCAGAGTTAGGAAGAGATGGGTACAATCAGCTCTTTGGGGCCAAGATGGTCCAGTGCAACAATGTTTTGGTCCCCAAATTGAAAGTTACATCAGTCATTTGTATAATGAGGACTGAACTCTGACCTTATATTTCTCTTGCCCAAATTTCTTTTTAAGAGGCCTGGTGAGTCATGCGTATAAATGGTAAAATCTCATTAAACAGGCTTTTATTAATGTGGCTCACTTTCTGACCTAATTCCAGCATAGCATTATATGACAGAGAGAAGACCCCCTATCTTAACTCAAGTATTCCTTCCTGCTGACTCCAGGTCTTTAGACAAAGCTTAATTCTTTCACCCAAACGCCAGCTAATGAATGAATCACTAAAACCCACCTATGATTTGTAAGCCTTCCCTTTGAGATGTCCCACCTATTCAGGCTGAACCAATGTATGCATTTATGGTTCCACCTGCAATTCTTTTCTCCATGAATGTATGAGACCAAACTAACCCAGCCACACGGGCACGTTTTCTCAGGGCCTCTTGAGACAATGTTCCCCAGTTCTTGGTTGCACATATCCAACTCAGAATCAACCTTTTTAAATTATTTTACAGAGTCTGGGTTTTTTCCATTGATAATAGTGAAACACATCCTACGTACCAGTGAATACTATCGTTCAAATCAGGTAATAAGGTAATAAGTTAACTTTGTTCATATATATTTTACATCTTCCTATTTTGGAGGGTTCAGGACACACTACCCCAAAATATGGCACCTTGGCATATTGAATATTTTAAGATGAAGGAACTTGAGAAAACGGCAGAAACAGGAAGGTCACTTTGGCCTTCACCCCACCTTCTCCCCTGAGGCGGGTCACAGAGCCCCTTGTGAGAGGGGCCCTTCCTGTGTTCTCGGGAAAGGAGCAGCGCTGTCTCTGCAGACACGGGAACACGGAGGAGTCTGAACGCACAGGCCTTGCTAAGTTCCCCCAGTGTATCACGTTTCCCTCACCCGTCTTTGTCATGACTTTTCACTCTTCATCAAACCTACAATAAAAAACACTCAGGTTTAACTGTTTTGTTTCTTTATGAGTTTTCGTTTCCTTACAAAGATACCTGGGTCATGCAAAACTTTTATGAAATAAATGCGTCTGCGTTTCCCTTGTTAATCTGTCATTTGTTTATAGGGGCCTCAGCTATGAACTTAGAAGGGCAGAAAGAAAAGATATTTTCCTCCTCTACGATATGTAATTTAAACAATTATATTGTCGGATCTTTTTCTTCACTCACTGCACAGCGTCTTCCCATTTCTGTAACAGACTGCTCTGAAGCTGTCCCCCCAGCACTCATGCTGCCGGGAAGAACCCAGAGGCAGAAAGACTGGTAGAAACAAAACATTTCATATTTGTTAATTTATAATACCACACCGCTATAGGCTGATCTCTACTTTTCATTTCCTTCCACCCCTCCTGGGTTCAGGGAGCCCGCTGGGGAGGTGGGTGGAGGAGACACAAGCACTTACAGTGGCCTTGTAAGGTGATCATTTCTCTTTGCTCTTGCCGACACTGAATCATGTGTCTAACAGTGATGGAGATGAAACAGGAAAAGGAACATATTGGAGCCATTTTTTTAACTACAAACTGCTTTCCACTACTCTTCTGATAAACAGATATTCTTAATTCCACTCATACTACCTACAATGGCCATTCTCTTAGGCACATATCCACGTTTTCAGCATATTACTGCTCACGAAATCCTAAAGCAATGAAATAGCAGGATTCTGTGTGAGAATTATACACTCAGAATCAACATTTGAATTTTTAGAGTTTGCTATGTTCAAGACTCCACGTTCGAGGTATCTGATAAGAATGACTATATAATACCCCAAACCTGCATCATCATTCTCCTCAAGTATGATCTTGGCATCCAGGCTTAATGCTTGTGACAGGTCTACATTATTTGAGTAAACCTATTGAAAACCAAGAGCTGACTGAGAGAGCATTTCCTGAATCTAGCAGTGGTGTTATCAATTTGTGCGCATATCCACATTTTGGTCTTTCAGGGAGAAAATACAGTTAAAAAAAATGAGGTCAAGCTGGAATTTCCAAGCTAAGTCATGGGCTCTAAATGAAGGCAAATGAATCTTTGCCCTTCAGTTGTGTGGAAAATCTGCCAGGGGCTAAACTTTGTTGTTAGATCGGCCTCAGCAAGCAAGACAAGGTGGCTGGGATGGGAAGGAGAGAAGGAAGAAAGGGAAGAAAAATGTGGCTTCCTGTGGTTTTATGAGGGTCACATCAGCCTTAGGAAGGAGGGACCTTGGGAGCAACTAAACATATGCAAATGACATGCAACTTTTCAGAGGGAATTTGTTAAGTTGCTTCATTAGCACTGAGGCCAAGGGCAATCCATGCAACGCAGATCTGACGGTTTCCCTTTGTCTGCTTGGAGGTCTTCAGGGCAGTGGGAGGAAAGGGGTGAAAAGGCGGCCAGCCATGTGCTTGAAAGGGAGCAGAACCTGTGAGCTCTCCCAAGCCCTTGTGGCTTGAATACTGGCTTTTGTCTCCCGAGGGCCATTGCTCTGCTCCCCGAGAGTCCAAGTAATGAAGCACTTGATTAAGACCTCATTAAAAGTTCATTGACATTCATCGTGACTGGAGCCATCACTGCAGACCAGCGAGGTGGAGGGAGGATGGGACCAGCCTGCAAGTGTAAAACCTGGCTTTGAAAACTCTTTCTGCCCCTTCCCAGCTCGATTTTCTAGGGCAAATTTTTTTAATCTCTTGGGAGGCCACTTTCCCCATCTCTAAATGACTCCAATTTGATAATGCTATGAGAAAGTGCTTCGAAAGGCTCAGTCACTTTGTGTGTCCTCATTCTTATTTTCCAGCCCATTGCTGTCTTCATCTGGCTGTGACAGGCTCCTTGGGACCAGCCAAGAACGTTTATTTCTTGCTTCAAGGTATTGTGAGGCACCCTGAGACTGGAAAGTCTCCTGGGAAATGCAGCCAGGTTATAGCGGAACACAGGAGTGTCTAGCCTCTGGGAGTGTATGTGCAACCCACCGAGCCCCAGAAAGGAGAGGGTGCACGTGGTGTAGGGGGTGCCCCAGTGGAGGGAGGAACCACCAAGTGGGTTCTTGGCTTCATGCTACAAAAAGTTCAAAGAGAGCCAACTAGTGACAGAAAGTTTATTGAGAGAGACAGACAACAGATCCTACCCCACAGAGTAGGAGTAGGGGTCCTTTCTGGAGCAGGAGGGGGACCCCTTAGGGGGCAATAATAACATTTTTAAATGTTCGAAAACCCTGTATGTGACCAGCATTGTCTTGTGGTCAGGCCATAAAGGTTAATCATCAACTGTTGCCACAGAAAGGTAAGTGCGGTTTGTAAGGCATCCAGCTTAGTAATTCGTTCATTCTCAGGTGGCCACTGGCTGGCGACTTCCTAGTGGTTTCCTCATTCAGGGTGGCTAGGCTCTGGTATCGGTCCAGATGGCGGCTCTCTCGACCTTCCTTTCTGCCAAGCAGCTTAAAGCATCCCTATGCTGTTGGCCAGACACCGCCCAAAGGACATTCATAGACAGCACTGAAAGTCAGGTGGCGCTTTTGTACAAATTCAAGCTTCTACTGTGAGATCCAGGAACCAAGCACAGCAGCAAATCCCAAAGTGTTCCACAGAACACTCCCTGTTCTAGATCTCGGGAGCTCTGTTACTGACGAAGGGCAGAGTTAGGGAATTCTGGCCTGCTTTCCTCCCAGGAGCCCAGGAATTCGCAAGGCCACCCTCAGATCCACATGTCCACTGTGGACAAAAATGAAATCTTAAGCCCCCCAACCAACTGAATGGACCACCCTCTTGGCCAAAGGAACCCCAGAGAAACCTTACAACTGAGTTCCCAGCCATGACAGGATGAGAGGTCAGACATACCTTATTATACCTCCTCCCTTGTTAACCACCATTAGGCTTCTTCCCTAAGGGTTAAGCAGAACCAGCCTTTGGAAAGACTTGACCCACTGCTGACTTCAAGCAACCGCCTAATGCTGCTCCTCCCTTTTGTGGTTGTGGCACAGTAACTGGCCAGCACTCTTTCCTAATAAGAGGTCACCAACCATGGAATGGTTCTGCCCAGTCTACAGAGTGAGAAGTGAGGGTTTTCGTGCCCTCTGTTTCACCTTGTGACATCAGAGCGCTGAAAACTCCACCTTTGGATATTGCTAATGTGGCCATTTTCCGAACGTGGACCCCATAAAGGGGCCTAAAGCTCCACTGTGCATGCACACGCCTCCCCTATTACAAACATGCATGACTCCTCCCATAGCTTGTTAAATATGTAACCATCCCACTCAGCAAAACCTCCTGTTCCCATTGTCCCTCCCTTGAAGTTCATGGTCTTGGCTTCTGCCCAGGCCACACAGCCTGCAACCCTCGATGAGAAATAAAGCTCTCTTTTCCAAATTCTTGAAGCTCACCATTTCCTTCAGTTGACACTACTCACCAGCCTCAGCACGTGTGACTAAAACATTCACAAGTGTTGTTTTGTTTTGGTTTGGTTTTTGGACCTAGACCTTCTCTTTGCAGCTTGTAATTTCCAAGGCCATACCCGGGGTGTCTAGAAAATGGTCCTCTCTGCTCTGGGACACTCCTCCAGTTCCTCTGAAGACTCTACAGAGTCCCTTCTCCTAACATCACCTCCAACATCAAGTGACCTCTCATTCTTTCTTTCTTACCTACGGTTGTTATCTTTCCTTATTCTGGGCATGGAAAAGAAACTTTTCTCCCCCACCCCTTGTCCCCCAGCATTATTGAGGTATAACTGACAAATAGAAATTGTATATATTTAAGCTGTACCATGTGATGAAATACATACACTTTGTGAAATGATTACCACAATCAAGTTAATTTACTCATCCATAACCTCACGTAGTTACCTGTTTTGCATGTGTGTCACGAAAACATGTAAAATCAACTCCCTTAGTAAATTTCAAGCCTATAATAAAGTATCGTGACTACAGTCACCACCCTGTACATTAGATCTCCAGAAATTTTATCTTATAACTGAAACTTTGTGTCCGTTTTACTGTATCTCAGATCCTTCTCATGCTCTGGTAGATAACATAAACTTCGTGTCTGATTCCTTCATTTACAGCCAAGTTTCTGAAAAAACAAAGCTTTTTTTCCTCATTTGCAGAAGAGTCATGGCTTTTAATTTTGTATTTTAGTTATAGATTCATAAAGGTCTGCTTCAGAGTTCAAAAACCAATAAAGTCTTTGTTCTCTCTGATTCTCTCCTATCCAGAGGCAATATTTATAGAGCGTCTCAGTGGCTATGTGACTGTTTGGTGGTGATGATAGTGACAGTAGCCGGTGACAAAGATTCTTTGTTTGGTCAAATTTTAGTCAGGCTCCTGAACCTTCTCCCGGGACCATCTGTTCACTTCCTTGTAAAATGCAGTCTTAGCAAAGAACTCTAAGTCAGTTTAGCAAGAACCTCCCATCCTCAATATCTGATCAGGTTCTTTATCCTCCACCATCCCCCAGGTGATGTCTGGTCATCCTGGCTTGTGTCCAGAAAGACTCTTGTTAGGTCAGTTTAGCTAGAATCTCCTTCACCCCTGATGTTTCCTCTTAGTGATTTTCCACCCACTGACACTGTTCCTTGCCTATAAATTCCCACTTGCCCATGTTGTGTTTGGAATTGAGTCTAATCTCTCTCCCCACCTGCAAAAACCCTTTGCAGTGGCTCCCACACCTATCACAATGGGCCTGAATAAAGTCTTCCTTACTGTGCTTTAACAAGTGTCACTGAATAATTTTTTTTTTTAACACTGGAGAAACAGGGATTAGAGGTAAATGGTGTTGGCATCCAATGGTTAAAGCCAATAAATTAACACTGTTCATTCTTCCCCTAGCAAATGCAGAATGAATGAAAGACATAAGGGCCAGATAGAGATAAATATTAGCTTGATTATTGATAAAAACTGGATTGAATGACATCGCCTAGATGCAACCACATGGGCTTGCTAACTCTTCGCCCCAGAATGCAGTCACTTGCTCCTCTGGTCACAGCCCTGCGCACAGCCTAGGGGCCTCCCCAGTAAAGCACTCCATGGAGAAGAAAGGGACTCTTACGTTCTGTGGACAAGCTGTCCCAAAAGAGACCAGCAGGCCTAGTGTCTTCTCTGACACCTTTCGATTAAGTACGTCACTGGGCAGGAGAGAGTGAGGACGGAAGAAAAGGGCAGAAATTTTCCTTGAAACATGAAGAATCAAAAACAAGGGTCCTTAATAAAAACATATGGAATTGGAAGCACACCCAATTCAATACTAAAGCATTACTTACTAATATTAATAGTATCATAATAAAGTTCTGACTTCTATTTAATAATATTTTATTTCAATATTTTTGGATCTATAGCCATAGCTTAGATTGTTCTCTACTTCTGTACTTTGTACTATCCTTTCTGGTTGTACTGAAGGCACTGTGATGTCACGGTGTGTGATATGCCCTCTGCGCCCTCCAGAGCCACCTGTGACTCACATGGACCACATCAATGGACTCTTTGACCTATGGCTTCCAGCTGGGTTTGGCCAATGGGGAACCCAGAAAGGAAACTGCACGGCAGAAGGAGAATGAGATGAGGGCACCTATTCTCCCAGCCCCTGCTCTGTAAGGTTAACAGAAGCTGTCTGAGTTCCCGCAGTAAGTATCACAGCTGCTGTCAGGCCCTCCTTCCAGGTTCTGATCATCCCTCTTTCCCCTGACCCTTCCAGCCTAGGGTTGGTGGCAGGACGGTGCCACCCATCTGGCATTTCATACCTTCCCCAAACCTTTATTACCTGATGTGAGTGTGACATCTGTTGCCCGCTGGGAAGCTGACTGACACACACAGTGAGGCTAACTTAGCAAAATACACTGGAATGCCTTCTATTTTTATCTATGCTCTGGGACACATTAAATATTGCAAGAATTTTCTATTCTTTGAAGGTCAAGGGACTAATCTCTAATGCCCTCTTGGCCTAGTATTTTAGGAATAAGATAGTTCTATAACAAATGTTTAAAATTTTTCTCACGGTGGTTTCTTTATTTAGGTTTCTTCTTCTTCAGTTAAGATTAGTAACTGATACTTCCTAAAGTATCACCCGTTTCCTTAGGAATTTTATAGTTATTAGCATGAAACTGTTTGCAGAATTCTCTCTTACTGTTTCATCCATTCAGAAGTTACTATGAGAATAATAAAAGTTTGAATAACATCCAACAAATTTGTAAGCAAAGAAAAAAGAAAATTAATTTTGTTCTTATGCAATTGTTCCATGAGACACAATGTTTTCTGTT